>NC_137923.1:0-330000 GCF_963457725.1 Sprattus sprattus | reverse complement strand
TAGATAGAGTTTGCTTTCTACACTGCGTGAAAAGAGGTGTATCTGATAGATAGATAGAGTTTGCTTTCTACACTGCGTGAAAAGAGGTGTATCTGATAGATAGATAGAGTTTGCTTTCTACACTGCGTGAAAAGAGGTGTATCTGATAGATAGATAGAGTTTGCTTTCTACACTGCGTGAAAAGAGGTGTATCTGATAGATAGATAGAGTTTGCTTTCTACACTGCGTGAAAAGAGGTGTATCTGATAGATAGATAGAGTTTGCTTTCTACACTGCGTGAAAAGAGGTGTATCTGATAGATAGATAGAGTTTGCTTTCTACACTGCGTGAAAAGAGGTGTATCTGATAGATAGATAGAGTTTGCTTTCTACACTGCGTGAAAAGAGGTGTATCTGATAGATAGATAGAGTTTGCTTTCTACACTGCGTGAAAAGAGGTGTATCTGATAGATAGATAGAGTTTGCTTTCTACACTGCGTGACAAGAGGTGTATCTGATAGATAGATAGAGTTTGCTTTCTACACTGCGTGAAAAGAGGTGTATCTGATAGATAGATAGAGTTTGCTTTCTACACTGCGTGACAAGAGGTGTATCTGATAGATAGATAGAGTTTGCTTTCTACACTGCGTGAAAAGAGGTGTATCTGATAGATAGATAGAGTTTGCTTTCTACACTGCGTGACAAGAGGTGTATCTGATAGATAGATAGAGTTTGCTTTCTACACTGCGTGAAAAGAGGTGTATCTGATAGATAGATAGAGTTTGCTTTCTACACTGCGTGAAAAGAGGTGTATCTGATAGATAGATAGAGTTTGCTTTCTACACTGCGTGAAAAGAGGTGTATCTGATAGATAGATAGAGTTTGCTTTCTACACTGCGTGAAAAGAGGTGTATCTGATAGATAGATAGAGTTTGCTTTCTACACTGCGTGAAAAGAGGTGTATCTGATAGATAGATAGAGTTTGCTTTCTACACTGCGTGAAAAGAGGTGTATCTGATAGATAGATAGAGTTTGCTTTCTACACTGCGTGACAAGAGGTGTATCTGATAGATAGATAGAGTTTGCTTTCTACACTGCGTGACAAGAGGTGTATCTGATAGATAGATAGAGTTTGCTTTCTACACTGCGTGACAAGAGGTGTATCTGATAGATAGATAGAGTTTGCTTTCTACACTGCGTGAAAAGAGGTGTATCTGATAGATAGATAGAGTTTGCTTTCTACACTGCGTGAAAAGAGGTGTATCTGATAGATAGATAGAGTTTGCTTTCTACACTGCGTGAAAAGAGGTGTATCTGATAGATAGATAGAGTTTGCTTTCTACACTGCGTGAAAAGAGGTGTATCTGATAGATAGATAGAGTTTGCTTTCTACACTGCGTGAAAAGAGGTGTATCTGATAGATAGATAGAGTTTGCTTTCTACACTGCGTGAAAAGAGGTGTATCTGATAGATAGATAGAGTTTGCTTTCTACACTGCGTGAAAAGAGGTGTATCTGATAGATAGATAGAGTTTGCTTTCTACACTGCGTGAAAAGAGGTGTATCTGTGCCTCCTGCACTCCTGTGTACTCTCAGATAATCCACTGTTCATTGGTGGTACCTGGGAGTTTGCTGGAAACAACTTTTAAGCACTAAACCGCTTAACCACATTCATTGCTTAACACTAGCAGAGGGGACATTGCTTTGGCATTTAAAAAAAGATCTAGCAAGCACCAGTTATGTGTTAACTAATTTCCCTATTTTATATGAAAAGGAAGCACTACAGTTTGTTTAGGATCTGTGTTCATCCTAACATGCTCCGTTTGCCTCTGTGGACCTTGAAAGGTTATGAATATCCTACTATATCATACTGTTAACAGACTTGTACATTCCTTGGAGAAGCGCTTCTGACAAACACAAGTACCCATGACATTGCGATCTGCCGACATTGTGATCTCATCCGACGCATTCAATTTGAAGGTTCTGATCCGTGCGTGCACAATGCCCAATGCAGGTAGTACAGTAGGCTAAGCGTTATCCAGTTATCCACAGTTTAAATACTGTGAAATACCACTCTCAATCTCTACCCTACTTTGAATCTTTCAATTATTTTCAGGTTTGATCACATTTTGACTGGGCAAATGAGATGTACAGAGCTTGCACATGTCTTATGTACATTGCCTGGCACTGGTTTCAGCCAGGCAATGGTTTAATTAGTGTGCTTGCCCGAAGGGAAGCACACTATTGTTCTTCGTTTTTTACTATTTTTTTTATTCTAGTAGTTTTTCTTGCAGCTAACTACTCCTCGCCCGATTGAGATAGAGACGCCGTTCAAACACCAAAACGTCCGGCCCGATCCGGTGCAAGCTGCTATGACTTTTCGTGGCGGTACTCCTTGCCACTCCTTTTTTATTCCTCTTTTTCCATCACCTTTTTTCTCCATAGACTTGCATGGCAGAACTTTGAGGCATTATGACATCATAATAGGCTCATTAAACTGGCTTGCACCTGTGATTCACTGACAACTCTCACTGACACCTGCGAACGGTTCCTCTTCTCTCTCTGTCCCTCTCCATTCAACTGTATAACTAGGAATATTAAGAGACACCTTCCATACCAGGGCTCTATTCACTCATGCATACTCACTCATGTTTACTCACTCGTGCATACTCACTCATGCATACTCACTCGTGCATACTCACTCATGCATACTTACTCATGCATACTCACTCATGTTTACTCACTCATGTTTACTCACTCATGCGTACTCACTCATGCGTACTCACTCATGTTTACTCACTCATGCATACTCACTCATGTTTACTCACTCGTGCATACTCACTCATGTTTACTCACTCATGCATACTCACTCATGCATACTCACTCATGCATACTCACTCATGCATACTCACTCGTGCATACTCACTCATGTTTACTCACTCATGCATACTCACTCATGCATACTCACTCATGCATACTCATTTGTGCATACTCATTTGTGCATGCTCATCCAGCAGGGAGAGCTGGAGAGCTGACACCTGCCCCAATTCCAAGGCACTTGTTCTCTCGGTCATGGCCGCAACAGAGCAAGCACACTCTCGCAGTTCGTTCACGAAACGCATTCTAGTTGAATTTGCACTTCCTAATGTCATCACTAGCTAGAGGACAGTGCATCTGCTGTTAACACGCTGCATAATATGAGTGTTGATGGTTCCCCTATACTGATTTGTGTGTCATTAATAAGAAAAGCATTCCGTAAATAAGGTTCATTTTTTCAATACCACGACATTCAGCATATGAAATTTCAATACCAATCAAAGACTTTCTATTTCTAGATGAATTAATTCAGTGCCCTTTAAATAGTTTTAAGGATCCACATGAAGCCTGTGTTGAGACAGACTGCTGCAACAATATTTCTGTATCGTCCAACGCAACGTACTAACCAAAGAATAATGCGAGAGGGAATTCAAGAAATCAACAAACTTATTGAACATTCTGTGTGTATTGTGATAGACGGATGTGATATTTAGGACAAACTGACTGAACATTCTGTGTGAATTGTGATAGACGGATGTGATAATTAAGACAAACTGATTAAACATTCTGTGTGAATTGTGATAGACGGATGTGATAATTAAGACAAACTGATTAAACATTCTGTGTGAATTGTGATAGACGGATGTGATATTTAAGACAAACTGATTAAACATTCTGTGTGCATTGTGATAGACGGATGTGATATTTAAGACAAACTGATTAAACATTCTGTGTGTATTGTGATAGACGGATGTGATATTTAAGACAAACTGATTAAACATTCTGTGTGAATTGTGATAGACGGATGTGATATTTAAGACAAACTGACTGAACATTCTGTGTGAATTGTGATAGACGGATGTGATATTTTAGAGCAGTTGTGCAGATAATATTACAGTGATCACCCCCTCCTCTACCCACAACTAACACCTACAAAGAAACACACAGTGATAGACTAACCCTAACCCTAACCCTAGAAACACACAGTGATAGACGTACCTTTTTTTGACATATAGCCGATATCTCAGCTGGAAGAAACAAAGTCAGAAGAGTTTGCAGTTTTATAACGCATTGTTTGGTATTTATGGTATGTATGGTTGGTTTCAATCCATGAAATTATTTGTATTTATGCATCATATTGGGCACAATTTTTTTTTAATGTGCTTGAGAGTTTACACAGACCTTGTGGTAACAGCACATCAACAAGCCACTCTGCATGGTCTCTGTAAAAGAAGTACAATTCTAAGAACACATTGTATAAGTGGATGGATGGATAGATAGAGATAGAGAGAGAGACAGATAGAGAGAGAGAGAGAGAGAGAGAGAGAGAGAGAGAGAGAGAGAGAATCCAAAGAATAACTGCTGTGTGCAGAGGTAGGAAAATAATTCATCAGTCCAGTCCTGTCCACAACATTTCTTCAATGAGCAAAGCATTTCAGACCAAATACTTTCTTCAGCTGTACACGAAAGTGGTTTCTAGCTGTTTTTGAAGTAACACTGCACGTTGAAACACTGACTTTAAAGCATTTAGGTCTGTTATCGTCAGACTACCCAAACTGAACACAGGGTTAGAATACATTCAATTCTGCCGATGACTGTGTGTGAGGTTGAAATGATGATGTAAAATCAACATTGGAATGTGGCCATAGGTTCTGTTTCGTAGTCAAATGGATTTGACAAAAGGGATTCTATGAAAATAAATGATCTGGTCTAATGCCAGGTCCTACTTTTAATCATAACAGTGAAGACATTTAAACTAAATAATTGGGGGGAAAAATCTGCTGTTCTGGGCGAATCTTTAATGTAACACTGTTGTTCCCTTGGTTCTAGTTAGTTTATAATGAGTAGGAGAGGTGGATTAGCAAAAAAATCCGCTTATTCTACCAAAGTTTTAGCCTCCGAATGGTATCATCATTCTGTAGCTTCTTAAAGGTTTACAGAATTAACATACTAGACATGGGCATAAAGGATTACCCACACAGTGTTTGTCAGGGGGAGCTTCATGGGATCAACTTGAGAGGTGTTTGATATGTGTAAAGGAAGGGATCAACTTGAGGGATGGGGCACCTGTGCAGCTGTCCGGGCGGGTGGGGTGGGGCAAGGCAAGGGGGAAGACTAGGATTTGTATATATGACAATGATTTAAGGGTAAATCACAACCCAAAATCTAGAAAACACCAAATTGCTAAAAAAAAGAAAAACACTGCACAAAAATAATCATTCCTATATAGTGGGGCTTTAAATGTGAGTCGATTTTAACATATTGACAAAGAAAAACATTAGAAATAAGGTGGGAATCAACAATTTATAGATACTTAATGAACTACTGCAATCTGCATATAAAACAACATTACAGAGAAAACGATCAAAATAAAAAAGATGCATATGCCAAATGTTTGCATGTGATATTAAAAAAGGACCTACCCTGCAATCCTTTGACTGCACTCTTCACATATATACAGAGGAGGAGGCTTGTCTCCCAGGGCAACCGATAGAGTTGGATCAATGCACATCTTAAACAAGAAGAGTGAAGAACAACTGAGAGAAACATTTC
The DNA here is from genome assembly GCF_963457725.1 of Sprattus sprattus. NCBI lineage: Eukaryota > Metazoa > Chordata > Actinopteri > Clupeiformes > Clupeidae > Sprattus > Sprattus sprattus. The sequence goes on along the minus strand of NC_137923.1, from coordinate 324,434 downwards.
AAGAGGAATCTGTTAATCAGCATATATACTGCACACCATGTAGTCATTCTCTTATTGATCTTTCAGCATATATACTGCACACCATGTAGTCATTCTCTTATTGATCTTTCAGCATATATACTGCACACCATGTAGTCATTCTCTTATTGCTCTTTCAGCATATATACTGCACACCATATAGTCATTCTCTTATTGATCTTTCAGCATATATACTGCACACCATATAGTCATTCTCTTATTGATCTTTCAGCATATATACTGCACACCATGTAGTCATTCTCTTATTGATCTTTCAGCATATATACTGCACACCATATAGTCATTCTCTTATTGATCTTTCAGCATACTGCACACCATGTAGTCATTCTCTTATTGATCTTTCAGCATATATACTGCACACCATATAGTCATTCTCTTATTGATCTTTCAGCATACTGCACACCATGTAGTCATTCTCTTATTGATCTTTCAGCATATATACTGCACACCATATAGTCATTCTCTTATTGATCTTTCAGCATACTGCACACCATGTAGTCATTCTCTTATTGATCTTTCAGCATATATACTGCACACCATATAGTCATTCTCTTATTGATCTTTCAGCATATATACTGCACACCATGTAGTCATTCTCTTATTGATCTTTCAGCATATATACTGCACACCATGTAGTCATTCTCTTATTGCTCTTTCAGCATATATACTGCACACCATGTAGTCATTCTCTTATTGATCTTTCAGCATATATACTGCACACCATGTAGTCATTCTCTTATTGATCTTTCAGCATATATACTGCACACCATGTAGTCATTCTCTTATTGATCTTTCAGCATATATACTGCACACCATATAGTCCTTCTCTTATTGATCTTTCTCATTGTGGTAAGCATGAACTCTGTGGGCCCTATCTTGCACCCAGCGCAAGTGACATTGTCACCGACGCAAGTATCATTCCTATCTTGCACCCGGCGCACAGCGCGATTTTCCCTCCAGAGGACCGCTTCGAAATGAACTTGCGTCGACATGGGCGGGGGCGGAACAGAGAAGGCGTTTCTCTGGCGCAAGTGGTATTTTGCAGTTTTCAAAACAACGCCGTGCGCCGTGCGCCATTGACCAAAAAAAAGCTGGTCTAATGTGAGGCGCAATGTCTAAAGTCTGTAACGCGTATTCAGAACGCTATTTTAAGGGCGCATGTGCTTGCCCGCACAGTATAGGACCTGTAGGCTACACTTTACTTCTGTCGTCTTCACGAGAGATTTACACCAATTGTTTGGCAAGCCATATATAATTACAAGGAAAATAAAGTATTTACCACATGAGGAAATCATTGTGATATCCGTATCCAAGACATTTAAAAACTAGGCATACATCTAGCGTACACAATTGACCCAAATGATTCAGGTTAATTGAAGCTGCGTGACATTTGATTTATTGTATGGCTTTGTTGCATTTATTTAATGCCAGTATTATTATAAATCTTGTAAACTCATCTCTGTGTATGTGGACTTTATTTATGTACCTTGGGTTTGGTCAGCTGGTGCACTGGCTTGGGTGCCGATTTCCATGCCCCCAAATCCCTGCACGCTCTCAGGCGTGAGGGTAGACGTGGCGATGTCCTCTGCTGCCGTCAGATCCTGGGTCGAGGCAGATCCACCTCCCGTGAAGGCACGAGAACGTGTGTTACCTTCCAGCTTGGATGTCCCACGTCTCCGGACGTCATTATAGCGTTTTCGGCAACGTTTTCGGGTGCCCCGTTGCAGAAACAATCACGGCAATATCTTGACATGTTTGCTTGACTTTGCTTACTTTTGGAGGGTTTCTCGCATCCCCATATATATCTATCTCCCGGCTTTTTACAAAGCCATACAATAAATCAAATGTCACGCAGCTTCAATTAACCTGAATCATTTGGGTCAATGTGTAGGCTACATGTATGCTTATTTTTAAAATATCTTAGATATGGATTTCACAATGATTTCCTCAAGTGGTAAATACTTTATTTTCCTTGTAATTATATATGGCTTGCCAAAAAATTGGTGTAAATCTCACGTCGGTCTCCTCGGCTGTGAACTTCTCCGGTCTTCCACCAGGTAATTCCGCCATCAAAATAACAAGCCGCTATGGACTATGCGCTTCTCGCTCTTAAAGGGAATGTGAAATGACGCTCCGATTGGTTTATTGCATATTACGCCCAAACCACACCTATGGCTGAGTAACCTCCTTTGGACCAACCCTTTTGACACTTGCGCTGGACGCAAGTGTGTTTTTTCCGCCGTTAAAATAGCAACTGCGCCATAGAGCCGCCCACACAGCTACTTGCGCTTGGCGCCGTCCTACTTGCGTTTCTGATCGGCAAGATAGGGCCCTGTGTATTTTGCATGAAAGGTGCTGTATAAATAAAGTGAATTATAATTATTATTAGTAGTAGTAGTAGTATCATTAGTATTATTAATAAAGCATATTTCACACCAAAGTATATTCAAGCATTTAAGGCACAAATATAAGACACTATTCAAAACACACAACCCTGAAAGTTACAATCACACTTTTAATGAAAGTGCACAATTGTATCAGTATACATGTGTGGCCAACCCTAGCCCAAGAATCATACAAAGTAAAGTATTTAAAGCACAATATAAACCTAGAAAAACAACAACACAACACAACAACAACAACAACAACATGGCTGAGTTCCGAGTTCTGAGATCTGAGTTCTGAGTTCTGAGTTCTGAGTTCTGAGTTCTGGCTGAGTTCCTTACCTTAACTGCAGGCTTGTTGATGGCATTGTGACACTCAATGTGCTGGCAGTGAATAGGGTTCCAGGCTGTGAAGACACAATGAATTAAAACAGCAGGGAAAATAATGTTTTAGATAAGATGGTGAATTAAAACAGCAGGGAAAATAATGTTTTAGATAAGATGGTGGAATAAAATTGACACTGATCAGGAAAGGTGAAGCAGCTAGTAAAGAACTGTGGCACAAGTGGTAGCACCCCCGACCATGAATACCTGAATGCCCATGGCACCCCGACCATGAATACCTGAATGGCCATGGGTTCCCGAGTTTGAGTCCCCATCTTCACTACCCCCCCCCCCCCCCCCCCCAAATATTTAAGAGGTGAGAAAAAGGAATATTGGGTGACAGTTGTATGAACCTGTGTATTGTAGTCCTCTATATTCACTGATGGCACCTGGAGGCTTTAGGTTGGGCCAGTAATGGAAGAGCATCTGGACAGCAGGAGGCTTCACCTGCGAAGGCCCGTAGGAGATGACATAGAGCAGGTCCTGGAGGACGAGAAGAACACACAGTACCACAGAACACATGTCAATCATCCTGTACCATAGAACACATGTCAAATCATCCTGTACCATAGAACACATGTCAATCATCCTGTACCATAGAACACATGTCAAATCATCCTGTACCATAGAACACATGTCAATCATCCTGTACCATAGAACACATGTCAAATCATCCTGTACCATAGAACACATGTCAATCATCCTGTACCATAGAACACATGTCAAATCATCCTGTACCATAGAACACATGTCAAATCATCCTGTACCATAGAACACATGTCAAATCATCCTGTACCATAGAACACATGTCAAATCATCCTGTACCACGGAACACATGTCAAATCATCCTGTACCATAGAACACATGTCAATCATCCTGTACCATAGAACACATGTCAAATCATCCTGTACCATAGAACACATGTCAAATCATCCTGTACCATATAACACATGTCAAATCATCCTGTACCATAGAACACATGTCAAATTATCCTGTACCATAGAACACATGTCAAATCATCCTGTACCATAGAACACATGTCAAATCATCCTGTACCATAGAACACATGATGAAGCTGGCCAAGACTTAAGAATTTTGCTGTACTGAAGCAATTTGGTGCATGCAACAATAAACACTTTGACTTTGACTTTGACTTTGACATGACAAAATAGGCCTGTTGGTGCAAGGATTGCATAGAAACTTTGAGCTAAAACCATGTTTTCTGAAAGCAGAAAGTATCATTTGTCTGCAGAGGATAATTTCATAATTCGATCTAAAGCCGATTAGCCGTCTGTTGTGTGATGAAGCAGCCATAGGCATGTACATTTTTGTGCGTTCCTACCTTCCACATTTCCTGCTTGTGCTTCATAAGACACTCCAGCAGCTGACAATGGTACACTGGAAACAACATGCAAAAAAAACAAAAACAGTCTTCAGTGAGTGAAATGAACTCCCCGAGATCCCTCCGTAAGTTTTAAGATTTCTTAATGGTCATGACACGGTAGAGGATTTGGCCGAGCTGAACTAGACCTTTACATTACGTTACATTTACATTTAGTCATTTAGCAGACGCTTTTATCCAAAGCGACTTACAAGGATGTATACACATTTCTTATATTTACACTGATGGCACACTGAACATCAGGAGCAATTAGGGGTTCAGTGACTTGCTCAAGGACGCTTCGACAGGGAATCGAACTAGCAACCTTCTGATCTACTTTACATGCTGATGGATGCTATCTCTGCTCAACAGACAGGGAAAACATGCTGATGCTGCAACAGCCAATGGGAAGTCAAAAACATGCTCCTATTCAGAGGCAGCAAATCATCTAGAGAAACAGACTTGAGAGCAGGTCTATCTACTAATGCACACACACCCACCCACACACACACACACACACACACACACACACACACACACACACACACGCTGACACACACACACACACACACACACACACACACAGACACACACACACACACACAAAACACACACACACACACACACACACACACACACACACACACACACACACACACACACACCCACACACACACACACACACACACACACACACACACACACACACACACACACACACACACACACACATCTACTAATGCTAACCCTTACCCTACAGAATGACCAATGATGAAGCTTCCTACCTACCTGGGTTAGAGGTGTATTGCATAGCGATCATTAGCATAGAGGAGGCGGAGAGATTCACATAGGCTGGCACACCCCCTTCTCTTCGGGTGGAACCTACTACAAAATAGAATGACAGTTGGAAAAACAGATTAAAGTCAGGCATAGATCGTCAAACTCTGTGTTCTGTAAAGACAACTCACATGGACCAAACACATTCACAAAACATGTTCTTGGAGAGCTAACCTGCTGGTAATGTAACTGGATCAGTCTTTATCGCATAGTACAAGTACTGCTGGGATGATATTGGAATTGTGGAAATGACTAAGAAATATCACGATGAATACTTTCCTCAGTTACTGTATTTGAAAGATCACCCAACTGATTTAAATCAAAACCTTGAAAAACAACTGAATAAATGCAGCATCTGCCAACAGTTCCAAGTTTATCTTGACAGGTTTTCTGCAATAACTCATATTTTACAAACCATTCTGTATTTATGTTTTCAGTATGTTTTTTTCTTCTTTTTTCAAATGTATGTTTTACTACAATTCGTTTTATTGAAACCATCCAGCCATGAGTATCTAGTCACCTCTCTTGGTTATCTTGATAGTCAGCTGCTTGAGCATGTTGCCTGTCACTATTGTCATGCAACAGTATTTTTTCTTTAAATTTTTTCCCAAAATGTAAAGAATGTGACTGTTGGCCCTTCTTCTCTTTGGAATTGAACTAATGCACATCCAAAGCTGCATCATAGAGGAAGAGGTAGTATATGTAGATAGTCAGATACTGATACTTGTTTAATGTAGATAGTCAGATACTGATCTAGATACTTGTTTAATGTAGTTGATGTAGATAGTCAGATACTGATCTAGATACTTGTTTAATGTAGTTGATGTAGATAGTCAGATACTGATCCAGATACTTGTGTAATGTAGGAGATTGGGATAGTCAGATTCTGATCCAGATACTTGTTTCTGCTGCTCAGGGGTAACAGGACTCCACATGCAGAAGTGAAGAGTCTAACATCATAATGTCTGGACCAATTAGAATGGCACACTTACATATTGCCATGGGGAGGAAGGAGGTACTCAGGTACTCGATGATGTCCTTGTGCAGGAAGGGGGGGAAGGTGGCTAGGGTGGAGATCATAGTATAGGGTAAAGTGCTGAGGATATCATCACTGAGAAAGGGTAGGAGGCAAGTTGTGGTGTAAAATATGGCCTGTCCTAGATCTACAGAGGAGAGAAGACAAGAAGGCAAAAGAAGAGGGTGAATAAGGAGAGAAAGAAGAGGGTGAATAAGGAGAGAAAGAAAAGGGTGAATAAGGAGAGAAAGAAAAGAGAAAAGAACACAACAGCAGTGGCAAAAACAGACATTTTTGGGTAGAAAACATTTCGATTCATAATTTTTCTACTAGTGCTGTCAAACTATTAAAATATTTAATCACGATTAATCGCATTTTTGTCATAGTTAACTCAAAATGAATCGCGATTAATCGCAAATTTATTAATCGCAAATTTGTATCAATTCTAAATGTCCCTTCAATCATTTTTTTTTTAACAACATGGAATAGTGGATTGGCTTGCTTTATGCAATGTTTCATTTTATTGAAAAACAACATTACCGAACAGGGCGGTACAAAATAAAATTATAAAGTGCACATTTCAGATAAACAAGGACTCAGCCTATAGTGCAGTTAAACCATGGCTTAATATTTTCTTTTTTTCAAGTTTGCTGTGAGTTCATAGAAGTCAAAAGGTAAGCCTACTACTTCTGTGCTTTCAGCCAGCTGCCTGTTGACATTTTGAGACAACAGTGAAGCTCGCATTTTTTGCACAACACAACTTTTAAAGGTAAACTTTCTATTCAGAAGCTTTTAATCATCCATTTCGCCGTATCGCGCTCACCATTCACTCAAACGTAACGTTAGCCTACTACACAGTTCATCACCATCGTCGTCACCATCATCATCATCATCATCATCACCATCATCACCATCACTCACCATGCTGACCGTGCTGCAGCAGGGGCACCAGGTCGAGCAGGGTGGCGAGGGTGGCATAGAGTCCCTGATAGTCCAGAGAGGGGTACTCTGAGAGCTGAGCGTCCCGGCTCTGTTGGGGGGGCCCCCCACCACGCTCCGCAGGGGCGTCCCGCAGAACGCTGTAAAGGAGGGAGCGAGTAACTGTAGGGTTGATGGAACTGACTTGTGGTCTTAGAGATGGGGTGAGTGGGAATGGCACAGGAAAAAGACACATGGTCATGGGCACGGGCACGGCCAATGAGGAAGCCTCCTGGCTCTCCTTTCTGCCTGTACGGGACAGGATGCTGCTCCAGGGAGGGGGGGAGGGGGGAGGGGGGGGGGGGGGAGGGGAACAAAAGAGACAACAAAGACACAAAGAAACAGCACATTACATTGAAATGGCACTACAGAGACAGTGTAAGAACTAAACCCAGATAGACTCCACATAGGATGCAGTGACTTGGCCAATCAGATTGCTGATTAGATTGCTCTTGGCCAATCAGATTGCTGATTAGATTGCTTTTTTTTCATTTCTTTTTTTCAGTGATTTCCCAATGAAAGTGACTCTTGCAACTCAAAGAAAGGCAACAGACACAAACAGGAGATGATCACTGCATCTTATGCGTATCTGGAGACAAGGAGCAAAACTATAAAAAAAACAAAAAACAGCATGTTTTCAGTGACAGCCCTGTACTTCTCCAATGAAGCCCTTAGCTGTTAGCCATTTCTGTTCTTCTGCTAAGTCAATTCATAGACAACATTAGGAGTCAAATGATTCAAAGGGCCAATAGATTTTTACAGAAAAGTTATGTCTGTCATGATATGTGCATAGTAATATCACACAATCTTGGGGAAAATACAGAGGTGACACTCCAGAAACATGCATTGGCCAGTAATAAACATGTACTGTATGTAGGGTCTGACAGAAACAAGAATGCTCCCCGATCACAACACATGTTTATTGCACAGTAAATTAAAAATGTGTAAATACATTATGATACTGTCTCAGTATCATTACAGAGGAGAGAAGTAATGATATCTATCCATCAGGCATGTGGAACCCTAGATGTTGCTAGTCTAGCGTTAGGGGAAGGGGAGGAACGAAACACTGTAATGGATAAAGGAGGTTGCCTCAACTCAAACAGGATGACCGGTAACAGTATGAACTAATGGGGGATGGATGTGTGTGTGTGTGTGTGTGTGTGTGTGTGTGTGTCTGTGTGTGTGTGTGTGTGTCTGTGTGTGTGTGTGTGTGTGTGTGTGTGTGTGTATGTATGTGTGTGTGTGTGTGTGTGTGTGTGTGTGTGTGTGTGTGTGTGTGTGTGTGTGTGTGTGTGTGTGTGTGTGTGTGTGTGTGTGTGTGTGTGTGTGTGTGTGTGAATGAACTAATGGGGAATGGATGCGCTTCCTGTTTTCTATGTAGCTGTTTGTGTTTGGAATTTTGATGAACACAAATGTACTTCCTGGCTGATGATCTTTGTAGAAGGTTACAGGTGGATTTAATATCTTTTGATAATGTAAACGCTTCAACAAATGCTTTAGTGTGCATTTTATTCATAATAATTCCATCATTTCAGTCATCATAAAGACTATAAGCTATATCAAATCACTATTTACATCATGGAATTGGTCACTCCATGACAGACCACCCCCCCCCCCCCCCCTGAATTTAAACTTCAACAACTCAAATTTGCGTGAGAGTGGGGGGGGGGACGGATCGGGGTCACTATGAATCTGGGGGGGACATGTCCCCCCCGTCCCCAGTGCTATCTGCGACCCTGCCCCTGAATTTAAACCTCAACAACTCAAATGTGCGTGATTCCTCTGAAATGCCCAAACCAAATCAATGGAGGGAGGGAGGACCACCACAGAGACGGCACACAGAGTCATCTTCCTTTGTTTCTAGAAGAATTGAAGAATCATCAGTATGATCATGTGTATTGGTGTTGGGGTTGTCATCAGGTTAGAATGTAGAATGTGTTCAAAGTGGCCTAGGTGAGTAGGTAAGGTAAGAACCACACCTCAACCAAGACCCCTCGGATATAGGTCTCTGCCCCCAAATCCCCAAAAGAGTTTTCAGGACGGAAACAATATACCAATTATAATATACCACGTATAGTGGGTCAAGTTTAACATTGAGTGATCGGACATGGAATGACCCAGAGCATGTTAAACTGTTTTGACGAATTGTCCATGAGTGCAAATATCATTTATCATATATATTAAATCAAAACACTGTCAAGTTAATGTGAAAAGCTAAATGTATATATAGTCACACACACATACACATACAAACAGACAGTCCACTCAAATACCACAAATGCACTTTTAAAACAGTTACATCTAGTCACTTCACTTAACCCTCTATACCCCAATGGAATTCTAGAACACCCTCATCTTACACCTAATTGGTCAGACGACCTTAGCTATGAGCTTCCATTCCACTTGGTTGTTGATTCTTTTCATGACTAACACAGTAGAAAGTGGAATGCTTTCAATGTTTTCCTCATCTTACAGGACATATATTTAATATGACCTTATTGATCCAAATATATAGTACTTTAGTGTTGAAGCCGTCAATATACCTGCCAATATACCTGTTAACAGTGCCATATGTATGTTGTGTACAGTGAACAGTAAGTTTTGTTACAACTGAGCAGGACTGATGACTGAGAGGTTTTGGTAAAAAAAACGCACATCACATTAACTATCATCCACTGACTAATAGCTGCCAATGAAATTAAGTTGAGCTTTTCTGGGTGGAATTGGAAAGGGTTATTTAAGCAATAAGCCCCAAGAGGCCGTGGTTTGCGCTGATTTTAGAACAGGTAAGGGGAGTTGTTAAGCACGACGCGAAGCGGATCAGCGCAAACCACGGACTCGCGGGGCTTATTGCTTTTCTAAAACTGTTACTACAAATATTTGATATGGTTTCATAAATAAAGCAGTTAGTCTTTAGAGAAGAGTGCAGGCCTCTACATCAGGCTCTCTGTGGCACAGATGTCTATGGTCCCATGGGGCCTCTACATCAGGCTCTCTGTGGCACAGATGTCTATGGTCCCATAGGGGTGCAGGCCTCTACATCAGGCTCTCTGTGGCACAGATGTCTATGGTCCCATGGGGGAGCAGGCCTCTACATCAGGCTCTCTGTGGCACAGATGTCTATGGTCCCATGGGGGTGCAGGCCTCTACATCAGGCTCTCTGTGGCACAGATGTCTATGGTCCCATGAGGGTGCAGGCCTCTACATCAGGCTCCCTGTGGCACAGATGTCTATGGTCCCATGGGGCCTCTACATCAGGCTCTCTGTGGCACAGATGTCTATGGTCCCATGGGGGTGCAGGCCTCTACATCAGGCTCTCTGTGGCACAGATGTCTATGGTCCCATTGGGGGGCAGGCCTCTACATCAGGCTCTCTGTGGCACAGATGTCTATGGTCCCATGGGGGAGCAGGCCTCTACATCAGGCTCTCTGTCTATGGCAAGTCACCAGTGAAATAGCACTTTATTTGACGTATAACTTGTTTTAATTTTAACCTAACATACCATTCCAACTTTTTCTGATTTGGGGTTGTACACCCAATACTTTGAATGCTGGCTCTTTCCATTTGTAACCACTATTCATTCTGTATATTTCACGTATATACCTTCTTCTATGTTTCTTGGGATTACATAAACATCATGTACATATGTCACATGTGTGCTACTATGTTATATCCTCTGAAACGTGTATTAAACCTTGCTTGCATTTTGTTTGTGGAATATGCCACATGGAATTAAACCTTTAATCTTTACTTTTATCTTATCCTGAGACTGAATGAGATTACTTTATATGCAACATGATGGAATCCAAAAAGCATAATTATGACTGACTATAAATGGTCTGACTATGTCAAACAAAACAGGATGGAGCAGGTCATATTCCCCACAGTCTTTCTATTGCCCCACACTTCTCAATGAGAATAAATTGATGAATTCATACATTCAAACGCCCATGTAATAAGTTCTTACTGCACAAACACATATTATAGGAAAATGCTAAATGTTCCATAATGAGTTGCTTAGCAACAGTGTAGATAAATGTACAAAGTTTTTTAGTTCCAGTGCTGAATACGATCTTTCTTTAAAAAGGCTCATAAGAAAGTAGAGCGGATCACTTCCCAGATATAGTATTCAATATTGACTGCAGATCACTTCCCATCTCAGATATAGTATTCAATATTGACTGCCCATCACTTCTCAGATATAGTATTCAATAACGACTGGCGATCCCTTCCCAGATATAGTATTCAATATTGATCCCTTCCCAGATATAGTATTCAATATTGACTGCAGATCACTTCCCATCTCAGATATAGTATTCAATATTGACTGCTGATCACCTACCATCTCAGATATAGTATTCAATATTGACTGCAGATCACTTCCCAGATATAGTATTCAATATTGATCACTTCCCAGATATAGTATTCAATATTGACTGCAGGAAGTTGACTGTACTTCACCTTTGTGCTCCAGCCTTGAGGTACTTACCTGAGCAGCGTTTGGGAAAAGTATTTCAGTGTGTTTGCAATATCTGTCCCAGAAGGCACAGGGTATATATTGTGTAGCACACGGTTGTGATACTCTTGTAAGTACCGTATCTTAGACGCGACTAAAGGAATAAAGAGAAGAGTAAAATAAATCAGTGGATGATATTCAGCTCAACTAAGATATTTGAGAAGGCTAAAATAGCACAAGATACACATTTATATAAATGGTGACACAGTATTGCCTATTTCAAGATGTTCCTTTGACCTGTCACAGGAACTCACTGGAATACTGTTACTGTGAAGAGTTCTCTACAGACATTAAAAAAAAATGATAGTCACAAGGTAAGATCAACTTTTGTGTCCGTTATGGTTTCTTTTGACTAAACTGTTATTCACAACCTGCACTGGAGCTGCAAGAAAAATGTATCATCATTATCATCATTGACCCCAACTAAAGCTGCAAGAAGAGTTATGCTCAGAGAATTTAAGTTGGTCTTAATTGGTTCACCCTCCATAATATCCTGAAGAGAATTGTAGAATGTTGAAAAGCATACTGAAATAATATTGTAACAATCTTCAGCGACATATCTTACAGAACATGTCACACAACTGCTCTCTCAATCTGTGATAGGATTTTAATGAGTTGCTCACTATGAGATTTTAAATATGTAGCCTATAGTCCTGCACTGGACTCAAACCTGCCCACTCAGACACCGGTGATGGCCGTGCTAATAATCAGACCAAGACCTCTAGAGTTTGTCACATGTCGCTTTTGTCTCCTAGCATTTTGAGGAAGTCTCTCTCACTGCAGAGTTCTCTATCTGCTGGCCGCTAACTGATAGCAATAACTCCCACTTCAGAGTGGGTGGACATTTCAGTTTAGCCCTACAAAATCCCAACACCCTTTGCAATTTGGTGCATTTGCATTTGAGCTACGCTCATCATCAACAAAAGCAGACGCAATAGGTAGGATAACACAAATCAGTGAATTGTTGCCCTCATTTCGCATATCTCTGAGCATCATTTCGATATCTGACGTCTAATTGAGTCGTTCATGCAGTCTATGTTTGACTGTGTAAGCTCCGCTGTGTTTCACCGCAATGGGGGTTTACACAGAAAATTATTGATCGGCAAAATAATGTTGAACATTACAAGGGTTTTGAATCACATTCAACATCGTTGGTTCTAGAGGCTCGCGGTCTGACTGCAAAACGCTGCCGTTTATTTTTTTTATTAAATATTAACTGAAAATAATAATTGCACTTTAACAGCTCATCAATACGCTTCGTAATGGTATTATCATACATCTGATGCATTTTCCACATGTTAGTCTAGTCTAGTTGAGGTAAACATTCCCATTCAGAAGACGCTGCATGTTATCATCAATGGCACCCTATTGAAAGGGAACCAATCAACTCGACCTTGGGATTAGCGTATTTTCAGTCGTCATTTATTTATGGACGATTCACCTGCTCTACCCATGACATGTATTTTCCCAAACGTTAGATTAGTGAACATCTCTCTTACTCCGCAGGTGATCCGCTGCCGAACGGAGACGTGTTGCACAACCTGCTTTGCCGAAGGAGCGGTTTTTATTACCAAGGACATCTACCCTGTTTAACATCTGCATTTTCAGAATCATCCACGTATTCATTATTGCGCAAACGTGGGTTAAACATATAATGATAATGACACCGAGTGAATAGGACTACTTACATTGCTCTGCCTTCGTAGACATTGTAAAAACAGACCGTCAGAGACGTTGTAGCTTAACCCCTGTGGGATCTATTGCCATCGGTCTCGGGAAAAGAGGAAAATATGCCTCGCTCTCAGTGGCTCTTCCAGGTTAAACCACTATCTATTGTAATGCTTTATGATTCATTTCCTGAAATACTAGCGCGATTTACTGTAATGTCACATCTTCACAGTGGCAAAGTATATCTAAGATATGATCATTGGCTTACTGAGAGAGTAACCTACATGTGTATTTTCAGAACACTTTCTGACCACAATGGTATATTCCAGCTTTCACAAATCACCATTCACAAAATCAATTTCGGCAGTTTGTCTCATATATGATAATTTTACACTTTTGTATAAATATTTCAATAAACCGACCATTCATTTCATCTAGTGAGGGATTTTATTTAGATTAAATTATGGTATGATCGTTTTTATGGAGTTATAACAATTCCAATGTTTAACAAATGTCCCACGATTTGGTGTTGTAATTGTAAAACACACACCTTTCCAACACGTGCTTTGCAAAAACAAAACACACCTCTAAAACAAACGCAACATGCTTTGTAAATACAAAACACTTCCATCAGAAGTGCAAACTCAAGTGCAAACACAAAAGCTACTTAATAACAAATCCATGGCAGGTTCCACAAATGTAAAAGTAAGAATGCAGATGAATAAGCAACATATTGCATGCCTGTATAATGGGCTTTTAGTCATTCCAATGCAAAACACCTTTACATCTGAAAAAATTCACACACAACCCTCTCAGCTTTTTTTCCTATTTTAGATCATGTGTAAACCCGTACTCCAGGCACAGAACCCAATATCAAAAGCTAGCAAACTTACACATCTGGCCATCAGGAACGGAGAAAAACTAAATCCAGAACTAGCACAGAGGAGCTAATGCACACCCCTGCTTTGTGTTACTATCAATACTGAACTTGACTCATCTCTGAAAAAAACATCATATGATTATGAACACTGTATTATGCCACTGAAGCATCTACATATGAACGTCATCACAATCAGTGGTGGGGAAGCACACAGTATGGATGCGACACTAGCTGGCTGAATATAATCAAGCAGACATAATAAGAAGGACTGAGGTGATTTGATGCCTTTAGATCAGGGGTTTTCAACCAGGGGTCTGTGGCATTGCAGGGGGTCCGCGCGATGTTGATCAGTTCACCATTAAATGTTTTTTTTATATTGATATTTTCTTTCTCAAATAAGAAAAATATGTCAATCTAAATAGTCTGAATAGCCACATGGACTGAAATATACTAATGTATACCCATATTCAGCGAAGATATTACACTGACAGGTGCAACAGTCAGAATATCTGTGCGGGGGGAGGGGGCGTGGCTAAGGGGGCGGTTACAAACACGCGCGCGCAGGTACATCAGTTGGCCGCGAATACTTTCTAGTCAGAATGGTGTTCCCTGGGACAAAACCAGTTGAAAACCTCTGCTTTACATTACAGAAAATAGTGGCATTTTGGGGTCACCAAGTCTCCAGATGTCACCCCCATGCAAACAGAATATTTGGAAGTCATGCTTGAACAAAGCCTTTGCTGTTATTTAACCCCAAATGTAAGTGCCTGGAGTTTGATAAACACTACTGGGAACACTGACTGGAATCAGGTTCTATGGTCAGATGAAACCGAATTTGAGCCTTTTGGACAACAAACACTCTAGGTGGGTTTGGCGTAAATTAAAAGGAAGGATGACTATCCTGAAGATATCCTGATCCCCACTGTTAGATATACAGTCCCTGACAAAAGTCTTGTCACTTATTCACTTTGTAGAAACAACAGCTTATAACCTGGCTTTTAATTTATCCATTGGGCTCAGAAATGGCTCATATGAAAGCTAAGACCCTCCCAAATGATGTTTAATATACTAAAATAAATTAGCTTCACTGAAGAACGATTGATCATTTAATGAACACAGAAAGGTCAGATTTTGGCAAGACAAAAGTTTTGTCGCTTACAGAGAGTAAAGTGAAAATTGAACAAATGATTTACTTAAAATACAAAAATAGGTTGCATAACATCAGTGAATTAAGTAGTGGTACTGTGAGATCCATATTTAATATCTTGTATGACTTCCATGAGCTTGAAGGACTGCATCCATGCGTTTCGACAATGATTCATACAATTTCTTGATGAAGTCATCAGGAATAGCAAAGGAAGCAGTCTTACATGCCTCCCAGAGTTCATCAAGATTCTTTCGTTTCATGCTTCCTCTTTCATTCTACCCCAGACATGCTCAATGATGTTCATGTCTGGTGACTGGGCTGGCCAGTCCTGGAGCACCTTGATCTTCTTCGCGTAGAGATGGAAGTATGCGATGGAGCACCACCCTGCTGCAAAATTAGACCCCTTCTATGGTTGGGAATGTAAGTGGTAGCTAATACTTCTTGATATTTTAGGCTATTGATATTGCCTTCCACCCTGCAAATCTCTCACACACCCCCTAACCCCAGACCATGATTTTTCCGCCACCAAACTTAACTGTTTTCTGGATGACTCTACACAGGGAACAGTTTTATGGTGTTTAAAAGTGAGACCAGTTGTTTCAGAATTGTATTGATTGGCAGGTACAAGGGTGAGACACACTGATACAGGAACATACTGAGGTACTGAACGTCATTTTTAAACAATTGTCTGATGTCTGATGGTCATTCCTTCATGTGTCTTGATATCAGTTTGATGATTACTGTTTGTCTGGCTTATGTCAGGAATCTAGAAATCAGAAAAATATAAAAATAAATGTCATAGTGCATCATATAAAGCCATGAAAGCAAAGATAAGAATGTTAGGTGAAGGTGCTTCAAACAGTATATTTTATGGAACCCTTTAGCTTAGCTGTAAAACAAATAACACGATGACATTTTCCTGAGCTCTATGTAGCTTGCGTTTTGTAGACAGCACTTGTTGAACTCGCAACCTGGGACATGGGAGGCAGGCGTGCTTATGTAGTGGCAGAACACTATAATTGTTATAAAGTGTGTGTGTGTGTGTGTGGGGGGGGGGGGTATCTACTTGGAGCATATCTTCTATGTGCAATTATGAATGAGTCTGTGTAGATTCATGAAGATTAGCCATTCACACTGGAAAATATGAAGTTTGATTGGCTGTTGGTGACCATTTTGATGAGCAACATGACAAATGAATATCGAAAGACTCTGAGTGACGTTGTTGCAGTGCCACCTTGAGGTCAATGTGTGTTATTTCATGTGCATGAGTAAGGGGTGGAGTTTCCATCCACCCAGCCAAGTTTAGTGTTTCTAGACCTTGTGGGTTTTGCTGCAAACACTTTTATATTTAAATAAATAAGAATGTTCCATGAAGAAAAGCAATCCTTATGGAAACAATAGAGCCTTGCCACACCTCCAGTGTTCCTGCCCTAGATTAATACGTTGGAAGATGGAAAGGTAGGAACACACAAGGTGTTAACAGCTTTCCTGCTTGGCCCCCAAGAATAATACAATGGAGAAACACAATTGGCGCCTACGTAGCTTGCTGATTGGCCTTCAGAACTGGAAGGAACACACCAACTCACTTCCTGACACCTTAAGAGCAAGACACTAGCACCCATGGCTTTAACCTCCTTTAGAGAAAGACACTAGCACCAATGGCTTTAGCCTCCTTTAGAGAAAGACACTAGCACCCATGGCTTTAGCCTCCTTTAGAGAAAGACACTAGCACCCATGGCTTTAGCCTCCTTTAGACACTAGCACTCATGGCTTTAGCCTCCTTTAGAGAAAGACACTAGCACCAAAGATAGCAGCATTGGAAAAAGGTGACCAGTAATCTGCACCAAGAAAGCCTGATCTCAATGGTAGCTAACCTGTTTCACCATATGTGGTTCACATACTGTATGTAATGACTTACCTGGCTAGATTTTGCTGCCTCAGAGTTGCTAAGATAACCTGTCAAGAGAAAGGTGTTTTTAAAAATCATGTTTAAATATCATGTTTAAATATCCAATGTCTGTGTGTGAATGCGTGTGTGTGTGTGTGTGTGTGTGTGTGTGTGTGTGTGTGTGTGTGTGTGTGTGTGTGTGTGTGTCTGTGTTTCTGTGTGAATGTGTGTGTGTGTGTGTGTGTGTGTGTGTGTGTGTGTGTGTGTGTGTGTGTGTGTGTGTGTGTGTCTGTGTGTCTGTGTGTGTGTATTTGTGAGTGTGTCTCACAGCCTTACTCTCATGCCCGCCAGTAATGAATCCAGGGTTGTCTTTTCCATGGATCTCTTCTGTACTCTGTCTATGACTCATAACTTCCTCTTGATAGTGGGACTCTGGGAGACAATAGAGTGAGACCACAGTAAACATGCTCACAAATGCAATTTGAACATAATATTCCATCAGTTATTAATTCAGCTGTGAAATATATGCAGCCTAAATATAGACATGAAACAAGGGCACGCCCACTATTGTGAGTTAGCCTCACCTCCCATAGACTTGAATGCAAACAGTTTTCACATTATTATTAAATAACTTTACCATCTTTCTATATTGTCTTTGTGTTTACACACTAGTAGTTGCATATTACATAATATATTGGCACTAGATAATGTTACTAGGCTAATGTATTTTTTTTTTTTTTACATTTTATTCCTATTACCTTGCTGCTATTACACCTGAACTTCCCTACAGTGATGAATACAAGTTTATCTTATCTTATCTCATCTCTCACCTTTTTTCATGTCAGGGAGCCTGTCTCTATATTCAATCATTTAATGTTCTGTCTCTATATTCAATCATTTAATGTTCTGTCTCTATAGTCAATCATTTACGGTTCTGTCTCTATATTCAATCATTTAATGTTCTGTCTCTATATGCAATCATTTAATGTTCTGTCTCTATATTCAATCATTTAATGTTCTGTCTCTATATGCAATCATTTAAGGTTCTGTCTCTATATTCAATCATTTAATGTTCTGTCTCTATATTCAATCATTTAATGTTCTGTCTCTATATGCAATCATTTAATGTTCTGTCTGTATATTCTATCATTTAATGTTCTGTCTCTATATGCAATCGTTTAATGACACAGTGAGCAGCTCAAGAACAGAGATGTACTAACAGTGAGCAGCTCAAGAACAGAGATGTACTAACTGACGTTTTTCTGGTTTTCTTTTGCAATAACAGACAATCCCGACGATCAGCAGCACTACCAGTGCCGCCACACTGAAGGTCACAGTGACAGCAATCAGCACAGTTCTGTCAGCTTGGAGAGTCTCTAGAAAGGAGAGAAATGCACAATAAAATAATTTGGATATACCTGATAGGGTCAGGTGTAAGTATAGGGTGTGGGTAATGGGTGCATGTGTTTTGTGTATTTGTGCGCTGGCCTAGAGGTCAATATGGGTGATGCGTGCAGTGGTAGTGTCTGTATGTGGGAGAGTGGGAAGGGGGTAGAGGGTGGAGGGCTGGGCTGTGCTGTGCTGGGATTAGCTGGGATGGGGGTGGGGGGAGGGGGGGGGGGAGAAGCAATTATATATTAAACACACTCTTGTAAAAATAATAGTATAAAAGGACTGGTAAAAAGTGCTAAAAAGTAAGTGCTAAAAGGTGAAGTGTTAAAAACCACACAGAAGTGAAAATATAAAAAACAAGTTAGTAAGACAGTTGATAGTTGTGTAATATCATTACACTGTTTATTAATTGCTGGTTAGCAAAGATATGTGTCGACCATTTGTATTGTAAATCTATATTAGACCAAATGATATTCTTACCTATGATTAGGAAAACACTGCTGGTTTGTGGTATGAATAGAGCAGGCACTTTGGCCAGACACTGAACTTGAGCACTGTCACTCGCTGCAACTGTCAGAGTGCTTCTGGAGTTTAGTAGGGTCCCTATAGGCTCAACAGAGGTGTTGTAGTTTCCAGTGTCCACCATTATGCCATTCACACTCCAGGATACTTGTGCTTCAGGAAACCATCCAGATGCCACACAGACAAACACGGCTTGATCGCCGTGCTTCACAGTTAAGTTGCCACCTAGAATGCTGACCGTTCCACCTTCTGAAATGAAATGGAAACGCATGTTGTAATTGTCTGTAATTAAAAGTATAAGATGCAATAATAAAAGAAACTTTATAACATTTAATCCTTTATTACAATATAAAACCATGAGTGAAATTGATTCTGCAAAAATACAAGTAAACAGCTGACAGTGAGAAACATAGTGTGGTCATAGATGAAAGATGGTGAAATGACAGTGACAGTGAAATGAGAGGCTGGGCGTAGGACTTAGCGACGTTAGCATGTTGTAGTGTGTGGGGCGACCACAATGTGTTCTATTTGTATCTGTAATTTCGCAAACAGGCCTTTTTCTGCAGTATATGTAGTTTGTGTGTTTGACCTGACATAGGAGCCAGCAGCAGGGTTTTTTTCTGTTGGCTTTGTGAACCCTTAAGGCCGAAACATGCTTCTACGACTGTGTTACGAGGTTGTTTTGTGAACCTTGTGAACTTGTGAACCTTTTACAGTTCTCCGACGGTTGGTGGATGTTTCCAAGCAATTCCCTGCCAGAACAGTAGGGGCGCAAGGTTTTTTTTCAAATCAAATCGTGACGCTGAAGAAAAGATGGCGGACCAAACTCTGTACATGGTCGTATTTGTACATAAAAGTAGTTTGTTTGCCTTTTTTTTGCTTAGATTTTTTTTAAGTTACTGAGAAATAGACACTGTGGATTGTAAAACCCCTGTTATTGTAACTGAAAAACACGTCTGAGGGGATTTGCGAGGTGTCTGAGCAAGCTATCTAATGTTAGCAGGCCAGGGAGAGGTACTCAGAGAGGGTTTGCAACGGCGGAGAGGGCTCTACGTGTCTGTGTAAAAGGTTTGACTTTAGGCTAGCACATTTGATGCATGCCTACTTGGACAGTAGTTTGTGTGGACGTCTAGTGAATATAATTCGTGTCGGAATTTATATAGTATATAGTGCCTGTCACAATCAGCATTAAGATTTCTGTGAAAAACATTCCCTTCTGAAAAGGCGTTGTCTGTCCCTTCTTAAAGGTAGAAATGTTATCAAAACATTTATAGCGTTCCTTTTTTTCCTGGTATGGCTACTGACGGCACAAATTGTAATTTTGGTAATCAATGTTTTAATTGTCATTTTGTGTTAAATGTATACTGTATATCTGTGTATGTCTAAAATACAGTCTTTGTATTGTTAGGACAGTCCAAGAAACCAGTGAAAGCAGACAGATCCAACCTTCCGTGAATGTCACAAGCTTTTATTAAAAAATTCAAACAATATACAGCCAACCATTATACAAGCGAAACATAACATGCAAAATAACTATTGTCTTTAAATGGCCTTCATAATAAATATAACTATGATATAGCATAATTAATAAAAATGGCAAAAAATCTTTTCTTTTTTAATGCAGACCATGTGGATAAACTGTTGGACCTCATCTCTGACAGGGTTTGCAGAGGAGGTGCTGAAGCTCCCTCTCTGAAGATCTCTCTGCCCAGTTTAAAAAACCTGACAAGCTGAAAGTGATAGCCGGCTACATGTCAAGGTTCAATCAAGGGCAGGTCTGAAGCCCAAAAACAGCTCCCATATTACATCTAGTCTTAAATTAAAGCTATTCAGCATATTAAGGATTGACCAATGTATGCATCAATCAACAAATGCCAGCTATACTTTGGAGACAGAGAATGCACATTTTATTGACATACAGTATATAGCCCTGTTCCTGTGGAGATGCTGACTGATGTTGAGTGACTATATTAGTATGCTAATAAAATGATGGTAGTAGATATGTCTATTAATCCATAAATGCACAGTTTCCAGTGCACTGCTTTAACTCCTGTGCCTGATATGTGTGGTTTAAGTAAGCAATCCTCTACTGTGGCTGAACAATCACACCTCACATTTTCTTGCTGAAATTCATGTCTAGTTTAAATTTGTAATCTTCCTAATCTTTTATTTTGTATTTGTTTTAAAAGTCTTTTTGCTCTGCCAGCCAAGCATTTCCTTCAGGTATGTATGATTTCAAAAATAATTCAATACACCCACCTTGAACAGACAAATGTGCTCTTATGCTCTGTATATCTGTAACATCACACGTGATTTCTCCAGAGTCCTTCCTTGTCACATTCCTGATTGTGAACTCCCATTTGTAGTTTTCATCTGTGGTGTAATTAACCGCTGTGTAACGTGATGTGTCTCCTCCAAGGACTCCATGTTTAATGGAGATTGTAAGCAACACAGTGCCATTGCGCAGCCAACTCATAACCTCCCATGGTACACTTATGCTGCAGTTATAACTGGCTGGTGATCCACGAAGTACAACTCGCTCCCTTGGCACCAGGAGCACTTCAGCTGCTACTGTGGTTGGCAGGAAAAGATTTGAATTGGACAAAAGGCAGGTACACACACACACACACACACACACACACACACACACACACACACACACACACACACACACACACACACACACACACACACACACACACACACACACACACACACACGCACGCACGCACACACACAGGCAGGTGTTCATCAGCAATGCATAGTTATCAAGAGAATATTAATACAATGGTGCATGTTGTTGCATTATTACTTTAGAAGAGCATCAGACTTTAAGGCTCCGATTCCATATTGTTTACAGCAGCGCAGTCTTGCAGTTCTAATGCATAATTATAAATCAGATTCTAGGTTCTTCTCTTCCATTCAATGTTGTTATATAAGGGGTTTTAAATGGGCCATGCACAATCAGACATTTACATTGAAAGAAAAACCCTTCAAGTAAGTTTGATTTATACCCTCTGACTGTGCAAGTGTTGTGTGGGTGGCTAACAGTTCAAATGCATACCCTGTCAAACAGCTAACACACTGACAATCAACAAATAGCCTCAGAGACCATCAAAGGGATTTGCATTACACACACACACACGCACACACACGCACACACACGCGCACGCACGCACGCACGCACGCACGCACGCACGCACGCACGCACGCACGCACGCACACACACACACACACACACACACACACACACACACACACACACACACACACAGACACACAGACACACAGACACACAGACACTCACACACACACACACACACACACACAGACACACAGACACACAGACACTCACACACACACACACACAATAATATAATCTACTGATAAAAGTTTGGAATCGCCCAGAAAACTTTTTAGATTTGACTCAATCAATTGTCAAATAAGGTGCAAAATGAGTAGAACGCGTAGTCAAGACGTTGCTGTGCCCTGTTGTGAACCACAGCCTCATACTTGTTGTTTTATTGTAGGGTTAGAATCAGGTTACATTGTTCTGTGAAGACCCTTGTAAGAGATCTTCAGATTCTTGGCATTTCTGAATAGAAAAGCCTTGATGTATGAGAACAATGAATTTCTTAAAGGCACCCAGTGCATCTTTATAGGCTTGAGAGTCGAAAAATAAACATTCAATTTCTAGTCTTTTTTACACGTAGTAAGTTTCAATAATTCCATACCATTACATATCGACATTCAAGGAGCAAAGATGAGACGTCGTTGTGTGGTGTGAACTGATAGAAAATCGTAAACAACAACGATCGACCAATCAACAAAATGGGGAGAGGCCATTTTTCCATTGACTGGAATCCTGCTTTATTTATTGGTGGCACCAATAAATAAAGATTTGGGGGAAAAATGGCGGCGATTGTTGTTGTTTACGATTTTCTATCAGTTCTCACCACACAACGACGTCTCATCTTTGCTCCTTGAATGTCGATATGTAATGGTATGGAGTTATTGAAACTTACTACGTGTAAAAAAGACTAGAAATTGAATGTTTACTTTTCGAGTCTCAAGCCTATAAAGTTGCACTGGGTGCCTTTAAGAAAAGTCTCACTGTTCTGACCATTGTTGTACTTTAATCAAATCCACAATGGCTGACAACGCCAGTTTTACAGCTTCATAGGAAAAGGGTTTTCTAATGTGAATTTAAGGATTTAGGATTAGCTAACATAATGTGCTGTTGCCAGCAGTGGTAGTCATAGTATACAACATTATTAATGGCAATGTCTACTACAATATCTATATATTTCTGGTCAATTTTATGTAACTGTAATTGAAAAAATTGTCATTGTGATGTTGTGTCTCAGTCATTCCAATCTTTTAACAGTATTTTATGTAAACGCAATGCTGGAGTGCTTCAAAATGTAGTTAAAATATAATACAACACTTACCTACGAGTGGAAAAAACAGCAACAGCTTACATTTTCTCATGTTGCACAAATCTTGAACAGAAATGATTCATATTATTCACTTGAATAGTTTAACCGTACAAGGCTTCAGTTCAGCTCCAACCACTCAGCCTTTTGGATTCCCTGGCACAAGTCACCTGTTCCTGACCATCATTTTACTAGTTTTTATTAGCCAATATTTTACTACTGTGAAATTTCTACTACAAAAAACAACTTAACCATACTGTCAACTTTGTACCATGGGCATTGTGCTTTTTCAAGGTTGATATTTAATGGCAAGACACTTCTTTAAATTCGATATATCCTGACACACAGATATGGCACCCAGGTAGAAGGTACTTGAGGCTATACGGTAGGTGTATAAATGGCTTTCTAATTCAACCTTTCGTAACCCTCAGATCAGAAAGCACTTTGTTAATGTACTAAATCAAACCAAACACAGAAGCAAAGAAAACAGCATTGTTATAATGTGTGAAAAGACGCATGTAGATAACACAGCTTTCATGTGTACCTTTCTAATCAGGCAAGAAACATCAGAGCAGGACATTTGATCTCAAATTGATTCCCGACAAATCAATCTTGACAATCGAGGTAATTCATTCTCAGAGTACATCTTAATATAACATCTTACTACAAATGTTACAAACTTAAGCAACCTGTCAAATGCAAGTACTCACCACGCATTTCGATTGAAAACTTTATTTCCACTTCACAGACTGAAAACTGATCTGGCAGTATTCTTTCTGTACGACTCCACCGTGAGGACAAAGTCCAACACCCTGTCGTCCATCTTATCTGATTAGGTGTGTGTGGGAGCCTCTCCCTCAGTGCTAATCTTTGCATATTGTTAGCACCCTATTTGTTCTAAAGGGAGAGGCCATGAGAGCAGTTATTCATGTGTCAGCTAAGGGCGACCATTCGAAACAGATTGCTTGACCTCATGACCCATCTGCTTTACTTTCAAAAGAAGAAAGAATTACATAGTCTGATTTCTTTAAAAGTATTGTTGAAATATCCTACACAAATAGGGTGTATTACCCTTTTGAAGTGTCAAATCATAATACTTTATGTTCCAGTACAAAACATCTCCAGCACTAAGTGATATTCTTGGTGGTGGTAGAAAACCATTTTGAATGCAAATAAAACACTAAATAAGTTAAGTGAGGTTTGGTTTTAAGAAGATATGACACACACCCAGGAAGTCCCCAAACAATAACACAATATCTTTTCCAGTGTATAATTAAAAATGACCATGCCAGGAAATCACCCCCTTTCCTTCTAGCTCCTCTTCTGCCTATATGTCCTCTTGTGCTGTTGTCCTCCTCTTCTCCCTATACATCCTCTTGTGCTGTTGTCCTTCTCTTCTGCCTATCCTCTTGTGCTATGTTGTCTTCTTCTCCCTATATATCATCTTGTGCTGTTGTCCCGCTCTTCTGCCTATATATCCTCTTGTCCTGTTGTCCTTCTCTTCTGCCTATCCTCTTGTGCTATGTTGTCTTCTTCTCCCTATATATCATCTTGTGCTGTTGTCCCGCTCTTCTGCCTATATATCCTCTTGTCCTGTTGTCCTTCAAGCTCCTCTTCTCCCTATAGGCCTATATTATCTTGTGCTATGTTGATGATACTGATAAAGTGGCCATATTACTTGTCATAGTCTTTGGTTGCCTGAGGTAGGCAGGGCTCATCTCCCAGTTTCTTACTTTGCCCTAATATGGGTTCATAATCTCGAGGGGCTCTCCCACCTCCAGACCCTTCCCTTACCTGGGATTGCATCCACTACCTGCCCTTACCTGGGATTGCACCCACTACCTTCACTTACCTGGGACTGCATCCACTACCTTCACTTACCTGGGACTGCATCCACTACCTTCCCTTACCTGGGATTGCATCCACTACCTTCTCTTACCTGGGACTGCATCCACTACCTTCACTTACCTGGGACTGCATCCACTACCTGCCCTTACCTGGGATTGCACCCACTACCTTCACTTACCTGGGACTGCATCCACTACCTTCACTTACCTGGGACTGCATCCACTACCTTCACTTACCTGGGACTGCATCCACTACCTTCACTTACCTGGGACTGCATCCACTACCTTCACTTACCTGGGATTGCATTCACTACCTTCACTTACCTGGGTGTACTGGAATTACCATAGATGACAGATACACTGTGTTTTTTCAACCTAGATGTCTTGAAGTCACTAATTATGGATCAATAATGATGAATAGCCTACCCAGTGGAGCAAATCCCAAGCCATTTCCCACAGGGATATTGTGCCAAACCAGGTCGGAACCAAACTACAATAAGTAAAAACTACAAAAGTAGTAAAAAATGCAATAAAAAATAATATTCACCTAGAAAACTAGAGGTTGTTCTCATGCAGTGTTGGAGCCATTTCTGCTGTTTATGATTTATTTGTGATATTTATATTGTTTGGTAATTTCTGTTATTACCTCCAGCAAGGAGGTTATGCGATCGGGTCCGTTAATTTATTTGTCCGTCTGTTTGTCTGTCTGTGGACAAGATTTCTCAGAAACTACTGGGCGGATCTTTCTGAAATTTTCACAAGAGGTGGATCTTGGTCCTGGGACATCCTCATTAAAATTTCAGGATGATCCAGATCCTTGCTGGAGGTCAGAAATCTCGGATTGCTCTTGTTTTTAAATATTGTTAGTATCGCGATCTAGGCTCTGCTGTGATGTTTGGTGTAGCCTGTGTCACGGGGTGCTTGGTGTTGGGCACGGATTGGGTGTTTAAGCCCCGCTCTTTTTGGTGATTTACCTTTACTTACAGGTAACAGGTGGTGGGTTGTTTGAATGAGTTGGCGGGTGTAGAAGGACACAGTTTTACCCTATGGTCATACTTGATCTCAGTAGGAATTCTGATTGTAATTTTCAATACACCAGAAAAGGAGACACAGTCAAAATGGTGATCAATTCAAAACCAAGGCTTTATTCTTGCATCTGTGTGCATGAAGGGAGGAGAAGGTAGCTTCACCTTCCCAGACTAGTTCAAGGAAGTCTAAGGTTCTTTTACCCAAACTGACATCACATCAGATCACTTCTCCAAAACCAACTGAAACTGAACAAGTACCTTGTCATTTCTATCAGCATGTTTGCAAACTGAAAACAATAACAACGTTATTAGCTTGAGGTCTATCTTACAATGGAGGATTAGAGAGTAGAGGTTGTGGTATGCAGAGATCTTGCTTAAAGGTCCAAGGAGCAGTCTGTGATTCTTTCCATTCTGAATATTTACACAGTCCTGGGTCTGCAAGTGCCGTATACTATTCCAACCAATCAACAATGTTTTTTACGAAAGGAAGGGAAGGGTGTACTTTGATTGGCTGTGGAGCTCAAATATCAACAACCTTTCACCTGGATTGTGGTCTTCACATTTAAGAGTAAAAGTGGCATCTTGAGGGACACTAAAACAGAGAGCTGAAATGAAGGAAACATCTGTACCCATGTCATAAAAAAGAGGGCCGTGTGTTTCAGTTAACAGACCTTTGTTTCAGGACTGGACACATTATTTAGGTCACTGCAAATATAAAATAAAACAACACAGAAATCAATAAAACAAACTCTTTAACACACATTATTGTTGTAATTATCATATCAACATGTCTATTTCTGTGAGTCAAAAAGAGAGCCAGTGAACATCCTCTTCCGCATCACATGTGTACATGGCGTTACACGTCTTTAACTGCTAGGTGAATTGAGATTGACATGCTATTAAGGCAGTTGTACACACTTAAAGTTATGCGTTACTGTATCCAATTACCCTTCATTTTTATTTTAGAGTGTGGGACTGACTGTCGACATTTTGTTTGCAGCAGATTAGCATTTTTGCAGGTTCCGGTTTTAAGAAGAAAATCCCTGAGAGAATGAATGGGGTTTTGGAAAATCGACAAAATAACACCCATGGTAGCTAAATGACTGCTTTAAATACCTCGCATACAATTATGTTCAATAAAAAGCATGTGTATGTCGTCTCTGTAGACCCGTTATATCTCTAAAATATGTCTGCTACTATCCCTCTGCTACCAGTGAAAAATAACACACTACAAGGCTAGTCACTTAGCTTAAAGCATCACCAAATACACAAGGTGATCAGAAGCTCATCATAGCTAGCTTTACCAGTCAGGGATTCTAAGTGTTCTCACAACAAGTCATCTTAAGTAAAAACATTACTTAAGGATTTGACAACCACTCTGGTGGGGGGGGAAATGTAATGTTACAACTTTAGCGCCTAAAACATTTAAGTTTCATAAGAAACCGCAGGGTGTGGGTTCGAGAGTCCCTCATGCTTCCTGAGGCAAGCAACACAATGTAGGCCATTATTTTTCTACTTTAGCATATCAGTAGCAACATCTTTATTTTAACAAGACAAGACAACAATTTATCACAAAAGACTGACTGATAACTACATTTTCACTCACCAAACTGTTTGCCTAGGTTTTCTACTGGTGTTGTCTCACTCACACCCATTTTTCCATAGGGATTTTTTCTTTGGAACCAGTTAGTGTTAAAATGCTGACACTGAAAAACTGCAAACATCCAGTCAACTTCCATTCTCTATATAGGCACGTTTTCACAGCCCTGCAACAGTCCTGAAATTCAACAGTTCCCCAGTATGTTTAGTGCCTATGAAGCTTACGGTGCAAACCCATGCCAGCGATGCGACGCGACCGAATTCCATCGCTTTGAGTGGGTGTGGTGTAGCGTGTGGAAATAGCATACAGTCCTACAATTTTCAAACCGTCAAAGACGACACCAAACAATCTCATTGGCCGCTGCCGGGAAAAATCGCTCCTCATTTGCATAAGTTTCAACATGTTCGAATTTTAATCGGTCGCGTCGCTCAGATCGCTCATCTACGTCACAATGGACTGGCTCCCGTTGAAATGCTTTGGGTTTAGAAATCGCGTCGCTCACAACGGTGGCATGGGTTTGCACCGTTAGGAGTATATTGAGATAACCCAGGCCAGCATTCTGAACAGTCTAGTTTTACCATGGTTATACTAGCTCTGCATTCCATCTGAACAGTCTAGTTTCACCATGGTTACACTAGCTCTTCATTCCATCTGAACAGTCTAGTTTCACCATGGTTATACTAGCTCTGCATTCCATCTGAACAGTCTAGTTTCACCATGGTTATACTAGCTCTGCATTCCATCTGAACAGTCTAGTTTCACCATGGTTATACTAGCTCTGCATTCCATCTGAACAGTCTAGTTTCACCATGGTTATACTAGCTCTTCATTCCATCTGAACAGTCTAGTCTAGTTCACCATGGTTATACTAGCTCTGCATTCCATCTGAACAGTCTAGTTCACCATGGTTATACTAGCTCCGCATTCCATCTGAACAGTCTAGTTTCACCATGGTTATACTAGCTCTTCATTCCATCTGAACAGTCTAGTTTCACCATGGTTACACTAGCTCTTCATTCCATCTGAACGGTCTAGTTTCACCATGGTTATACTAGCTCTGCATTCCATCTGAACAGTCTAGTTTCACCATGGTTATACTAGCTCTTCATTCCATCTGAACAGTCTAGTTTCACCATGGTTATACTAGATCTGCATTCCATATGAACAGTCTAGTTTCACCATGGTTACACTAGCTCTTCATTCCATCTGAACAGTCTAGTTTCACCATGGTTATACTAGATCTATCTGCATTCCATATGAACAGTCTAGTTTCACCATGGTTCTAATAGGGTTAGGGTTATAATAGCTGTGCATTACATCCGACTCCCTTCTTACGCTGTCCCTTTCTTCCTTCACAAACATCAATTAACACGTATAAAACACTTAAAAATTCTTTAATTCTTTTGACATTAACATTATCTTCAGGAGACCAGGTTTTCTTCTAAAGCTAAATGTCTGCCACAAGTGGAACACTGTAACATAAGCTAACAGTCCAAAAGAAACCCTGCTGTTCAACAGTTTGTCTTTTGGCGTGCACGACATTCTGAGAGCAAAAAAAGCATAAGATTTAATCAAAAGGCCACAGGTTAATCATAAAATAAACAATCATTTGGGCTCGAACTAAAAGTTGAACGTGGGCCATGCTGTTCTTCAAAGCTCAAACCCATTCAGATGGCACACATACACACAGTTGGGAACTGTGAGGTTGGTAAGTGTAACATGATAGCGTCTATAATTGTTTGCTTAATCCATTTTCTGGATATACTGACTGCTGAAGAATTTAAAAAGTATGTGTGTAATCCCAAATAACAGCAAACAAAATAAGTCCTCCTTTTTGGCTCCTTAATACTTCAATGCCTTAGTGATTGACAGATTGTGCTCTCTATATTCTCTCTCCTGGGAGTCACTGAAAAGACACGGGTTGCTGACGGACGGGTGACATGTGAGGGGAAGGCAGTTTCTCAGAGGAGGTAGAGGATGTCAGAGAGGATTGGAGATTAACGGTTTTATGGAACAGCTTGTTGCTGATGAGCACAACCACGGAGAAGAGCCGCAGCTGGAAATGGCTGTTAAGAGATAACAAAAGAAGAATAGAAATGTCATGTTAAAAAGTCACATCGTCAAGAAGTGTGGAAAGAGTCAGGGTTTTAAAGTTGAAAAGTGCAACTCACTATAACTTGACTGGGGTCTTGGCTTCATTTGCGCTGATGATGAAGAGTGGGAATAGTATGGAGAACAGGCAGCCACTAATAAAAGATGACATACAGGTTGAGAGCTTATTTACACAAGTGGAAAAATACTTTGTTAGATGATTATACTCTTCATAAGGTTGGACATATACTTACATAACCTGTACACTGCCATTTGGCTACTGCAAATGAGTAGACTTCCCCTCATTGTACAAAACACATGGACAACAATGACCTGAAGCTTAATTGCATAATCAATTTAGCAACTCAATTAAATAACGACTTCATTAACCCTCTACTCTAATAAAAAAAAGCTCACGATGCGATGGCCCGGATCAAAAAAGTGTGCACCGGATACAATGTGGGATGAACCGCGATGCATCGTTTCTAACATTTTTGTATCAGTATAATCTCAATACAAGACCAATAATTTTATATTTAGATAAATTCCACCTCTTAAGCGCGCTCTCATCTCCACTGCTGTCAATGGCCGCTTATCGTGAAGTCTATAATTTTTCTAAAATCTCTATCTGTCTGCAATACCGCTCTCGGCCTCTACACAACTTCGGCGCTCTCACAGGAAAAGACAGTGGGATAAGGGACTATTGTGTGTTTTTCGCCTAGAAGTCTCTAGAAATCTAGCACCTTATTGAACGAAATTAAAAAGAGTAAACGTGCCGTTCTCAGACACCAGAATGAACACGCTCACAGTATCGTTCATCAGGCAGTAATACAGTACGTTCAGTTCACTTCAGGGGGAATCTTGAAGAATACTTTTTGAAAAATATTAACATTACAAACAGCAACAAATGCTTTGTATCATATTTTTCTTAAAATGTGAAAAAGGGCTGTACAGTAGATTTCAGATAATGCTGTTTGGTTTTCTTTCTTGGTCTCCAGCAGCAGAGTCCATCAGCAGAGGGAATGTGTTCTCTAAACCCATTTCTGAATTTTAGATGTCACTTTTAAGTTTGCCAATCCATGACTTACTCTGTTGGTAATAGCTGTAAGTTTAGGTAGTTGTGGTAGTTTAGGTAGTTGTGGCAGTTCACTCAGTTAAGTAGATCAGTTGTAGAGGTTATGATTAGCCAGCCTCAACTCGCTTCCTACAACCAACACATGAGGATCTGTATTATTTAAAATCAAACTCTTGTTCAGACTGCACAAATACGAAGCCATTCTAATATATAACAAGAACGATTTCTCTATTTTGTGAATTTTCCCCCAGCCATATGTTCTGCCATATACTATCTAACCAATAGAGAGCTTCAATCATCATCATGGCTGTCTGTGAGTTGACAGTTCAAACCATTTTGTAGCTTGTTACAATAAAGAGAAAGAGGCTGATTTCCTCAGCGCTCTCAGGGAATACTAGTTTCTTCATAATGCCGTCAGAAGTGCGCACACATACTGGCACCTACTGGCACCTAATGACACCTAGAATGATGTCATATGAAGCACCATGGTTTCAACGGAGTACAGGGGGAGGTCCATGATTCTACAAAGACTTCACAAAAGTTAAAAAAGACCACAAGTGCACTGTTGCCATGGAAACACATGAATTGCAAATGTATTCAAGCAGCGATGAGGGGCCAAGCAGGTCAGCAGTGCATTGTTGCCATGGAAACTTATTGGCATCATGTTATGGGGTGGCTGAAGTGACCAAAGGCGGGCAAAAAAATAGTATTACTTTCTGTTTGGCGTCTTCGCCGCCAATTTCAATGGGCTGTCACGGACACATTCGAAAATAAAAAATCCATTTGATTACTTTTGTGAGGCTTGGTCTGAATCTATGCAAAATGTATGTATTGTAATTTATGTAATTAATGTATTGCCTGTGAAAAAGTTTTCAACCCTTCTATAAAATTCAATATGGTGGCGGCATTACTTTGGCTGACAGAATCATTTATTTTAAGACCATGTCCAGTTATTAACAAAAACACATTCTAAGAAGTCTATGTACCAAGTTTGGTGTTGATATGTCAAATTGTTGCTGAGATATAACCTCACTTTGTCATTTCAAAAATCCATCTGATAATTTTTTTGATGCCTGGTATGAAGATTATCTTTGCCAAATTGGTGCCGGTTAGCCACCAATTTGGGGCCTGTGAAATTTTTCTGATCAAATCCAATGTAGTGGAAATAGTTTGGGTTTGTTGAACTCGGCTCTAACCAAGGAAAACAATGGTACCTTCATCTTGAAAAACAGACGTAAGCGCACCTCGAACACATTGGTGGCGCTAGAGCCATCAAAGAATAAAAAGAATCATGGGACGCCCAATTCAGTGTGAAAAATTACAAAAATATATATTCTAGGGGCTGCCATAGACTTCAATGGCACACGATGATGATGCATCATAATAACAGAGGGTAAAAACTGTGAACTATGCAGCTATGTGCTTGGCCCCCAACTCTACATCATGCCTGATCTCTTCCCTGGAACACAGAACAGTATATGAGGTCAAATAACTACCTTATGATATATGAGGATGGAAGGGCAGTCAGCAGGGCCATAGGTAGACCAAAGCCAAAGTAATAGGGCCAGTTTCTCTCAATGTTTGACAGCCGCTGATGCATTTCAATACCTAAAGAAATGTAAATTAACAAATTAGCAACTAGAGACTAAGCAAACACTTCAGAATGCAAGAGCCATTCGAAAAAGCCCAACTCACCATGGTTACAAGAGCCATTTGAAAAAGCCCAACTCACCATGGTTACAAGAGCCATTTGAAAAAGCCCAACTCACCATGGTTACAAGAGCCATTTGAAAAAGCCCAACTCACCATGGTTACAAGAGCCATTTGAAAAAGCCCAACTCACCATGGTTACAAGAGCCATTTGAAAAAGCCCAACTCACCATGGTTGAACCAGCGGTATTCAAAGCAGTACAAGGAGTAGAGCAGAGACATGTGCAGGAGACTGACCATCTGTCCAATGGCGTCAATAGGAAACAGACTCACAATCATTCCCTGCAGAAAAGAGCAAATCAAGAGAAAACAAAACAGTCCATCACTGCTACGTCATCATTTATGATCTGCTTGTATCCCTTGGGTGATCAAAATAGTGAAAAAAGTTGTTGGTATACTGTATATGAAAACAGCCCGACATTGCTAATGTGACCCGGACTATACTGTGTGTGTCTTGACCCCTGCCGAACCCCTGAGAGTGACTCAATGAACCCCTGGGGTTCGATCGAACCCAGGTTAAGAACCACTGCTCTAAATACTGAAAGTGCATCCTTTCATTCTTTCTTACTTGAATAAGGAAGAGGGCCTGGAGGATGAGGTTGAAGAGCATGTCTGCAACAATCTTGCTCACACTGGGAAAGGGCTGGGCCTTTCGTCCAGACACTTCAAACGCAAGATCAGCTATATCCTTAGGGGGGGTGGAGAGCAAACAAACAATATTGATAACTCATCACAGTCTAGAAGCCACCATAGTGTGTGCTAACATGCAGTGCTAACATGGACCCTAACCCTAACCCAGTCTAGAAGCCACCATAGTGTTTCAGTGAATGCAGTGCTAATATGGAAGCCACCATAGTGCTTCAGTGAATGCAGTGCTAACATGGAAGCCACCATAGTGCTTCAGTGAATGCAGTGCTAACATGGAAGCCACCATAGTGCTTCAGTGAATGCAGTGCTAACATGGAAGCCACCATAGTGTTTTCAGTGAATGCAGTGCTAACATGGACCCTAGCCCTAACCCAGTCTAGAAGCCACCGTAGTGTTTCAGTGAATGCAGTGCTAACATGGAAGCCACCATAGTGCTTCAGTGAATGCAGTGCTAACATGGACATAATGCTGAAGGAAAGGGGACACTCTTCAGGACTGACGCATCTGTTTGAGACTCACCTGAAACCAAATGGCATTAACAATTTTACTAAGCACAAATAGAGGAAGCACCCAAAGTGCACTAAACACAGAGGTCAGAATGAACTCCAGCCAGGACCACACGTTCCCATGAAGCGACGGGTCACCTGAGAATAGAACCCATGTTTAGTACATGTAGACTTAAGACTGCACACATGAATAAAACCCATGTTTAGTACATGTAGACTTAAGACTGCACACATGAATTAAACCCATGTTTAGTACATGTAGACTTAAGACTGCACACATAAAGAGCAAACACAGACTGGAGTGAGTTGTACTTTTTAAACAGAAGTGGACTAGCTTAACTGTGTTGTACCTCAAACTAGAGAGGCATTCTTTTTTGATGAGACCATGAAAGTACAACTAGTGTCAGCACATATGCAAACATTTCAGACCATGCACCGTCTGTACAATTGCCAATCATTTACATGACCATGTACTAGCAATTAACACTTTCATAAGTCTAAATCAAAATGTACTAGCAATTAACATTTTCGTAAGTCTCAATCAAAAGGTACTAGCAATTAACACTTTCGATCAACACCACAGATTGTGAGGTACTGGATATGCAAATGACATATTCCAAATGAACAAAATGCACAAATAAAAACCAAATACATACCAATGATTTTGGCAGTTACAGTCTGTAAGAGTGGAATAAACACTCGGTAGAACAGCAACATGCTGAGCTGTGGAGAGAGTTGGAGAGTTGGTTTACCGCACCATGAGAAGAATTAACAGTACTCATCTTATACACAATTTATTTTCATAGAGACTTACCCAAAAGACTCCCCCATTCCATGCACAGCACTGAAAGATTCGGCTAGCTAATTTTGGTTCACTGGAAGGGAAAGAAGATGACAAAATGAATGTATTACATTTCCATGTATTCCTGGTAAGTGTCCATGATAGTTAAAAAGCTCGTCTCACTGATTATCAGCATAGGTACAGAAGACTTATTAATATATGATTATTTATGTCCATCAGTTCCTTCACTTTCCACCTCTTGTCCTGCTTGTCTGCTTTGATTGTGAAAGACGCGCCCCCAAACCACCCACTCTGATCTAATACAGTCACCCAAGACTCTCACTCACCTCTCTGGCTTTACAACAGTCACCCAAGACTCTCACTCACCTCTCTGGCTTTACAACAGTCACCCAAGACTCTCACTCACCTCTCTGGCTTTACAACAGTCACCCAAGACTCTCACTCACCTCTCTGGCTTGCGCTCATTAATCTGTGCTCTCCGCTGTGAGACCCTAACCCTAACCCTAACCCAAGACTCTCACTCACCTCTCTGGCTTGCGCTCGTTAATCTGTGCTCTCCGCTGTGAGACCTTAACCCTAACCCTAACCCAAGACACTTACCTTTCTGGCTTGCGCTCGTTAATCTGAGCTCTCCGCTAGCTAGGGGTAGACCTTACCTCTCTGGCTTGCGCTCGTTAATCTGAGCTCTCCGCTAGCTAGGGGTAGACCTTACCTCTCTGGCTTGCACTCGTTAATCTGTGCCCTCCGCGCTGCCAGAGCTAGGGTTAGGGTTAGGGTTAGACCTTACCTCTCTGGCTTGCGCTCGTTAATCTGTGCTCTCCACTGTGCTATAGTTAGGGTTAGACCTTACCTCTCTGGCTTGCGCTCGTTAATCTGTGCTCTCCGCTAGCTAGGGTTAGACCTTACCTCTCTGGCTTGCGCTCGTTAATCTGAGCTCTCCGCTAGCTAGGGTTAGACCTTACCTCTCTGGCTTGCGCTCGTTAATCTGTGCTCTCCGCGCTGCCAGAGCTAGGGTTAGGGTTAGGGTTAGACCTTACCTCTCTGGCTTGCGCTCGTTAATCTGTGCTCTCCGTGCTGCCAGAGCTCCACTGGTTCTCCTCCGCTTCTGCTCCTCCCTCTTCTGCTTTATGCGGGCGTCAAGCTTGGAGATCGTCCCGATGCCCACGATGGAGTCCTTTATCCCCTAGGATTACACAATGGCATTAATGTCTGCAGATTATCACAGTAATCATTTAACCAGTTCCAATGAAAAATGTATTATGTGAAGTTTAATTTTCAAGTCATGCTTGAAATGAATGAATAATAATTTGATGTTTTTTTCTCTCCAGAGTTTGTTCTATAAAGTTGAAAAGTTCAACTTCCTTCATATTTTATTAATTTTTGAAAACAACATTAACAACTTGCAGTGCAAGTGAAGTCAACATTTATCAGTATGTTTGCTCCTGACTCAAACTCACAACCATATCATTCATTTTGCTCCCCCTCACTAACCCTTTTGTTTTTTTCTGACACTCAGGGCCTCATTTACTAACATTGAGACCGCAGCGCAATCAGCGACTGCCATATCTACCCTTGCGACACTCTTGCAACCCGCAAAGCAACACCATAGCAACCACACAGAGTACCATAGTGACATCCTAGCACTCTTGCAACAACCTTAACTACTGTATCAACACTGTCTCTCTAGCTGAATATCTAAACTGTATATGCTTCCTTTTGTTCTTTCACTCTATCTCTGCCTGTCTCTGTACATACATCTATCTATTTAGCTATCTACTCTTCAGTTATGTGTATACCTTCCTCTACCTTATCTTTTGTAAATCATAGTAGCTCTGAGATGTTTTTCATGGCTATTTCCAAAAGTGCCCTCAGACCACTTTGCTCTTCTCTAACCGAGCTCTCTCTCTCTCACACACACACTAAGACAGTCACTCAGTCACTATTTCCTTCATATCTAGTTTTTTTTTAACTTAGCATGCAGTCCACACCTCTGGCCAAAGGTTGTTAATATTTTTTAAATATTATGGTCTTAAAGACCATTCTAGTTAAAAAGCACTGCTGTTGAAAAAATCCTAAGGGAAACGCTGATGACGGATGACATTTGCCTAGAATACGTGTTGTAGTGTGTTCATTTATGTCTTACCATCGCAACACTGCGCAGGAAGGTCCTCACGCTGTCCGTCATATCTGACCCAGATGCAGATCATCAACTGCAATGGGAATGTAGGCTGTGGGTCTGTAAAGCTCTCATGATAAAGAGAAGTCCAGAGACCTACAAAGGCAAACACAGACATAGAAAAGAGAGAACAAGTTAGTTTTCAGTTGTACTAATCATGCGCTTCTGAGCTTCTAAGCATATTAGGCAATCATAATGTATTGATCATGGTACCTAAGCATATTATGCAATCATAATGTATTGATCATGGTACCTAAGCATATTATGCAATCATAATGTATTGATCATGGTACCTAAGCATATTATGCAATCATAATGTATTGATCATGGTACCTAAGCATATTATGCAATCATAATGTATTGATCATGGTACCTAAGCATATTATGCAATCATAATGTATTGATCATGGTACCTAAGCATATTATGCAATCATAATGTATTGATCATGGTACCTAAGCATAATATGCAATCAGTATGTATTGATCATGGTACCTAAGCATATTATGCAATCATAATGTATTGATCATGGTACCTAAGCATATTATGCAATCATAATGTATTGATCATGGTACCTAAGCATATTATGCAATCATAATGTATTGATCATGGTACCTAAGCATATTATGCAATCATAATGTATTGATCATGGTACCTAAGCATATTATGCAATCATAATGTATTGATCATGGTACCTAAGCATATTATGCAATCATAATGTATTGATCATGGTACCTAAGCATATTATGCAATCATAATGTATTGATCATGGTACCTAAGCATATTATGCAATCATAATGTATTGATCATGGTACCTAAGCATATTATGCAATCATAATGTATTGATCATGGTACCTAAGCATATTATGCAATCCTAATGTATTGATCATGGTACATCACAGCAACCACCACGTAGAGCCACCCCAATAAAGCTAGGTTCTTTTGACAGCCAGAGACCATTATGATGTTATACTGCAAAATTCCAATAATAGCAAAGTCTCCAATAATTACTGATCTTTTCTAATCTTCTTGTAGAACACTGGCCTCTGGCTGTCAAAAGAACATAGCTTTATTGGGGTGGCAGTAGGGTTGCGATTGCATGCTTAGAATAGCTACATGAAGGTCTGGCAAGTTGTCAGCTAGCAAGCTTAATTATTTCGTAATCGCCCCTCTATCTAATTTGGGGTAGTTTGCATGCTCACTTCAGCAGATACCTCAGCAACACATCACATAGGTTTTTTTTGATTAGGTCAAAACTGTAATTTCTTCACATTCTGTTGATATTTTTGATTTATTTTGTAATGTTTTAAACTGAGGTTCTTGTATATAGAACCTTTAAAGCAAATGAAAGTAACAAGAATCTTCCAAATACTAACCATCATCGAAAAAGAAAACAAAGCAAAAGACCCACATTAAATTGGCAGCTAATTTCCCAAAATCAGCTCACCAACAAAAAGCAGCCTTGGGTTCAAAGTGATCACAACCACTTGTGTGATGTTAAATTGCTTTGCATTAAAAAATCCAGGTTCCAAACATTTTCAAAGCAATTTGGCTTTGAATGTGAGTAGTTAATCGAGTTATTTTCTGTCGAGTTATTTCTGGTCTCCCATTATGAATTTATCACTTCACTCTGTCTAACGTTCTTTCAGTGTACCTACGTCACACATTACCGTAATTGCCATCTTAAAAAGGCTGCTAGAAACCAATGTTTTTTGAAAATGCCTTCAACTTCACATCAAATATGTCCAGAATGGGAGATCGTGCCCTCTCCTCGCTGGGGCCACGACTCTGGAACAAGCTCCCGGAGAACATTAGGGCTTTGGACTCCATCACTACTTTTAAATCCCACCTCAAAACCCATCTTTTTATACCTGCCTTCTCCTAAAGTCCTGGTTTCTGTTTTTTTATTTCTTTTCTGTATTGTTTTTGAATGCACTGTTTTAAATTGCTATTGTGACCCTGTTAAGCACCTTGAGACATCTTTGTATGTGAGAGTGTGCTATTACACCGTGTATTACAAGACATGTCTTACACACCTGTCTATGATGGCATCGAGGCAGCTAACCGAAGACTCGATATAAAAAGCGTGCCTGTTGTGATGACATGGGTTGGCCAAACGAACAAGCTTGAAAAAAAAATATTCATGACATCTTGCGTTCGCAGATTACCTACCTACAGCTACATGTTGACATTAGTAAAAAGACTGGCCTCACAACCAGACAGCGCCCGTCATTGTAGCAGCAGAATTTAACCGTGCTAACCTCAGATCTGAGCTCCCCACATTCCATCCAGATGTGACCTCTGCAACCAGTGGCAGTGTGACACCAGGGGTACACTAATGTCGTCAAGGCTTACAAAGTACAGTCTGACTCTCACCTAGGCCTGTTTGACCACCTCTCTTCCTGTAACCGTCATACCAACTAAGAATCAGAGGGACAAGGCCTGCTGCCAAATCCACAACACAGTGGAACGAGGATGTGAGCCCTCAGCTACAGGACTGTTTTGACAGTACGGACTGGGAGATATTCAACAGTCTGTGTGTGTGTGTGTGTGTGTGTGTGTGTGTGTGTGTGTGTTACAGGACTGGAAGATATTCAACAGCCTTGATGCTCCTGATGACCCAGAAATGGCACTGGAGGAATACACATCTTCAGTAATGGACTATATCAACTTCTGCGTGACCAATGTCACAAGAAGGAGGACTGTGAGAGTGTTCCCCAACCAAAAGCCATGGATGTGCAGAGAGGTGCGTACACTACTGAAGGCCAGAGATGCAGCCTACAGATCAGGTGATGCAGCAGCACAAAGCCATGGATGTGCAGAGAGGTGCGTACACTACTGAAGGCCAGAGACGCAGCCTACAGATCAGGTGATGCAGCAGCACAAAGCCATGGATGTGCAGAGAGGTGCGTACACTACTGAAGGCCAGAGACGCAGCCTACAGATCAGGTGATGCAGCAGCACAAAGCCATGGATGTGCAGAGAGGTGCGTACACTACTGAAGGCCAGAGAGGTGCGTACACTACTGAAGGCCAGAGAGGGGAGACACTACTGAAGGCCAGAGAGGGGAGACACTACTGAAGGCCAGAGAGGGGAGACACTACTGAAGGCCAGAGAGGGGAGACACTACTGAAGGCCAGAGATGCAGCCTACAGATCAGGTGATGCAGCAGCACACAGCGTAGCCAGTAGCCAGAGCAGCACTGAGGAGAGGCATCCAATCTGCCAAAGCCAAACACAAGCAACGTGTTGGGCAACATTTCGACACCAATCCAAGACAAGTATGGGAGGAAATCAGAGCAATATCAGACTACAAAGGGACTGCGTTAATTAAATAATTGTTTTGGTATTTAGTACTACCAATAACACTAACAATAATACTTTAAATTATGTTTTGTAAGTCACTTTGGACAAAAGCATCTGCCATATAGTGTTCCTTAGATGCTATCAAAATAATGCAAAAGAGGGACAGATGTCACATATGGTAGTCTAATGCCCTTATGCATATGTTGGGTGATTTGAAATACAGGTAAAAGTGTCCATGGAAGTGTACACGTGTATGTTGGTGTGCCGTCTGACAGTGTTTTAATTCAAACTAGCAAAAGCTAAATGAAGCCTCTAGTAAATGTTTGGTCATTTTTAGATGCGTCCGGCATCTCTATAAGAGGGTATGTCCGTCGGTCGGTCGGTCTGTCGGTCGGTCGGTCGGTCGGTCTGAAACGCCTGTCTGAAACGCATTCTTTCAATTGTAATTCCCTCCTGTGTCCACAAGATGGCATAGTTGAGTTGACGCATCTTGTTGTCCGCTCGGACTTGTTGTTCTATGATGAGTGTCATCACGCCATAGAAATAAGTGACTACCTACAAACGTTTAAAATTAAGAAGCAGTGTCATTTATCTATTTCAAAATACTATTTCATGTAACGCAGAGCCTAGTAAGATGCTTCATTGCAACTTTCAGATGTTTATGCACTTACATACTGATTATGTTTTCTTGTTTCATATCAAGCCAGTACCTCTCTCATATTGATCCGAAATGATCTACCATCTAGTCATTATCATTAACTATACAGCGCCTGGATTTACACGGAATATGCTGGCTATTTTAAGAACCCCCGAAAAAGACGCC
Organism: Sprattus sprattus; assembly: GCF_963457725.1. Classification (NCBI taxonomy): domain Eukaryota; kingdom Metazoa; phylum Chordata; class Actinopteri; order Clupeiformes; family Clupeidae; genus Sprattus; species Sprattus sprattus. The sequence continues at coordinate 283,355 of NC_137923.1, read as the reverse complement.
AACTTTATCTCATTCATATGAACATTTAAAACAGCCATCAGTACAAACTTTAAACGGTCCACCTTCACACGTAGTGACAAACTGAATGTGTTTGGTAAAGCTATGTGAGGCGTTAAATTGTTCATTTTCTCACTTGGAAGTCTGAATTTGACCCAAGCCATCACCACATCATGAAGTACACAACACATGAATATGACTCAAAATGAAATTGCGGTGAGGAAAACATTGTGCGGGTGAGTAGCTGAGGAAATAAAGAGATACTTCACAATGTTTGTTGATGACACCATGCATATTGGCGATGTGCTCATACAACAAATAGTACATAAATCTGTCAGGGCTTCCTAGTTTTCTGTCAGAAAGCTTGATGCAGCACCCATGGCGATATTTCCTCAGAGGGAGGCAGGGGGGTCTTGAAGACAGTTTATTCATGCTCAAGGGTTTGGACTAGCCATTATGAGTGAACACATGAGTGGACACATGAGTGGAGTCCAACAGGCTATAGCCCAGTTATCCTCCAAAGCACTGTTTGTATTGCAGAGGCCAAGTATTAGGCTAAACTTTGCAGTGGTGCATGCATTCACATACTCAGTGAAACACAATGGGGCACCATTTAAAGGTGGCTGTATTAATCTCTTTATTAGGAACATCTTGCAGTCAGCTGACTACGGATGGCACGTTGCAGAGACAATCAATGTAAGCAGGAACAAACCAGAAAAGGCCAGCAGACTCAATGTTTACATTGAAAATTGTGTTCCAACTTTGGTCACACACTTAGCAACTCCAGTGCCCTGCTACTGACCTAAGGAGTTGGGTGGGCGTTATATGAATACATTGGTGTCGCTGCTGTTATAATAAGCTCCAAATTAGCACGCCCCTGCCCAAACGCTTCATTGCTTTTAACATGTTTCTAATCCTATGTTTTAACCAACTCGTGAGCAGCTGCATGCGAATACCAGAGAGCTGACGATAAGTTGCTATTTCAGAAAACAACCAGTCAGGCTAACGTTAGTTAAAACGGCTAGCTATTCAATAACTTAGCCAGCTAGCTGCCTTACCCGTTTCTGATGTGGTTTCCAGTTGTGAAACCAACTTCGGGTAATTTGCCAACTGTTGCCTGAACAAATATTTGCCAGTAGCTACATTTCCTCAAAAACAGCCGTAAATTAGGCATAACGCCACTCCGGTAGGTAGTTAGCCAAATGATGCTAAGCTTATGTAACTAGCTCGCTGTGTCAAATTAACGTTGTTAACGACAGTTAGCAGTCTAAACAAGTTAGCGAAGGTTTTAGCCTACTTTGGGAAGCCGTTTTGACAATGTAAGGTATAGGTTAAACGTCTCAGATATATAAGCTCACTGTACCCTACCTCGTATAACATTAGCTGTGTCAGTTGAGCGTTGATTCTCTCTTGTTGTGTTGTTCTTCTCGGGATGTTTTCTTTCCTCCAGGCTGCCTGGTTGTAATTGGTCAAAGCGTTGTCTCAAAGGATTATGGGATTTGTGAAACAAGGGAAGATTGCCATAGCTATACATTCTCTGTGGTCATCATGTGAGGTAACACTATAACAAAGCTGCTATATTTCATCAGTTTACGTCAGCATCACGTTAGGCCTCGTTGAACACAGCCACAAAGTTACCACCACAAAAGGAGCTGCACATCTGTCTGTGTCTAGCCCCCTCTACAAGGATAAGGATGGTCACTCACGAAACATGTTGTACACAAGGTAGTAATACCATAAAAACAAGAGGAAAGTACCCAGTTCTTCTCCTTTACAACAAAAATAAGTGAATAAATATTAATCGAAGTATAAAGTGACTAGAACTAGGATAGGAAAACAAATCTGTAAAATAAACAAGGTGGCCACGTGGGCCCACAATTACAACATGCCCTGATATGAACAATAGTTATGATGGCACCAAATTGTTTAGTGAGAAGCAACAATTGTTCAGTGTGATTTTCTTTTACGAAGTGCAGAAGTCTTAAATTGCAGAAATGTCCTGATATATGAAGATATAGTAATTATTCAGTGTCCTAGTGATTGGGGCCTTGATGCTGCATAACTGTACGTGCACACAGGACATATGACCAGGCGTAGTTCGCCAGGTGAAATTTCGTCTTGGGAGGGTGGTCAGAAAAATGAAGTTTGGCTGTCAAGTAACCAGTTCAGTTGCAGTAGAGCTCAGTGCCTGGCTGCCGGCGCTGGTGGCTAGGAAGATAAATAGCTAGTAAGTGGATTATTTGCCCCATAAGCAAAGTAAACAACAATCAATTGTTTATGTTGACAACAAATCATGTTCTATAGAAACACCATATAATTCATATCAGCATACTAACGTTATAGCTATGTAACGTATGAGCAGCTAGCTAGAAATTGAACCTGGGTGATCATTGGACTCTCTAGCAAGACAATGGGCCTCATTCTCGAACGCAGTTGAGAAGAATTTAAGAAGGACTTTCTTCTGAACTCCACTTCGGTGGATTTAGGAAAACATTTGCCATTCTCGATAATTTTCTCATCTGGGATTTGTTACACTAGGTCTCTATTGCCCGTAGCTTGACTGTTCTCTCCCTTGTACGTCGCTTTGGACAAAGGCGTCTGCGAAATGACTGAATGTGAATGTAAATGTACAAGAACACTGCAAATGTAAATGAATAAATAAATAAATAAGCACTAACCCAATCGAGTTAAAATAGCCATAGTGGAATAGAATGGACACATATACATCCTGCAGTACCTCCACGTCTGCACCGGTTAAGTTAAATCTGCGTTTTTTGCTCGCTTTCCGCTAAGACATGACTCACCTTACGAGGTGCTTTCGTGTGGATTGCATGCCCTAATAAGGAGCTGGCGGGGCGTGTATGTATGCAAATCCACTTTCACGAGAACACGCATCAATTTCAGAAAGTAATCCGGGGGAACACAGCTGAGAAGACTTCGGCTGCTTATGAACGCATTTTCAAGCTTGGAGGAATGCGGCGGAAGTGTTTCCCTTACGTTGTTTTTACGAAGTCGTTTAAGAAACATTTCAGAAGAATTTCAGAAAATTATCGAGAATGAGGCCCAATGATCCCAGGCACGCCTCCAAGTCAACCTAAGCGTAGTTGAGAAATAGGTCCCGGAGTTACCCTAACCCTAACCCTAAATAGGTCCCGGAGCGGCCTTCTCTTTAGTGGCCTCCTCAGTCCCTGGATTTAAATCTTTGGTGGGATTTGATGAAGGCAGTTGCAGCACGGAAGCCATCAAACATCAATGAGCTGGAGGCTTTTGCGTGTGAAAAATATTCCAACAGAGAGGTGTAAGAAGCTTGGCAGCACTTACTAAATATGCTTGTTAGAAATTGTAAAGGGTAAGGGTTGCTCCACAAAGAACTGAAGCTGGGGGTTGAATAAAAGTGCTCATGCACATTTTTATGTTTTCAAAATAATAATATTCAAAATATGTATCAATAAACACTTTAAGTTTTTTGGCAAATATTTTCATTAACCTTGACTCACGTCACTAACGTCTTTTGAGGTGAGGGGGTTATATTTCCGATTGCAACTGTATAAACATCATAGTCTAGTATTGTAGTAGTATTCTAGTAACATGACAACAGATCCCCTTTTCAGACACCTTTTGAGACAACACTACACTGCAAAAATGCTTTTCTAACCTAGTGTTATTACTCTTATATTGAGATGAAAAAATCTAGTTGGTCTTGTTTCTAGCTAAATTGTAGATTTAGATAAAAGCAGATTTTGCTTAAAACAAGCAAATTTGGCTGCCAGTGCGTTAAGCAAATTTGGCTTGTTAAGATTTCTTAAAATAAGTAATATTTGCTTGAAATAGGCAAAAATAACCTTACCAAGAAAGCACTAGGTAAGTACAATTTAGCTAGAAACAAGACCAACTAGATTTTTTCATCTCAATATAAGAGTAATAACACTAGGTTAGAAAAGCATTTTTGCAGTGTAGACCTTAGGGAGACTCAACAGTGCCATAGAATAGGGTGACCAGATGCAAACAGACCCAATGTGGGACGAGTACTAGGTGTGGGATAATGTGGGAGATGTTACCAATGCTGAGAGGTAACCTAGAGCTTTGATATGTCTATCTCACTGCATGAGAAACATAACACCTTACAATATACTTTGTCCTCTAGTCAATTTCACAGCACACCAGTAAGGAAATACACTGCAAAAAATGCCCCTCTAGATTTAAGACAAATAATTACATATTTAAGCAGGATTTTGCCTAAAACAAGCAAATTTGGCTGCCAGTGCATTGAGCAAATTTGGCTTGTTAAGATTTCTTAAAATAAGACCATTACTCCAAAAGCACAGAATGTCCTGAAATAAGACTAATTCCACTCATTTCAAGACATGTAGTTACCTCAAAATAAGCCTGATTTCACTCAAATCTAGTGAACTTCTGAGGCATTAGTACTTGAAATAAGAGACAATTCAAGCACAGAATGTCCTGAAATAAGACTAATTCCACTCATTTCAAGACATGTAGTTACCTCAAAATAAGCCTGATTTCACTCAAATCTAGTGAACTTCTGAGGCATTAGTACTTGAAATAAGAGACAATTCAAGCACAGAATGTCCTGAAATAAGACTAATTCCACTCATTTTAAGACATGTAGTTACCTCAAAATAAGCCTGATGTCACTCAAATCTAGTGAACTTCTGAGGCATTAGTACTTGAAATAAGAGACAATTCAAGCACAGAATGTCCTGAAATAAGACTAATTCTACTTATTTCAACCCATGCAGTTACCTCAAAATAAGCCTAATGTCACTCAAATCTAGTGATCTTCTGAGGCATTAGTACTTGAAATAAGAAACAATTCTGGCTTCTACATAAGACCACAAAATCTTAAAATAAGAGTAAAATTTAGACTGACAACACTGATTTCAAGTCATATAGTAACTTCCAAAGAAGTCTGTCATCACTCAAACCTGGAGTACTTCTAAAGCTTTAAGTTACTTCAAATCAGACCAATAGCTCTTAAAATCATGGAAACGTTTCACAACATATTATTTATCACTGTTTTATTACCCTGTTAATGAAGAAAACCAATAACAGGCATTTGACAATAATGAACAATATTAAGCATCAGAATGCTTAAATGTACTTGATTACATATTACACATAATGATTTTAGTTAACTGTCAGACATAAGGTACATTGACATCTAACATAAACGATAACAATTCAGCAACACATCAAACAGTCGGAAGTCATCCAACAGCCAACAAATCATTAACAAATTTAGCTGAAAATACATTGGACATTGTGTTACTGTGTGCTGTCCTGACCCCATATAGAGAAAGAGATAGAGGGGGGGGTGGGGCATAGAAAAGAGTGACATACAGAGAGAGGTTGACAAAGAGGAGAGGGAGAGACAGACTAGGTTTGGATGAATTCTTGCCGGTTAGCAAGCACCTTTTTATATGTTGTCATCTTTTCACTCTCGTCAATAGAATCTTTCAGTACATCTGTTTGGGGAAAATAAGTATTTGAACCCCTTGCGATTTCACAAGTTTGGCCACTTGCAAATAAATGTGTGATCTATAATTGTAATGGTAGGTGGATATTAACAGTGAGAAACAGAATATCAACAAAAAAATCCAGAAAAATGCATTTTATAACATTTATGACTTTATTTGCATTTGATGCAAAAAATAAGTATTTGAACCCCCAAAACTGACTGACAAAAATGACTTAGTACTTGGTGGAATAACCCTTATTGGCAAGCACAGACGTCAGACATTTCTTGTAGTTGGTCACCAGGTTTACAAACATCTCAGGAGAGATTTTGGTCCACTCCTCTTTCCAGATCCTCTCCAAATCTTTAAGGTTGTGTTTTCAATGGGAGGGAATGAGGGAATGAGGTTCAAGCCCAATATTCCACGTTACATGGCCCCATCCATAGTCCCCTTGATGCGGTGGAGTCGTCCTGTACCCTTGGCAGAGAAACAGCCCCAAAGTATAATATTTCCACCTCCATGCTTGATGGTGGGTATGATGTACTCTTGGGGTCATATTCAGCATTCCCCCCCTGTCAAACACGGCAAGTCGAGTTGATGCCAAAGAGCTTGATTTTGGTATCATCTGACCACATTCTGTCTCCCAATCCTCCCTAGAATCATTCAAGTGTGCAATGGTAAACTTCAGATGGCCCTGTACATGCGCTTCCTTGAGCAGGGGGACCTTGCGAGTGCTGCAGTACTTCAAAAAAATTACGGCGTGGTGTGTTGCAAATGGTTTTCTTGGTGATTCTGGTCCCAGCTGCCTTGAGATCATTCACAAGCTCCCCCTGTGTAGTTCTGGGGTTATTCTGCACCTTTCGAATGATCACTGATTCCGCACAAGGGGATATCTTGCATGGAGCCCCAGACCTAGAGCGGGTAACAGTTGTTTGGTGTTGCTTCCATTTATGAATAATCGCACCAATAGTTATCTGCTTCTCACCAAGCTGCTTGCCGGTGGTTTTGTAGCCCATTCCAGCCTTGTGCAGGTCTACAATCTTATCTCTGACGTCCTTGGACAGCTCTTTGGTCTTGCCCATGGTGGTGAGGTTGAAGGTGTGAAGTATGATTCTTTGGACAGGTTTCTTTTATACAGGTCACCAGTTGAGATCAGGTATACCTTGTTAGACCTAATGAGGACTAATCTGTGTGCTTTTTGGGCACATAACTGGCCATTGGGAGCCAGAATTCTTGCTGTTTGCTTGGGGGTTCAAATACTTATTTTTTGCATCAAATGCAAATAAAGTCAGAAATCTTATAAAATGCAGTTTTCTGGATTTTTTTGTTGATATTCTGTTTCTCACTGTTAAAATACACCTACCATTAAAATTCTAGATCACACATTTCTTTGCAAGTGGCCAAACTTTCCCCACTGTAGCTAGCATGATTTTAGCTCAAAACATCTGGATGATGCATTTTTTCCAAAAAGGTGGGATTGGGGTGTTTGTGCCAAAGGGCCTGGGTTAAGTTGTGCCAGTGATCTGTATAGTGAATTGCATTCAATTTGGTCTTCATTTGAATTTCATTTTGTTCTGAAAATGTGTTTATGTAAATAACCTTTAAATAGAATTGAATCAACTCAACTTTGTACTAATGTGTCTAGGAAGCCCTCGGCCTTGTTTAAGAAAATTGACCTTTGATGTGCTCATGTGGCGCAATAGGCTTGTAGAAAATCGGCCTTTGATGTAAAATAACTTTAAATAAACCTTAAATGAGTAATTTTGCATTGAATTTGTCTAGCTTTTATATAGCATCACAGTTTCTGAGATGCAAATATACTGTTTTACTTCAATAATCAATGGCACAATTTACCCCAATGTATTCTCTTTAATGGCACAACTTACCCCACACGGGGGCAAGTTGTGCCACAAGACCACTTTTTTTTTTTCAGAAAGCTATATTTCTTAAATACTATATTTCAGATCCAAAGTGATTGTTCCCAAGGATGCACCACATCCTGAAATATATGTGCATATTTTAGTTGGAAGCATTACTGTCATGGCCTCGCTTAAAGGTCACTTTAAGTAAAAACTGGCACAACTCACCCCACTCTCCCCTGCATTGGCCATTCCAGGCCCATTAGAAGGCATCTGCCTTTAGAGGTAGAGTGTGTAGTTTTTAGTGGCATCTATTTGTAAAAATGGAATATAGTATTTATAATTATATGTTTTCATGTGTGTTTCAAGTGTATAATTTACGTATAATTTACGTGTTACTACGAATCATTGTGTTTTCTTTAGCTTAGAATGGGCCCTTTGTTTTTCGTATCGTAGGAAGTCAACAATGTCACGCTGCCATGTTTCTACAGTAGCCCAGATCAGACCAATCGAGATGGGGCTTTTCACGTTTTTACTGCATATGATGGCCGTCATAGCAGTGGTGTAGTGGTCCCTGGAGAAGTGGGTATACGCTTAATGTTTTTAAGCAGCCTATAGGCCTGCATCACAGGATAAACAACCTGTTTCGAGAAGTGGGTATACGCAATGCTGACTGAAAAATAAGTGGGTATACGTATACGTATACCCTGCCTGGACTACACCACTGCGTCATAGGTACCTGCACACGATTGACAAGGTAAGGGTATTCAGTTGCATTCAACAACCTCACCACTAAAGACTACTTCACCTTTAAGCTGCAGGCATCATGATGCAGCTCAACGCCGCTGTATTAAAAAGGCAGCATGCACAAGGGGTCCAGCTTAAGTCCTTTACAAATGCAAGATGAGAATTAAAAGGTTGAATGCCAATACATAACGTTAAAAAAAACGGATTTGATTCTTCGAAAATAACGGAAATTATAGCCTTCTCAGCCACCATAATCGCAACGCTGTTAATGCGCCACCGTTTCTGTTACGTTTTTGCTACGTTTTGTGAAATGCGGGACATCATCTTAATATCCGAGATTGGCATATGCGTCTCCCTACCCAGAATGAATAATACTTTTGCAAGTAATGGTCTACTGGTAGTACAAGTTAGAGGATATTTGAAATTTACGAACACAACTGCTACCCTATAAATTAAAACGCATTTTTGCATTGTCCCATTCCTTTTGTCCTTGACGATAAATGCACGGCTTTTCCTATCCCCACGATTCCTTTCAGATCCGCTTGCTCGTTGCCATACCAAGAGAGAAGTTTATGCGCATGCAACTGAGTTCGTCGCATCGTTGGTCGGTACGGTAGATGATAATTTAATTCTCCCGGCAAATGAATGCATTATTTTAAGCTAAATATTTGGTGGGACCAACACCACTCTTTTGAATATGGGGTGTCGTCGCAACTGCTACAAGCTATACTAATACAAGCTCGCAAGGATGTAGGACGAGGGGGAGTAATAGTTTAGCCTACTGGAATTATACCAAGTTATTTTTATATTTTGGCAAGGGAGGCTACGTAAGCTATCTGATTGCTAAATCTTGGATTCAACCATGGCAATATAGAGTTTCAAGAGGTTGAATGAGGACATCGTTAGTGAGACGACCATTAATAGGATAATCTTAATAATCCTACATTGAAGAAATAGCCTCCAACCATATTTCCCCCAAAAGTTGTGACAAACTGGAAAACATTTTAAAAAAAAACAAAGAAAGGAATAATTTGTAAATAGGCTATACATTCTCCCTTAAGTATATTAAAACACGACAAAAAAATAATGTCTTTTCAATGAATTACCATGCGCAGCAGACAGCAAAAAATAGACCCAGCGTCGAAACTATTGGTTGCCGCTCCGCTTCTAGGACGTAGCACTGCTCATTGCCATCGCACACCCACTGGTGTACAGAAGTAACTCATAGATTTAGATTTTGTATTTCAGACTCTAGGCTATGTAAAGCGACTTTTATTGTTTTAGCGCTGTATAAATTAGAATTAAATATTTGTAATGGATTGGAAATTAATAGCTGAGGCATTGCATCTTTATTAAGTATCCTCCACTATATCCATAGGAGACGATTCTTAGTTTGCCATGCAATAATCATTTTCTGTTTTCAAGAAGTCATGGCAAGACATTGCATTTTATAATTCTGTTTTTCATTTGTTTGTTGCCTCCCTGGTATTACTCTCTACTGTATTTGCACAGATTGGGGATCAAAGAAGGATTGTACCTGTTTTTTTTTTTTTGGAGTGGCTCCACATCCAGGTCAGAAACAACTGACAACTCACATCAAGGTTCCCCTCGCACTAGTTGGATCTTTTGTTTCTTCTTTTTTAGTCTTCTCCCAGTGTTGCCACCATGGGGGCCGGTGGCTATCTGTACTACCGTACAACCATTTTTACCTCACTCTTCGTGGGGTATGCCTTGTACTACTTCAACAGAAAAACATTCTCTTTTGTGATGCCTTCAGTCATGGAGGAGATTGAACTTGACAAAGATGACCTAGGTAAGACCATCTTTCCTTCATTTAAGTTCTAGGGATCCAATATCTGTTTTTATTATATGGCAACGACAGTACAAGCATTCTGATTGGCTAATGGGTAGTCATGCCAGCCGCGTATTGACGTTCTAGCTGGTCTGCGGTCTGATAACTATTGTTATTGCACTCCGGTGACAACAATCTTAAAAATGAGTGATACCACGTACCAAGTACTAAACATTACATCCTTAAAAATTAGCAGCCATGAGCATGTATTGATAGAATCAGGACTCCTATTATGAAATTATCTGAGAACAGGAAACCAGTTGAATGTCGTGGTACCATGACAGTTGATGACAGTTGAAGAATAAAGACTCAAGCATTAGTAGCGCCTTATCATTATAATCTTCTTCTCACCCTTACAGGTTTAATCTCCAGTAGCCAAACGCTGGCCTATGCAATTAGCAAATTCATCAGTGGAGTTCTTTCTGACCAGATCAGCGCCCGCTGGCTCTTCTCCATCGGGCTCTTCATCGTGGGACTGATCAACGTGCTCTTCTCATGGTCCTCCACAGTCACTTTGTTTACAGTGCTGTGGTTTTTGAATGGACTTGGCCAAGGATTTGGCTGGCCACCATGTGGTAAAGTACTCCGGAAGGTAAGGCAGATATTAATGTTCTGTTCCAACTGGAAAGGGGGATGATGCAGTGTGGAGGGTATTCTGTATTAAAGTGTGCAAGGGCCCACACACACACACACACACACACACACACACACACACACACACACACACACACACACAGACACACACACACACACAGACACACACTCACAGACACACACACACACACACACACACACACACACACACACACACACACACAGACACACACACACACACACACACACACACACACACACACACACACACACACACACTCACACACAGACACACACACACACACAGACACACACACACACACACACAGACACACACACACACAGACACACACACACACACACACAGACACAGACACACACACACACACATACACACACAGACACACACACACACACACAGACACACACACACACACACACACACACACACACACACACACACACACAAACACACCACACACGCACACACACACACACACACACACACACACACACACACACACTCACACACAGACACACACACACACAGACACACACACACACACAGACACACACACACACACACACACACAGACACACACACACACACACACACACACATACACACACAGACACACACACACACACACAGACACACACACACACACACACACACACACAAACACACCACACACGCACACACACACACACACACACACACACACACACACACACACACACACACACACACACACACAGACACACACAAAGACACACACACACAGACACACAGACACACAGACACACACACACACACACACACACACACACACACACACACACACACACACACACACACTGTATTATAGTATGGAAGGGCATGAAGAAATAACTTAGTACAAAGGCACAGCCTTTGAACACTATTTCCAAAACACTTTTGTAAATTGCAGGGCATTTTACATTAGGTTGACATTCACATTGACAAACACTGGCTTGTATCATTCTCCTTGGGCTCCCCCACTGCCATTAAAGTGCACGATATGCACCTGCCTCTCAGCCTCCTGGCACCTAACCCTAACCCTGCCATTCAGCTCCTGGCACCTAACCCTAACCCTGCCACTCAGCTCCTGGCATTGGGTCAAGCATGGTCAGGCATTCCAGCCCCTGCCCTCACATAGCACTGACCTTTGAGATGCTCTGGACAACTCACTGCTATCAAGTCCCACTGCTTGATTACGTCTGGACATATCAACCTACATCGTCGCGGTTCATGTGCACTTTACCATAAATAGTTTTCATTATACAACATTAGTTCTATGGGCTATACGAGCTTGTAAGGGCTATAGATGTTGTTAAATCAGTGAGATAATAAACAGGTTTTCATCAGGAAGGGTTGTAATTGTAATGCTGTGTGTAATATTTATAGTATTATGTTTCATTACATTTTCATATGACAACAGTACCCTTCCTAACATCCTAACATCACCATACCGTATGGAATATCCAAGTGATTGTATTAAATATATATGTTTATTTATATATATATATATATCTTTATACAGAAAATAAATACATATACAGTTTATATATATATATATATATATATATGTTCTTGAATATCTATCTTTTAGTTGGATTGTATCCATCAGGAAACTGAGACTGTGTCTTTGAATGCACTGACCTGTGCTGTCTTCCCCCCCCCCCCCCCCCCCCCCCCCTCTGAAGTGGTTTGAGCCGTCTCAGTTTGGCACGTGGTGGGCTGTCCTGTCCTGCAGTATGAACCTGGCCGGGGGGGCGGGTCCCATCGTGGCCACCGTGTCGCTCCAGTACTACACCTGGAGGGGGGTGCTCCTCGTGTCTGGTCTCATTTGCATGGCCGTCGCCTTCCTGTGTCTTCTGTTCGTGAAGAATGAGCCCAGTGATGTGGGCCTGCCAAACATTGAGCCTGGTGCCAAGAAAGGCAAAGGAGGTAACATTTTTTAGATTCTTTAAATCATCTCAACTTGAAGGATGATTTTTTTTGAAATTCGGGCAAAAATAATTGTATTCAAATCCCAAGCGGTGCTCAATCCATACCCTCGGAAATGGATTCTTAGCACCTTAAAGTCCATTGACCCCAGTTTTGTTTTGCAACTTGATTCCATTCTTTGCGCCACTCCATGATACAAATTGGTCATAGCATCGATATAAACCTTAAAGCCTTTTACTTCCAGTAAACCCACTGACAAATAAAAATATGGATTACAAATTATCTAAAATAAATGATATGTAGAGGTTTGTAAATTCCTTGGTCAAAATATTGTGTGGGAAAACACCCACCACTGCATTAGTCTGTACTACATGATTCCATTGACATAGGGTTAGGGTTAGGGTACATAGTAGTTAGTTACAGTTCCAGGAGCAACGTCATGGAGGAGAGAGTCCACTGTAAACACAGCTAAATGTATGACTCCTTTCTTTTGAAATAGGCTTGGCTATTTTGAAGATGGCGATTTAACAAATGAGTGAGCCGGGGGAAAAAACAAATGAGTTCTGTTGCCAAACCTTTAGATTCTAAGGACAATGAGCGAGTATGGTTAATCATATACTATATAATAATAAACAATGAGCGAGTATGGTAAATTATATACTATATAATAATAAACAAGAACAATGAGCAAGTATGGTTAATTATATACTATATAATATTATTAAACAATTGGGTTCTATCACGTTATTTAGCTGTTTCTGATTGGACGAGAGACGTTCCATGCTATAGGACAATGAGCGAGTATGGTAAATTATATACTATATAATATTATTAAACAATTGGGTTCTATCGCGTTATTTAGCTGTTTCTGATTGGACGAGAGACGTTCCATGCTATAGGACAATGAGCGAGTATGGTAAATTATATACTACATAATAATAAACAATATATAATATATAATATATATATATACTATATAATAATAAACAAAAAATACATCTTGTGTTTTCAATGTGTAAATCCGCCCCCGGCTCCACAAGGTTAACCCATAATCAAATGAACATTAAGCAACACTCCATTTTGGTTTTGTCTAATATCTGTCTTCTCTCTGATGATGTATTTCTCCTTCAGGCAAGGATGAGAGCACCCTCAAAGACTTTCTTCTGTCCCCTTATTTGTGGGTGTTGTCCTTGGGCTACTTGGTCGTGTTTGGTGTGAAGATAGCATGCACTGAATGGGGCCAGCTCTTCCTCATCCAAGAGAAAGGACAGTCAGTACTGATGGGTAAGACTCATGAACATGAAGTATTTCATCCTCTGGAACACACACACACACACACACACACACACACACACACACACACACACACACACACACACACACACACACACACACACACAGTCTTTGGCCAGTCTAGCCTTTGGAACCCCTTTGCCCTGCATATCTACTGTCTATTTACAAGCTCACCTTATCATAAGTCATATAAGTCTAAGAGGGACAGACACTGTGTATACTAAAGGTCTGACATCCCATAATAATAACAATATGGCTGCTACGCATGGGCACCATATAACCCCCGCAGTACTGATGGGTAAGACTCATGAACCACCGAGTATTTCATTCGGAGATTTTTAGTCTAGCGTCTGGGATATATAATAACAAACAGGGCTATGTGAGCCCGGTACACAGCTAGCGCACCAGTCGGTGAGGGAGTGACTGAAGCATGAGGTAATACTGTGGCAGGACTTATCCCATAATATACCAGAATGACAGAAAGCATTCTGGGATTTGTATTTCATCCTCTGGAACCCCTTTGCCCTGCATATCTGCTGTCTATTTCCAAGCTCTCCTTGTCATATAAGTCTAAGAGGGACAGACACTGTGTATACAAAAGGTCTGACATCCCATAATAATAATAATAATATGGCTACTACGCATGGGCACCATATAATGTGCGTTGCTCGGGTCCTAATAACCCTTACTGCATTGTTCTTGCCTCCATAGGCAGTTCTTATATGATGTGTGTGTGTGTGTGTGTGTGTGTGTGTGTGTTTGTGTGTGTGTGTGTGTGTGTGTGTGTGTGTGTGTGTGTGTGTGTGTGTGTGTGTGTGTGTGTGTGTGTGTGTGTGTGTGTGTGTGTGTGTGTGTGTGTGTGTGTGTGTGTGTGTTTCTCTTGCCTCCATAGGCAGTTCCTTTATGAGTGCTTTGGAGGTTGGTGGATTCATTGGCAGCCTTGCAGCTGGTTTCCTGTCTGACAGAGCTGTTGCTAAGGTTTGTAATTTGTGTTCAATTCATGCGCCAATCACTGCTCTTCCAAAATCTTTGATGTTATATCCTTCCTGACCTCAATGGTTTTATTGTCATTTATGCCTTGTTGAGACGTAGTCTGTCACCTTGTCCACAGTATGGACTGAGTACTCACGGCAGTCCCAGACATGGTCTGCTGTTCACAATGATGACGGGGATGTTTGTATCCATGTATCTCTTCCGAGTGACAATCACAGCAGAGACGCCCGAAGTAAGGTTTTACACGACACATTGGCAGTTATAATGCAGAAAGAAACAACAGACATTTAATGTTACTTTTAATCGCTTGTCTTGAAAATCTTATTTTTAGGATGATGCTCTCTGGGTTGTGGCTCTTCATCCCATCTCGCTTCTCATTGGTCTTTCTGAAAAAGAGGTATCAGAACAGCATTATTCTAACCCTAACCCTAACTCTATCAGAACAGCATTATTCTAATCCTAACCCTAACCCTATCAGAACAGAATTATTCTAATCCTAACCCTAACCCTATCAGAACAGCATTATTCTTCCACTCTATCGGCTTTAATTGGGAGAAATGATCTGTAAGTCCTAATGTCACTTTTGGCAATATAGCGATCTCCGGTCAGGAAATATCCACCAAACAGGAAATATCCACCTTATGGTGTCAATAACGTGTATCCCGGACTCAAACTCTGTACAAATCTCTTTACAAAAAATATGATTAACTCTTTTCTGTGGTGGTGTGGTTCATATTAGTATGAGCCTCCAGCAATATATTAATGAAAACTACATGGTGACATGGTGGCTAACCTATCTTTAAAAAAGGGCCTTCTGCAACGATAAACACGACCCGTACTGATGGAAGATTAAATGCATCACTTGCAGATTATGCCAGTTAACATTACTAGCGTGAAAAATCCGCTTTAGTTACGTTAACCACACTGCACTATGGCAATTGTAATACGCATCGTAAAAATTCTGTGATGGGTCAAATCACTTGTCGCTAAACTAGGCTTAGGCCACTCGTGTTAGGCTGTATATGGGTGACCTTGGGGGTGTTCATCACATTTGCTAACCTGTCGTTCTGAGAACTATCTGAAAAGTTCAGGGTGTCTGTTTGAGAGGTGCTTAGGCATATTTGACGTGTTACCTCAGTGGCTTTGAAGCATGTTTTACAGACGGGTCCCTGTGTGTCGATAGGCTTTCCTTCATAGTCTGCTTCCTATCCGAAGTACTTCCAGATCTAACTTATTTTTTCTCAAAAAAGCCGAGGACGTCGGCAAGAGCTCCTGCACATGAGGCCATATCTCCCCTGAGATGACTCGTTGTGAGTTGCATGTGTGAGAGCTGGGCAGCCCCTTGCACTCAAGGCGTGCAGGCAAGCCTGACAGGGAGCGGAACAAGGCGCTCTGATTTAGTGCTATTTTAATAAAGTACCAATACTGAAAATATGCGTACGTACGGTTTCCGAGGTACCTTTCTAGTACTGGTTCATCGTGTAACATTAGCCTATATGTTTTGTATACAGTATTGCAATACATTTTTAAACCTTTGGAAGCCAGACTTTTTCGCGGACCCCCAGGCAAGGCGTCGCAGACCCCAGCTTGAGAACCTCTGCTGTAAAGCACCTTGAGACAATTGTATTCTTTTGATGCTAAATAAATATAACTTAATTTAATTTCATGTAAAAACTGCAAAATCCCTAAACGCACCTAATTTTATTCATGCAGATTTGGATCCTCATCCTCGGAGCTGCATTTGGATTCTCCTCGTATGGACCTATTGCCCTGTTTGGAGTGATTGCAAGTGAATCAGCACCATCAAATTTCTGTGGAACATCACATGCTATTGTGGCTTTGATGGCTAATGGTAGGTATCCTGGATGTATGCAGTATGCAAAGTATGCAATTAGGATATGAAATCAATCCACAGGTATAATATCAGACTATTTAATCCTATTCAGTAATCAAAAATGTCCAAGATCGCAAAGTTGTATATGTACGTATCCACAAAGTAAGACATATCTGTCACCAGAATTAGATAGATAGATGGATACTTTTTGATTCCCTAGGGCAGTGGTCCCCAAATGGCGGCCCGTGGGCCAGATCCGGCCCGGGTACGGCACATTTTTGGCCCGCGACGTCGTAAAAAAAAAAAGAAAGAAAAAAAAAAGATTTTAGATTTTTTTTTTTTTTTTTTTTTTTAAGATTAACGTTCTTTTTGGCCTCGCAAACTGTGTAGTAGGCTAACGTTACAGTTTAAGTGATGGTGAGCGCGATACGGCAAAATGTTTGATAAAAAGCTTCTGAATAGAAAGTTTACCTTTTAAAAGTTGTGCAAAAGAAGCGAGCTTCACTGCAATGTCAACGGGCAGCTTTTCAGCAGAGTCTGAAATGTGCACTTTATAATTTTATTTTGTACACCCCTGTTTGGCAATGTTGTTTTTCAATAAAATAAAACATTGCATAAAGCAAGCCAATCCACTTTTCCATGATAAGAGCATTAAAATAAAATTTGCGATTAATTAATTTGCGATTAATCATGATTAAATATTTTAATCGTTTGACAGCACTAATAAAAACTGTTATTTTTGTTAACCGCTGTCATTTTTTTTGGGGGGGGGGGGGGGGGGGGGGGGGTGGGTTGTTGGCCCTCAGCCTCACTTGCTTTACATAATTTGGCCCTTGGGGAAAAATAATTGGGGACCACTGCCCTAGGGAAATACACCTACATAAGCATACAGTCTCATTTAAATGAGCTACTCATATAATTCCAATTGTACTTTGGACATGTGTGCTATCTCAAGCGCAGATGATTGCATGCTGCAAGGAGTGATAGAGAAATCATCTATTGTCGTGAAGTCTAACCGTCTGGATATGCAAGAATTGAGGCAGCCTACAGAGAGGAGGTTGAAACCAAACATTCCATCACCTTCCACAGCATGCATGCATACACCACAACCGTACTCCTCCTTCACCACACACACACACACACACACACACACACACACACACACACACACACACACACACACACACACAACCACACACACACACGACAACCGTACTGATTCACTGACTGCCCCACTTCACTATAGTCCTGGAGGGTATTTTACAAATAGTATACAATAAAAGATAATGATAATAAACTTTGTGTGACTGTTATTTGTCATGGTTGAGAGCCAAACGTGACACTGCAGATTGGAGAGCAGTATCAGGCTTTTAAATGGACAGTGATACAGTCTCGCCACCTTACACTTTACATGTTACAGTTTTCTACTGTTTGCACTATAGTAATATTGCGCTACCTGATACCAGGCTCATTTGATTTGTCTTTAGGTTAGTATAGGTATATTTGGTTAATCTAGGTTACTATATGTGTATTATATGTTTAGCAGATTGTATTTTATATTTATTTTGTAGATTTATTATATGTTTATTATATGTGTAATTTATATTCAGAGTACTTATATGTTATATAATGTTATTTTATGTTATGCTATGGTAGGTTGTTGTGCGGTGTCTTGTCCTAAGAATTTCAGTGCCCAGTCTGACTCTGAGTTTTTCTGTGTATCTGACAAATAAATACTTGAACTTGAACTTCAAGTATTTATGTAATGAGTTCTGTAATGGTAACCAATTTAATGCATCTACAGCTCTGCAGTTTTGATTTAAAATGTAAAATGCAAATGTATGTTTATCAAAGATCAATTGTTAGAACATAGTCTCCACATTTTATGTTTTAATGAAGTGATTGTCTTTGTTTTTGTGTATTCCAGTTGGGGCTTTCTTGGCTGGTCTTCCATTCAGCACTATTGCTAAACACTACGACTGGGACACGGCATTCTGGGTCGCAGAGATCATCTGTGCGGTGACAACTGTGTGCTTCTTTCTCGTCCGTAATATGAGGACAAAAATGGGATGTATAGCAGAAAAACAGGATTGATATTTACATCAGAAGCCTTTACTACAAGCCATGCAACCCTCATAGTTAACCATTAAACAATCTCTGTTTCTTAAAAGGGAGTGGATCTGGAGGCCAGATATTGGTACATGCTGTTGCTATTTGAGCAAACCACTAGTACAATATTGTAATTTGTTGTTTGATAAAATACTGGAAAATCAGATTTCTGATTGCAATCAGTGATGAAAGTTGATTATATTTCTTGCCAGTACCACAAGACTATTTCTTTTTCTTGAGCAGTCTCCCCTGAGGAATGTTTTTAATGTTTATAATTAAATGCATTTATGCAGTTTACTCTAAAGTTATATGGAACAATACATTCATCCATGCATTGTCAATCATTTACTATTAATTATCTGGATTGGACAAACATAGATACATTACAAAAGACCACCTCATATCTGAAGCTACCCTTCAAGGTTGTATGATTGTGTTCAAATGAGTTAATAGTGGGTGCTCTTTTAAGAGCTGAAATGTGTTGTACTGGAGTACTGGAGTGTGTTGCTGGAATAAATACATTAAAATGTGTTTTTGCTGTGACACACTGTAACATTTAATGAAGTCAGAGAAAAGAAGAAAGGGAATGCTTCCCTTCACTTGAATAAAAGACAAATGTTTTAAAAGCCTTACCAAACCCCAAAGTCTTGCCATGGCTCTTGGAGACAGTACAGAGGACAGGCAAAGGCCAACCTTTCTTTTCATAAGATGGCTTAAAAATAAAGATAGAAAATTGTACCAAACTTTTCTTTTTAAAATTGAACACCTGTTTGTAGAGGTTAGGGTAGCGAAGCATATTTAGTAATTTCTATCAACACTGTGTTTACAGTTAAATTAAAGTAACACTATTCAACAATTTGACACTTTTTGAGGTATGGTTTTATCCCGTCACTTGGGATGTTCAAAGTCAGTCTTATTGTCACACAGCAGGACCCACAACACCACACACGTGCATTTGGCGGCGACACAGGGCACACACACACACACGCGCATGCTGAAGAGGTCGCCGGTGAAATTGTCCTTCTGCTTTTAACCCATCCTGAAGTCCTTGTCCATCCTCAAGGGGCTCCAGGAGCAGTGGGCAGCCTTTTTACGACGCCCGGGCCAAGTGTTCAGTCCAATCCTGGTCAGGGACGGAGGAGATCAATCTTTCTGTTCTTTTGCATGTTTTTGTGTTTTGGGTTCTATACGGAGGAAACCCTTGTGAACACGGGGGGAGAACATGCAAACTCCACACAGAAAGGCCCGGGAGATAGCCCACCTGACCACTGAAGGCACACACACACGGGAGGTAGCCCACCTGACCACTGAAGGTCTGGGGAGGACCTGCCCCCCAGAGCCAACAGCGCCACATGTGGGAATCGAACCCATGACCTTCTTGCTGTGAGGCGGAAGTGCAAGCACCTGAGCCACCGTGCCACATGAATGTTCGAGTTAGCGAGGGACAATCTTTTTGATCTTTAGTTGACGCTAAAGGTGCGCTAAAATCGCTAAAATCGCTAACAGCAAACAATATTTGAATAACTATTTTTTGTTCACTGTTGTATGCATTGGGTTTTTTGCTTTCTCAAGAGATCCAGCACTATGTGATGGTGTGACTCGCCATTTCTTTGCAACAATTATGTTCAAAATGCAGTACAGTTTTGAGATTTGTTTTATGAAAGTGAAAAATCACATCTCCATTTATTTCACTGATGCGATATGATTTTGTTTTATGATGCACTCTTTTTACATAACTGTTGATTTGAAACTACTGACAGAGCCACAGGTATGGGTTTGGACCATGCCAGTTTTAGCCAGAAAAAAAATCTTCAACAGTCACAGACCTGTACAACCTGCCTGATTCCTAAGATTCCTAAATAAATGTGAATATAGCTGTATAATAATCTGTAGCTCGCTCAACAGACTGCAAGTTAAAGTCCACCAGAGTATCCAATGGCTGTTTAATATTCCTTTACTAATGATGTATGGTAGCAGACTATACATGTCCTCTAAATTACTGCATATGTGTTTGGACTTTTCTATTTTAAGTACCAGGAAGAACGACGACTCGATGCCCTCCACTTTCTATGTCCCTATGGAGCAAGGTTTTTGGATGAGAAAATTAATCAAAAATTGTAAAATCCAACTTTTTCCACAAAGTGGGCTTCGCGTCGTGCCTAACAACTCCCCTTACCAGTTCTAAAATCAGCGCAAAGTACGGCCTCTTTGGGCTTATTGCTTAATTTTAGTACATTTTAAAATGCTAAGTATTTGCTGGTCTCTGCTTTTAAAATAGTTTAAACTCAATTGAACCTGTCACTGCATAACCAAATACTGCTGGTTAACATTTCTGCTAGTTGATTATTCCTAAAGATGAAGACACCAACGGCTGCCTTGAAGGATGGAAAATCTGAAATCTGATCAATGTCTTGGAAAATACCTTTATTTTACCCATGCAAAACCAAACCACTAGTATGGTTGTTTAAACCCTCTACAGTCAGTCTATACCACTTATGTTGCCTTTTTCTCATATTCATGTGTACAGTAGTTAATTGTACTCAGTTTTGAAAAGCTGGTGTTAACTGATTGCTAAAAATTGTCAAATCCTTGCCCACATCTTTCCGAGCATGTGGAGCACCATCGGCCAGGTGCCATGACAATGTGATAGCCCATTCCAGGTACTCAATTATGATTAGTTATGGTCAAATAAGTGGCAGCTTTATATTTATTTGCGAATAATTTGTCATCTGCTTTAATATATACTTCCAAGAATAAGGGTTGTTTATATGTTCCGGTCAGGTGACTGGTCTTAACCAATAATTAATTAGAATTACTTCTGGTATACTTTATACACATGTCTGTAGGCTATACCCTTCGTCCCATCCCCTACCAATCGCCAGTTGTTAGGCTAAAGATAACGTTCAGAAAAAAACTCACACTGAATGAATGTGACCTGCAATTTAATACTTGTTACCAGTCGTCATGCTGATTTTAATTTAAAGGATAGGGGAATTTCAACTGTTGATAGGCCTACAGTACATAAAAATAAGGAACACAATTCCACGGGATCTTCCGTTATTCCCGGACGTCGGATGCAAGCAACAGAAAAAGGGAAACGGTTCAGCTTGACTGGCGTCCTTTCCAACTCAACTGAAACCGGCCGTTCACTCTGACCACCGAGGCAGCAGCGGAAAGTCAAAATCGTCCACAGCCTTTGGTTTGGTCCTCGTGGTACGCCATACTAGATAGACTGCAGAAGGACACGTCACTCTTTGAGCGCCCAGAACACCCATAGAACGCCAGTGCCTCCTATATCTGTGATGTAAACAGACTTGATTGATTGACGGCGAACCAGCTAATAAGGGAAGGTCTGGGCTCTTGAGTTGTCATGATATAGCCAGTAAGCTGGCCCTCTAGGATGGTGTGGGCGGGATGTGAACGCCCATACGGTTGTAACGTCAGCAGTCGTTGGGTTGGGGAAAGTGCATGCTAGAGCCTGCATCGGAGTGAATGAGTGGCGCATAGACAAATCGGTAAATATGTCTGTGATTCTTAAGAGCAGAAAGAGTTTCAGAATGAAAGTTATTCTAGGTTAGAAGTAGGAAAATCAACGTGCGGTTGTTTGGATCTTCAGTATACGTATGCATGCTTCTTAGGTTACCTTAGCTAATGTCAGCTAGCTGAAGTTACAGCGGTTCACAATGCAGTATTGTAAATTGTGCAGCGGCTTTTCCTATTGTATTGTTAAAAAATATTTCATAGTTCTGCTGAAATCAGCTCAATCTAACCACAAGTAAATTTAACACAGAATATGAACAATGCCCCATTTGGTATCAGTTGATTCCACAGGCTTGCCTGCTATCACTGAATTTACACTTCCTTGTTGTATACCCAGATGCAGCTACCATAGCGGCTAGCTAGCTGGCTAACTAACTAAGTGTATAGTTTCCAAAAAAGTTATTAAGTTTTGTCATCTTATATAGCCATAGGTTCAAACGTTGTGGCTGAGAGGAGTGCCGACAATGCAGCTAGACCAGGATGTAGCCTATACATCAGTACTTTTGCGAAGTTCAAGTCACGATGATTACTTCCGCAGTTTTCACGGCACTGTACTCTTAGCGATAATTGATTGAAGGTTGAAATCAAATGCCACGAGTGCGTATTTACTATTAAGCGGAAGATGAGCATGCATTGTACCGTCCCCCCGTATATAATTACCCTCTCCTCTTCACCTAGTAATTCTGAATTTGTCTTTTCAGCCGTTTGTGAAGATGACGAAGATGGGTTTCCTCCGGCTGTCGTACGAGAAGCAGGACACTCTCTTGAAGCTGCTTATCCTGTCTATGGCAGCAATTCTCTGTGAGTGCGATTGTTACTGAGCATAGGTTGGAGAAGCAATGTTGTATAAATGCGATTGTTACTGAGCATTGGTTGGAGAAGCAATGTAATATAAAAGCGCTCAGGAGTTAAACCTGGCATGTTTCCTTTTTCTTTACAGCATTCTCAACCAGACTTTTCTCTGTGCTGAGATTTGAGAGTGTTATCCATGAGTTTGATCCGTAAGTTTGGGTTTGATTGGACTGGAAATCAAAAATAGGCATTGTCTGTCATAATACAGCTCATTAAAGATGGAAACAAAACCATTTCTTGCTTGCATCACATCCTTAGGTATTTCAACTACCGCACCACTCGATTTTTGACTGAGGAGGGTTTCTACAAATTTCACAATTGGTTTGATGACCGTGCCTGGTATCCTCTTGGACGAATTATAGGGGGCACCATTTACCCAGGTACAGTCTAAATTAGTTGAGCATTAAGTTCAATAAGTCTGTATGCAAAGCTGAAGAAAATGTTATTTAATAAAGACATTATCCAAAGTAACAAAGATAGCAGTGTTGATATTTGTACTACTATTTATAATATGAGCTGTTCACTTACAAAATGCATTGTGCTCTCTCTATATGAGATGTTTGGTCTTCGAGCTTAACCAAAGATTATTTTTCTAGGCTTGATGATCACCTCTGCGGCACTTTACCATGTGCTTCACTTCTTCCATGTCACCATTGACATTCGCAATGTCTGTGTCTTTCTGGCTCCACTCTTCTCCTCTTTCACGTGCCTTGTTACATACCACCTTACTAAGGAGCTCAAGGTTTGTTTTGTCACAGCATTGTTATTATTATCTGGGCATGTCGAGTGCTTTGTGTCTTTTAAAGGTAATTGATTTATTCATTTATTTAAAAAAAATAATTGTATGTGTGACTGTTTTGTATGTCTGCGTCCATCAATGGTATTAGGATGCAGGGGCTGGACTCCTTGCTGCGGCCATGATCGCAGTAGTGCCCGGATACATCTCCCGATCCGTAGCCGGCTCTTATGACAATGAAGGTAAACATCTACATTTAAGAGTGAATCAAAAGTAAGTTTCACATAGTGATTGTTATATTAAGGGTTCAGGCTCTGGGCTCTGTTAAGCGCCGAGAGGCAATTGTATTGTTATGGCGCTATACAAATAAAATTGAATTGAATTGAATTAAGGTTTGTTTTCGCTCTTTTTGTAGGTATTGCCATATTCTGTATGTTGTTGACATACTACATGTGGATCAAGGCTGTGAAGACCGGCTCTATATACTGGTCTTCGATGTGCGCACTGGCTTACTTCTACATGGTGAGTTCTGTGGAAGTGTCTTCTTCATTGTTTGCTCCCATGAGCTGTTTCATCACATGGTTTCACACTGGCATGTTTTATATTTGCAAAATAATGTCTAAATATAAATATATTTGTCCAATTACGAATTTCGATTTATATAGATTATTATTTTTTTGGCTTAAATTGATTTTGAAGCTAACCCCAGTCCCCATAAATATTCAGTGTGTGTTATATTGAAGTGTTGCTTGGTTAATTATTTCTGACCATTTGAGAATAAGACTGCATACTTAAACCCATAAGACCGGTGCTGTTTACACTTAGTCATTTGGTCAAGACGTAATTTCATACCATCGGGTAAATACTCTACATCTCACCTTTTGCCAGTCTTGCCAGTGTTTTGTGTTGTTTTACAGTTCTTAACTGTGAGGACATTTACTCAATAACAAGTGTAAACTATACCTACAAATTGAATACTATGATCCAAGGCTTCGAACCAGGATATTTTTAAATGGAATTGACTTTGAAAAAAATTTAAGTAATATAATTCACTAGATGAAGGCAATATATCTGCTTACAGCAGCTGAAAATAAAGAATAAATAGTGCCCTGATCCACAGCATAAACCCAAGTTCATCCAGTGCACTTGCTGTGGGTAATGGAATTCCTGTTTTGACAAAATTAGCTATACGGCAGCAACTGTGCTGTGACTGATTCTAGTTTCCCTTCTGTTGGTACGAAATGGACTGAACAGATAGAGCTAGAAAAACTGCACGACACATCATCATCACTATGTATTGGCTTCAATGTGCAAAAAGAGTAGTCTGAGCATATACAGTTGTTTGGCGGCGAAAATTGCCTATTCCCACCGGGTGTTTTTTTTTTAATTCTGATTATGATTAAAAAAATTCCACCAAGATGTGGATTTTGGATATAGGCGTGGCGAAACATTCTTCTCTGACAGGGGCATTTTTTTTACGTGCCCTTTGTGGTTAGAGTGACACATTAAGCCTACATATCTCTAGCAAGGATGCAGAAGAAAACCTGTGTTAAATTAATTAATTGCCTCAACCCATATCGCTGATATCCTCGAACAGCCATTTCTTGGCAGGTTTTTTTATAAAGAGGTGAAAGCCTTGAACGTCTGGAAGAGGCAGTCTTACTTGAATAGCACTTTCCTCACCACGGTATTCGAAGAATGCCACCTTGTGGTTTGTGGTTAGACCGCAGTGTTTAAATACTTCCGCTAAGGAGGTTATGTTTTCATTTCTGTTGGTTTGTCTGTCTGTATACAGCATTTATGCAAACAATCAGGCTGATTTTCATGAACCTTGTGCAGTATGGGCCAAGGAAGAGCCCATTCAAATTTGGAGTGAATCTGAATCATGGGGCGAATTCATCAATGTTGGTTCACTCTCGATAACGGCATTTAGCCTTGGTAGAGGTCTGCTGCGCTCTCAGAATGTTCCTCTAGTTCATTTGATGTAACCTGTCCCTTAAACGCTTTCAGCGCAACATATTAACACGTTAAAAGTACACATAATTATATAGACTATTTCTTAGTGGTATATCTAGCTTTACTGTTACTATTGATTGCAATTACGAATGATACGGCCACTTATAGTAACATGTTACTTGTCATATTCACATTTATTTGAATGCAGTATTATATTCTATCACAATGCATGTAATGCCGTGTACTGTTATTCCTAGGCTTCTTATACTTATTATTATTATTATTATTCTCTTTACCATTTTCTGTAATGAATTCAGCTCAAACCACGTAACGTACAAACTTGTAGACACTCTGGTTCACTCTTCTTTCTTCTTTCAATTACTCTATCCATTAATTTAACCTCTTTCACCTTTCTTATGTCCACTTTCTTTGACTTTACAGTCCTCTATTCTCCCTTCCTTATTTCCTTTTTTCTTCCATGCCATGTTTGTCTTCCAAACTATCCATTGATCATGCTAACATCTCGTTCTCCCTTCTGCCTATTCTTTTTTTTTTCCTTCACTAATTCTCTCCCTGTAGAACGTCCTTCTGTCTATCCCTCTCAAACTCCTCTGTGTAGCAGCTGTTTGGCAACGGTGCCTACCCACTTAGATTTGTTGTGTGAAAAAAATCTATGAAATCAGCATAGATAAGACAGGATATGGTGGCCTTGTCTGTTTGGAAAAGTCTAGACTGCCATTACGAGCCTCATGCCACACATGCGGCACCAGGAATAGCCTATCTTCTGCAAGACGTCATATTTGCATAGGCATCCACAAGCCATTTAATTAAGAACAGAATACACACCTAATGGCCTTGGAGTAGTTGTTGATAACACTTTGGTGAAGTAGAGATTTGTAATGATTCAGTGTGTTAGACTTAGGCAAGTTATCTCTGGCTAAAATCAGCGAATATTTGCTAGCTATGCGAGCTAGGCTTGCATATGTTACAAGGACACGGTCAAGGCAGAGACCGGGTAAGGATAAGGTAATAAACGCTGATCTCCATCTCAGTGCCGCTCCAATTCAGTTAATTGAAGGTAAATTAATTGAATCTTACCCTGCTCTGCACGAACAATGCTGGTCTTGGATGTAGTAAATAATAATATAATAATAATTCATTTTATTTTGAACACACTTTTCATTCAAAAGAATCTCAGAGTGCCTACATATTAGAAACTAAGTATAATAATACAATAAAATTAAAAATTAAATAAAATTGTTAACATAAGCATAACATCGTTGATCTGCTATTGTGATGAGCGTAAATTGAGGCATCTCCCTCTTGCCATATCTAACTCTACTTTTTGTACCAAACCCTCCAAGTCATAATTATGTCCTTTTTTGCGGCTTAAAATCAGTCCTTCTGTCTCAAAGTTGGGATACGTTTTGGCAGTGACTTTACTTTTTGGGATCCTGATTTAAGATTGTTTATTGTAGTAAGGTTTCAGTTTTTTCTTCGTGGTCATATTCATTTCCTGATTCTTCTTCAGGGGAATCCAAAGGAAATTTGAATCTGAAGCTTAAAGGGAGCCCTCAATGTAAATAAATCATTATTTGAATTATATTGGCAAATTTATCAATATAATTAACTAGTAGCAGAACTTTTGTACAATAGTATTAACATTTCGTTTTTCGATTTTGACTATAATGAAACTGGTTTGAATGTTCAAACAACTCGCACTACAATTATATTGATCTCATACAATTATATAATAACGACATTTCACTTTTCTCAATTGTAGGTCTCATCCTGGGGTGGATACGTTTTCCTGATTAATCTCATCCCCCTGCACGTGCTGGTGCTGATGCTCACCGGACGCTTCTCGCATCGCATCTACGTGTCCTATTGCACTGTCTACTCTCTCGGAACCATCCTGTCCATGCAGATCTCCTTCGTGGGATTCCAGGTAGATTTCCACGTAGATCTTGTCTGAAATGTTTTACTCTTATATACTGGATCTGACCAGTCAATAACCCTAACCCTACTCTTATATAATATATCTGACCAGTCAATAACCCTAACCCTACTCTTATATAATATATCTGACCAGTCAATAACCTAACCCTACTCTTATATACTGGATCTGACCAGAAAGCCTGAATCAAACATGAAAAAGAAAGGGAGAGCCATTGATTGGCTGATGCATTCACATGGTTTATTTATCATTGATTGGCTGATGCATTCACATGGTTTATTTATCGTTGATTGGCTGGTGCAGTCACATGGTTTATTTATCATTTTCCTAATGTCATGCCAAATATTCAGGCAGACACATGATCCATACAAAACTGCGATAAGGCTTTCAAGTTACAGCAAACTTTTATGATTATAATTATTATTTATTAGGCTGTTGTCAAATTGTATGTGTGTTTACTGCCTTGTAGTATATACTGTGTTTAGTTTATATTTGAGCCCATGCAAAATCTCAGGATGGAAACTCAGTTTTTGTTATACAGGAAACCCATGGTTGGTTAGGAATGTGATAAAGTTGTGGATGTTATAAACCAATAATCTTTCGTTGTGTGTGTTGAGTAATGTGTGTGTTTTCCTCTTCAATCTTTTCCATAACAGCCAGTTCTGTCCTCAGAGCACATGGCAGCGTTTGGAGTCTTTGGCTTGTGCCAGATCCATGCGTTCGTTGATTACCTGCGGAGCAAGCTCAATGCCCAGCAGTTTGAGGTTCTCTTCAAGAGCGTCATATCATTGGTGGGCATTGTGCTGCTGTCTGTTGGCGCGGTGCTCATGCTGACTGGTAAGGGAGCTCTTATTTGACTTGTTAGTATGAACGGAACATGTATGCATGGTCATGGTTGACGCAGGTTATATGGCAATTGGTGTGAAATTGCAATCAGCTCTGTATTGGTGACACTAATTAACAAGTATCTGATATTCTGGTCATCAAGCATCTATGTAGCATCCAAAACAAGCATCCACTGTCTGCATACTTTTAATAGTAATGGGCTCCAGTGTGGGAAATTTAAAGGGTTGGGTGTGGGGGGGTTGGGGCAGGAGGTTGGGTGTGGGGGGGTTGGGGCAGGAGGGTGGGTGTGGGGGGGTTGGGGCAGGAGGGTGGGTGTGGGGGGGTTGGGGCAGGAGGTTGGGTGTGGGGGGGTTGGGGCAGGAGGTTGGGGCAGGAGGTTGGGTGTGGGGGGGTTGGGGCAGGAGGTTGGGGCCACACCAACACTTTAAGTGGAGAAAAATAAGAAGAATGAGACGTTTTAGCAGCTTTTCTGCTTGGACCCCTAAGAATTGGTATCCTACGCAGCTTGGACCCCTACGAATTGGTATCCTACGCAGTGTGTTGGTGTGTTATAATTGTTCAGCTTTAATCAAGCTGCTTTGCAAAGATTTAAGGGAAGGGTGGTTAGTGTGATCAAAACACTTTCACCTATCAGGTGACCATAAAATGGAGTATTTCATGTCACAATAATTGATTTACCACCCTAAAAACGGCACTATAAGACAAGCAACAATGTTTCTGTGAACATTTAAGTCAGTTAAATATCTGCTTGTTACTTCACTGCTTGAGGTCGATCAATATTTACATTTATTTTGTATTCCAAGCTGAAAAAGAATAGGGCTATACAGAATGCTGTACTAAAAATAAATGAAGATGATCCTTTACATCTCCTAAGTAACAGATACAAAGCTTTGTTGGGACAACCTAGAAAAGTGACATCTCATGACTGTACTAGACGAGGCGGCTCACCCTTGAATGTTCTCCTCAGGTAAGATCTCTCCATGGACTGGCCGTTTCTACTCCCTGTTGGACCCATCTTATGCGAAGAACAACATCCCAATCATTGCCTCTGTCTCCGAGCATCAGCCAACCACCTGGTCCTCCTACTATTTTGACCTGCAGCTGCTTGTTTTCATGTTCCCAGGTAAATATAAGCCTGGAAGAGGAGGTCTGTAGGGAAGCACAGTGCGTGTGCGTGTGCGTGTGTGTGTGCGTGTGCGTGTGCGTGTGCGTGTGTGTGTGTGTGGGGCCTGGAAGAGGAGCTTGTGTCCTGCAAACGTGTAATCTCTGAAGCAACGTTACATAGTTTTTTGTTTTTTTTAAAGTGCAAATAGAACCATGATTTTTAAATTCTGCCTTTGTATTATTCAACAGTCGGTCTATATTACTGCTTCAACAACCTGTCAGATGCCAGAATCTTCATCATCATGTACGGCGTCACAAGCATGTACTTCTCTGCTGTGATGGTAAGATTTTATAATTACAACTACTATCACCTCACATTTTTAAATGTGTTTATGAGAGGATTTGGAGGATTTTCAGTGTTGTTTCCTTGCGGTGTGTGTGAGGGCTTTGTGCTGTGTGCTTTGTGCAGGTTCGACTCATGCTGGTCCTAGCTCCAGTCATGTGCATCCTCTCAGGGATCGGCGTGTCCCAGGTCCTCACCACCTACATGAAGAACCTGGATGTGAGCCGACCCGACAAAAAGTCCAAGAAACAACAAGATGCCACTTATCCCATCAAGAATGAGGTGTGGAACAGTTTACCCATTTCAGGCCCATACTTAATGAACTGTTAGGTCTTCTAGGTTAACAAGTGTATCAAAAGTAATGTCCTGTTGGAACTGCTGCAAATTTATGAAAATATGAAATGAAACTATAACTTGATGGATATTTTCTACAGGTTGCTAGTGGAATGATATTGGTGATGGCGTTCTTCTTGATCACGTACACGTTCCATTCTACTTGGGTGACGAGCGAGGCTTACTCCTCTCCCTCTATCGTCCTCTCGGCTCGTGGCGGAGACGGCAGCCGCATCATCTTTGACGACTTCAGAGAGGCCTATTACTGGCTCCGACACAACACCCCAGAGGTTAGCCTGTTATTTGACATGGGAACAATGTTGTGTGCGTATATAGTAATGTTTGTTTCCTAATGTTTTGATTGTGTTTTAAAATATTTCTATCCTTTATTTCTTTCAGGATGCGAAAGTTATGTCATGGTGGGATTATGGTTATCAAATAACTGCGATGGCTAATCGCACCATCCTGGTTGACAATAACACTTGGAATAATACTCACATCTCCAGAGTAGGCCAGGTAAGAGACGGCACACTGACTATGTAGTTGTGTTATGGATAATGCTTCAGTATGTTGGACACATGACAGATTTCCTTTTCATCTCCTAGGCCATGGCTTCTACTGAGGAGAAGGCCTATGAGATCATGCGCGAGCTTGATGTTAGCTATGTTTTGGTCATCTTTGGTGGACTAACTGGGTACTCTTCAGACGGTAAATATTCAAATACATTGTATTATATTTTAAATATGGCCATTCTTGTATTCTCTGACAAATACTTCATACTTTATTTTTATATGCATGTGGCATGTATGCAAGTGAACGAGCTGGTGATTATTCCTAGTGGTGACTGAAGACCATTTTTATTAATTTTAGCTATATAGATTGTGAAAGACGACCGGACGTCTTTTTTGTTCAATAAAACATGAACAATATCTTCGTTCTCCATTGCACATCCTCTTTATTTGCAATATTTAAGGGTGACGTGTTATCGATATCCTTCTGCAGAATGGTTGAAGAGGGAAACTTCTTTCGGTATTAATGTCTAATCCCCTCCCTCCAACGCCAAATCCGTTGTTTATTGGTTAAGCGATGTTGGCGCAGACTCAGACGCTAGGGAGGTCTTTCCTCCCCTGGACAATGTAAGTGAATGAGTCCCACGAGCCGCCAGTATCAGATAGAGCTTCCATTGATCTCAATGGGAGCCAAAGGGAGGACGTCCTCCGTGCAGTGATTTCTTGTTACAATAGGGGGTGCTAATGTTATTTTAACTCAGGGAAACAAATTATAATATGCAGAGTATTAAATACTGATATCAAACTGCATTTTTAAAGGAGTTTAGTCAGTTCAATTACAAAAATACATTTCTCAAAAAGTTTGGGGAGGTTCTTCCTCCGTTTCCTCAATGGAAGAGCCTCCTCTGATGTGTATATATATAATCTCTTTTAGTTTCTGCATCGTTTTTTTCTTTTTTTTGTGTTATTTTGTCTTATTCTTTTCCTTTTATTTTATTTTTTTTCTGTTCAGTCTTTTTAATTCCAATTCTTTCGTTAATGTGTGTATTATTGACAATGTATTTACCTCCACTGGAAAGCTTGTAAGTTGTATCATGATTTGGAATACCTCCATTTAATTTCAAGCTGTTGTCTTTTGCAGACATCAACAAATTCCTTTGGATGGTGCGCATTGGTGGGAGCACAGACACTGGCAAGCACATCAAAGAGCACGATTACTACACCGCAACGGGGGAGTTCCGCGTAGACCGAGAAGGCTCACCTGTGCTGCTCAACTGTCTCATGTACAAGATGTGCTACTATCGTTTTGGTCAGGTCTACACTGAGGCCAGTAAGTAACCCTAACCCTAACCCTATCGTTTTGGTCAGGTCTACACTGAGGCCAGTAAGTACACTGCAAAAAATGCCCCTCTAGATTTAAGACAAATAATTACATATTTAAGCAGGATTTTGCTTAAAACAAGCAAATTTGGCTGCCAGTGCGTTAAGCAAATTTGGCTTGTTAAGATTTCTTAAAATAAGTAATATTTGCTTGAAATAGGTAAAAATAACCTTACCAAGAAAGCACTAGGTAAGTACAATTTAGCTAGAAACAAGACCAACTAGATTTTTTCATCTCAATATAAGAGTAATAACACTAGGTTAGAAAAGCATTTTTTGCATGTAGATTGAGCAGCAAGTGTCTTGGTTGCAATTTTGTTAAGCAGTTCTTCCAAGCATTCAGGGAGACCAAACATATAATAACTTGTTTTTTTTACGCCATAGAGCGCCCCCCTGGTTATGACCGCGTGCGCAACGCTGAGATTGGCAACAAAGACTTTGAGCTGGATGTTCTGGAGGAGGCCTACACCACGGAGCACTGGCTGGTCAGGATATACAAGGTCAGTTTTACACATCCTTCAGTTCGGCCAAAACTTATATAGTATAAACTTGTATAGTTTACGCATGAGTGTATTACATGAGTGTCACTGGTTGGTCAGGATATACAAGGTCAGTTTTACACATCCTTCAGTTCAGCCAAAACGTGGGCACTGTTTGGTTTACGCATGAGTGTATTACATGAGTGTCACTGGTTGGTCAGGATATACAAGGTCAGTTTTACTCATCCTTCAGTTCAGCCAAAACTTGGGCACTGTATGGTTTACGCATGAGTGTATTACAGTCGGTGATCCAGGAATTTGTTATTAAACTCTGTTCAACCCAACAGGTCAAGGATTTGGACAACCGTGGTCTTTCTCGAACGTAAAACTGAACATGGGGGAAAAAACACCTTTCAGCACTGCACTGAAAGCCTTCCCTACTGATGGGTGGGAATTCTTTTATATTTTGTTGTTATAGCAAAAAGAGATTTGTTTTCTTTTTCTTTTTTTTTTCCTCTGAGAATTGTCTCATCTGGAACTGATAGAGAAGATCACAAAGTGGCCCGTCAAGTTCCATCAAGTGATTCTGAAAGATTCCAAGTTCTGTAAGGGCTTTTGAAGGTAAAACAGTGAAATAAATGGAAATGTTGGGAGAAACCAGTGTGTTTTTTGTTTTGTTCTTTTGTTTCATGATTTAATGACTTGTTCTACGTAATAGTCTTTAAGGACATAAGCTTCTTTGTATTGTGTACTTTAACAACATAAGCATGAGTCATTCTAATAGCAATGCAGAAATCACCTAGCTGTATTCAACCTGAAGCAGCGCTACACAGAGCAATCCTTAGCTGACTCGATGCAAAGCATGCTGGTTAAACAGTGGCACTGAAACCTTCTTATTCCTCTATTAGTTTATACTAAAGTGCAGGCTGATAATGGTGCTGGTTAAAATGCCCAATTTGTCGTGCTGCAGATACTCGCCATGTATCACAGGGCCATGCACGGACATATTGGGGGGGGGGGGGGCACTTTTTATTTATAGTTTTATATGGGCCCACAGGCTATAGACTAATATGCCTTAATAACCCATAGCCTATCAACGAGGATGTTGATGTCTGCTTTCTATCGCCTATATAAGGTAAAACACACCTTCATGATGACAGAACATTCCTTTTGCAGGAATAGTTTAAATATTCAAGAAATACGGGATCTGATATTTGATTTCTGCAACAGTGGCACTGAAACCTTTTTATTACTCTATTATTTTATACTAAAGTGCAGGCTGATAACAAAAATGCAAAAAACACTGAATTCATCTGACCGTCAAAGCTGACCTTATGATGTATAGCAGGCCTGGCAATCACGAGCTTGACCACCATGCCAACAATGGAAACTAATTCTCACTGTCTAAACATTTCCGCTGTAGTATGTGTAACCATGGTTTGCTTGACCCCAATATTTTATTTTTAGCTCATTTCTTTTTTTATCAATATAAATTTTGCCAAATTTAAAGTCTGAATTATTTGTTATGAATTTGGTGTTATGACACCAGCAACACTGGCCACTAGACAGGGCCTAGTTAAAGTAGAATAGACATTGCTAATCTCTAGCGAGCCATCTCCCAGTTAAAGTAGAATAGACAGGCTAATCTCTAACGAGCCATCTCCTAGTTAAAGTAGAATAGACAGGCTAATCTCTAACTAGCCATCTCCTAGTTAAACTAGAATAGACAGGCTAATCTGTAGCGAGCCATCTCCTAGTTAAAGTAGAATAGACAGGCTAATCTCTAGCGAGCCATCTCCTAGTTAAAGTAGAATAGACAGGCTAATCTCTAGCGAGCCATCTCCTAGTTAAAGTAGAATAGACAGGCTAATCTCTAGCGAGCCATCTCCTAGTTAAAGTAGAATAGACAGGCTAATCTCTAGCGAGCCATCTCCTAGTTAAGATAGAATAGACAGGCTAATCTCTAACTAGCTGTCTCCTAGTTAAAGTAGAATAGACAGGGCTTGACAGTTCAAGTGTTTTACTCTCATTTGCCACTAAAAATAGATGTGTGCGTATATTGGTACAGTGGCTTATAATGACATTTGTTGCAAAATATTCCTTTAATTACTTAAGTAATGTGGCCCCCAGCAGCCAATCAAAATTAAGCAGTTTGTCATTGAAATTGAAAATTGGTACGTAGACTTGAGATCATGAAGAATAAGTGTACAAGATCTCAGAGCAAACAGCCTAAAAGGGGAGCTACAGCAAAGGCCATAATGTTTTAGTCTGTATCTGTGGAATTACTTGACCTAAATTTAAAGCTCCTTTTTCTTCTGTTTTCTACAATGCAATTGGAAAAACGTATTTTAGATGTAACGGATTTTAATAATTTAGGAAAGGATATGATTTTCTCAAATATCGGCAACTCCCCACGTCATTGTGTTTGCCATTTCATACCAAGGGTACATACTAGGGAAATGTATACCACCAATTTTAGTGCTTAATCTCTAATGTACATCAAATTGTGCAAAAAGTATTGAGAGGAAACCAAAGCGATGCTGCCGGGCTGGCGTGTGGGAACACCTGGGCACTACAGAAGCGTGTGGGTACACCTGGGCACTACAGTAGTTTGATTGGTTTCCTCTCTCTTTTAATCTGTGTTTGCCCAACCCTTTTCCTAAGGATGTCTCATTTGATTGGTTTGCTTAATTAAGCACCCAAATATGTTTCCTCGAATCTGTTACCTGCTTGACTTTACCAATGCAGCTGGGGGTTCACTTTTGCACACACTAATACCATGTCTCATGTAGTTTTTTGGCTACTCACACAATTCCCCTTTAATCAAGGACATGCCATTGATAAACATAAACCTGACATTTCATCTATAGAAATTTGGTGATAAAGAAATTGGAAAAATCATGGTAAAAAACATTAAATATTTTTCCCCAAAACATGTGTGCCACAATTGGCACCCCTAAAAAATCTTTAATTCAATCTAGCTGAAGTATATTTCCAGTCATATTTTACATTTTTAAGTTCACCTGTTTGATAAGGAACTCTTATGAGGTCGACCATGACTTCCAATTCCACTGGCGTACAAATATGAGGTGACACAGGCCAAATTCCATTAGTCATTCATCACTATGGGAAAGACCCAAATAACAGTGACGATGTGCGACGAAAAGTTGTTGAGCTGCACAAATCAAGAAATGGACACAAGAAAATCTCTAAACAGTTGAAAATACCCATTTCCACTATCATGGAAATAATTAAGAAGTTTAAAGCGACAGATGTTCACAATCAGCCTGGAAGAGGACGTGTCTGTACATTGAGTGAGGGG
This sequence comes from Sprattus sprattus, assembly GCF_963457725.1. Lineage (NCBI taxonomy): Eukaryota > Metazoa > Chordata > Actinopteri > Clupeiformes > Clupeidae > Sprattus > Sprattus sprattus. The sequence goes on along the minus strand of NC_137923.1, from coordinate 247,274 downwards.
GAACGTTCTACTGTTAAAAAAATCTCCAAGGATCACAGCTGGAGAATTGTAGAGGTTAGTTAGGTCAGAAGGTCTCCAAAACTACCATCAGACGCCACCTACATCACCACAAGTTGTTTTGGAGGGTTGCCAGAAAAAAGCCTCTGCTGTCAATCAACAACAAACTAAAGCGCCTACAGTTTGCCAAATGTAAGTCAGGCTTTCAATGGGACAGAGTTATATGGTCAGATGAGACCAAAATAAAGCTTTTTGGCAACAAACATCAAAGGTGGGTTTGGCGTAGACAGAAAGATAGCCATATAGAAAAGCACCCCATACCCAATGTAGGTATGGTGGCGTATCTTTGATGTTGTGGGGCTGTTTTTCTTCCAAAGGCCCTTGACATCTTGTTAGGATACATGGTAGCATGGACTCCATCAAATACCAGCAGATATGAAATGAAAACCTAACAGCCCCCTCCAGTAAGCCTGAAAATGGGCCGTGGTTGGACCTTCCAGCAGGACAATGATCCTAGGCACACCTCAAAATCAACACAAAAATGGTTCACTGACCACAGAATAAAGGTTTAGGCATGGCCATCACAGTCTTCTGACCTAAACCCCATAGAAAATCTGTGGGATTAGCTGTAGCCAAGTCTACAAACGTTGACCTCAGATTCTGAAGGATCTGAAGAGATACTGCATGTAGTAATGTTCTCAGATCCCGTGCCATGTGTTCACTAAACTAATCACGCATTATAGGAGAACTCTCAGAGCTATTATCTTGGCAAATGGAGGCTGCACAAAAAAATTACATTAAGGGGTGCCAATAATTGTGGCACACATGTTTGGGGAAAAATATTTATTTAATGTCAATGTTTTTTTTTCTTGTAGATTTTTGTGTATATTTCGAGTGAAAGTCTGAGAGGATTAACAGCAAAGGCATATTTTTGACAGCCTGTTTAGCTCATATTCACTAGGAGTGCCAATATCTGTGGAGGGCACTGTATAAGGCGTAGGGCCGTAGTGTCTTTGTCGCATAGTCAGACATTTTGGGCGACGCAGTTTTGCACGTAAGGGGGGGGGGGGGGGGGGTAATTTTACTGCGCAAGGGGGGGTTGTGTTTCTTACGTGCTTACACGTTGCGTCTAAAACGGAGCATATATCACCCTTAAAGGCACCCAGTGCAACTTTCGAGGCTTAAAAATAAACATTAAATTTCTAGTCTTTTTAAAACGTAGTAAGTTTCAATAACTCCATACCATTCCATATCGACATTCAAGGAGCAAAGATGAGACGTCGTTGTGTGGTGAGAACTGATAGAAAATCGATAACAACAACAATCGCCGCCATTTTCTTTATTTTTTGTAACCTACAATAAATACAGCAGGCTTCCAGTCAATGGAAAAATGGCCTCTCCCCCCCGGCGATTGTTGTTGTTTACGATTTTCTATCAGTTCTCACCACACAATGACGTCTCATCTTTGCTCCTTGAATGACGATTTGTAATGGTATGGAGTTGCACTGGGTGCCTTTAAGTGTACATATCAATGAAAATTAGGGCTGGGCAACGATTACAATTCGTGATCGCATGATTTCCCTGATTAATCACGATTAATCGCATTGGTATACGCAAAATCCGATAATGAATTCAAAAGTAGTGTACAGTGCACTTTGATTTTAAATGTTCTGTCATATGAACGAAAGTGCCATAACATTTGTTGTGCAAACACTTTTAACATCAGCAGGTAAATAAAATATTCAGTGTAAATCTCAAACTGTTATTAAAGCAAATACTAAATTAAAGCTCATTGCCAATGCCAGGACATTAATGTTATCCTATTCGTTATGAAAAAGAAAAAAACTGGCCACAAAATCCTGAGCCACAATCATATTATTAAAACAGGCAATTTCTGAGGTAACAGCAGAAATATTTTACTTTCATCAGGGAGCAGCATAACCAGTCTATATTCAGTACAGAAGGTCCCTGTTAGAGTGAGAAACCAGAAAACACTTTCAGTGCAGTTTGTCAATTCCTAGAACTTGACACTGTTATTTTAAATGTACTGCCATATTAACTAAAGTGCCATAATATTTGTTGTGCAAACACTTAACATCAGCATTTTCATATAGTAGCAGTTACTACTACAGAATTATTACTTGTTTAAACTAAACATGTAATAATTAAAATTATTTTATTATATTAGTAATATTCCTATTATAAAAGCATACATATATCTCATGCTGCCATTCTGTATGCTGAATTTATTGATTTAACATAAATTACATAAATACCTTGTGCATGTGTGTATTTATTACACCTATCTCTTCTGTTTAATGTTATTTTCTTATGAAAACCCATGGTTATAATTATTATTATTTATGAGTATGCAGTTTCATTACTACATCTCTGACATTTATAACAAACCTAACCATTTAAAAATCGGTTGAAAATTGAGCAAGTTATGGTTATTTAAAAAGTACATGTACCACAACTAACATAATGTTAGAGGTGAGCGAGCTGACGTTCGACTCCGTTGGCCGGCAACGCGACGAGACAACAGTTTATCCGTTTCCGGTTTCGCGGCAGACTTTTACAAAATAAAATAATTGAATGTGAGAGTAGTTGTAGTTTTTTCTGCCTGGGTCTGAGGGTTCAAAAGAGGAGTCGTCAGGTATGGGCGACATGCATAGCCATTGTCCACCACTAGGTGTCCACAGATCTCCTCTCTTTCCAGCAGTGTACAAAGTTGACTGTTGTCAAAGATCCGGCTGTCATGTGTGGATCCTGGTCATCAGCAACAACAGGTGATCTGGGCCTGGTCATCACACACAACTTGGACATTAATCGAACAGTAGCCCTTTTCGTTACTAAAACAGTTCCCAATTCTCACCACCTGGGTTGGTAATGGGAATGGGGGGGGGGGATTCGATTAGCCCCAGTTAATCAAATCAACTTCATTAACCTCAACTGGCCAGCAAGAAGGCAATTCTAGTGTGTATTGAGAAATGAAAAATAAAGAAAGCTCAGAGCACCTGGTATACACATTTTTACATCTACACTAGTGGCACACTGCACATCAGGAGCAGTTAGGGTTTCAGTGTTCAGTGTTCAAGGATGCTTCGACAGGGAAAGGAACTGGCAACCTACTGATTACTAACCGATTCCTTTACCTCCTGTACCACTGTCAACTAGCGCCACAGTTCCCCAGGGAGTTTAGATCTTGATCCCAGGATGAGCGATAGGGACTTGGATGGGGAGATTGGCGGTCTCCCATCCAAGTACTTACCAGGCTCGACAATGCTTAGCTTTCGAGATCGGACAAGATTTTTTTAAATTTTATTTTGTCTTTTATTGCTCAAAACTTCAGTTACATTTGAAAAAAAAACAAATACATTCAATATTCTGTTTACATTTAGTATTTTTCACAGTCAGTGTGTAAATATAGTTTTAAACAGTACATCAATAGTAAATAGTAACTCAGTAACTAGAAAATGCATTTCCTGAAGGAAATACCAGTGCATGAAATGCAAAAGTTAAGAAAGGAAGAAGAAAAGAAAGAAGAGTGAAAGAAGGAGCGAAACAAGGAAATAAGATAAAAAGAAGGGAAGAAGGAAAGAAGAAAAGAAAGAAGAGTGAAAAAAGGAAAGAAGAGTGGACGAAGGAAAGAAGAGTGAAAGAAGGAAAGGAGAAAAGAAAGAAAAGTGAAGAAAGGAAAGAAGAGTGGAAGAAGGAAAGAAGAAAAGAAAGAAGGATAGAAAAAAGAAAAGAAGAGTTGAAGAAGGAAAGAAGAGAGGAAAAAGGAAAGAAGAAAGGAATGAAGAGTGATAGAAGGAAAGAGGAGTGGAAGAAGGAAAGAAGAAAGGAAAGAAGAGTGAAGAAAGGAGAGAAGAGTGGAAGAATGAAAGAAGAAAAGAAAGAAGAGTGAAAGAAGGAAAGAAGAGAAGACAGAAGAGTGAAAGAAGGAAAGAAGAGTGAAAGAAGGAAAGAAGAGTGGAAGAAGGAAAGAAAAAAGGAAAGAGTGAAAAAAGGAAAGAAAAGTGGAAGAAGGAAAAAAGAATAGAAAGAAGAGTGGAAGAAGGAAAGAAAAATGGAATATGGAAAGAAGAGTGGAAAAAGGAAAGAAAAATGTGAACAAGAGTGCTCTGTATAAAGAGATAAAGAGAGAGTGAAAATATTGAAAAAAGGAGATACAATAAAGTGAAGAAGAGAGATGGAGTGTGAGAGAAAGTAGAGTGAGAGGGATAGAGAGAAAAATGAAAAGAATGGAAGGGATCTTAATGTTCCTAGTTACAGTTAAATTGAGAGTGACAGAGAGAAGAGGTTCCTTGGATTTGGCGCAGGTGTCAGTGAAGCACAGGTGCAAGCCAGTTTAAAGAACCTATTATGATGTCATAATGGCCCAATGTAAGTCAATGGGAAAATTGATATTAGTTTTTCTTTAATATCTTAAAAAGTATAAAGTTTAGAAAAGTGAAAAATACATAGCATAAGTGTCCTTCACAAGACCTACGCGACAAAGTTTGAACGAAGTTTGTAAGTTAAGCGGTTCGAGCTGAATTAATCGCAGAAAAAGGTAAGAAGAATAATAAGAAGAAGAAAATGCCTAGGAATAACAATACAGGGCATTTCATGCACTGTAATTAAGACAGCAAGGCAATCCTACTTCTCTAACATTATCAACAGTAAAATAAACAATACAAGGGCTCTTTTCTCTACTATTGACAAGCTAACCAAACCCTCTTCTCAGCTTATACCCAAATTTTTCTCTATTGAAAAATGTAATGAATTCGCAACATTTTTCACTCAGAAAGTTAGCAACATTAGGAACCAAATAACCTCCAAACTGCATGTTGCTATACATGCTGAGATGCCAACTAGTAAGGATGATGCTACAACCCTGTCCCACTTCAACTCCATTAACTTTGACACTCTTGAGAAAACTGTGCGAAGTCTAAGTTCCTCTACATCTGAGTTAGATGTCTTTTTAAAAACAATTTTCCACCTCATCTCAGCCGATATTCTTCAAATAATTAACACCTCCTTACAGACTGGAATCTTTCCCACGTCCGTGAAAACAGCTGTGGTGAAGCCTCTCCTTAAAAAGGCCAGTCTTGACGCATCAACACCCATCAACTATAGGCCCATATCAAACTTACCCTTCATAGGTAAGGTATTAGAAAAGGTAGTTTTTACCCAAGTTTCTGTCTTTCTGACTGCGACTTGCTGCTTTGACCTCTACCAATCAGGTTTTAGAGAACATCACAGCACTGAAACAGCCCTCATAAAGGTAGTAAATGACATTTGCACAAACAACGATGCAGGTAAAACCACAGTCCTTATGCTTTTAGATCTTAGTGCAGCTTTCGATACTGTTGACCACCATATTCTCTTACATAGACTGGAACACTGGGTGGGCCTCTCTGGAACTGTTCTTAGCTGGTTGAGGTCTTATCTAGAAAATAGAAGTTTGTACGTCGCTATTGGGAATTTTAAGTCAGAACCTATGCCCTTATCCTTTGGCGTGCCTCAGGGATCGATTCTCGGCCCTCTTCTGTTGAACCTATACATGCTCCCCCTTGGCGCGCTCATTAAACAGCATTCCATCTCTTATCACTCCTATGCTGATGATACCCAAATCTATCTGTCTTTATCTCCTGATGATCTCTCCTCCATGGACTCTCTCTATCAGTGTTTCACTGATATCAACACCTGGATGTCCCAAAATTTCTTACAGCTAAACACTGAAAAAACAGAAGTGATAACTTTTGGAAAGGAGAACCAAAGGAATAAGCTTGCTGCTCAACTTAATACAAAAGGTTTTAAGGAAGTTGATTCTGTTAGAAACCTAGGACTGATTCTTGACAGTGACCTAACTTTTAGCAGCCACATCAAGTCAGTCACTAAATCTGCCTTTTATCACTTAAAAAATATTTCTAAACTGAAAAAATGTTTTTCATATGTCAACCAAGAAAAACGTATTCATGCCTTGATTACTAGTAGGATTAAAAATAAGTTAAAAATATGCTCAGAATCTACTGCCCTACCAGATCTCTTAGATCTGGAGAGCTTCCGATGCTGGTTCAACCCTCTGCCCATACTAAGCAGGGTGAGGCTGCTTTTAGTAACTATGCGGTCCGTTTGTGGAACCAACTACCTCTGGACATTAAAACAGCCCCCACTGTTGCCACTTTTAAAACCAAACTAAAAACTAAATTGTTCAGAGATGCTTTTAATTAACATGTGTTCTTATTTGCTTTTATGTATTTGCATATATTTTTTTTCTCCATGATTGTATGTTTTTACATACATTACTAATTTTAATTTTAACTCTTATTATTCTTATGTACTTGCTACTATTATTGCTTTTGTAACTTCTATTTATATACAAGGACCATCCTATTATTTTTTTTTTTTTTTTTACTTGTGAAGCACAATGGGTTGCCTTGTTGTATGAAATGGGCTATACAAATAAACCTGCCTTGCCTTGCCTTACAACATGGACGACGAAGGATTTTATGTAACACTCCCCTGTAACTTGTCGCGTAGTGTTTACAGCGACAACCAGATATCCAGCTACCGAACTAAACTTGCTAGACCATTACTGTTGAGGGGTAGCTGGGAAGTCGGTTTATGTGAGGTTCAGTACCCTCGTACTTGGGAGACCTTACACACTATTTGTATATACCGAAATCATAGAGTATCAAGTTGTGGGTGATCATTTTGTACCTCTACTGAGATGTGTACAAATAAGCGGTAAAAACAAAGAGACCATCACAATCAAGTACGACAAACCACACTACGTACCTTTTAAAAAAAAAGTAATATCAGTGATATAGAGGTCGAAGTTAAGACGGATCAGAATTACAACGTACTTTTCAAGTACGGTAAAGTCATTGTAAATGTCAGTTCTGTCTAAGGGGTATGGATGTTTAATTATTCTTCAAGCTATCCAATTGTCGCTGGGGTACTAAATACAACTTTTCGGCGTATTCCATCACCTAATTTTTTAACTACTTCTTGAAGCAATCAGACTACTAATGAAAGGTATTGCCACACTCAGTAAGGGTAGAATAAAACCCCTTTGCTGATAAATTGTACGCCTTTTCTTGAGCAAACCAATTTTCCAATTGTAAAATGAGGCGTCTCTGTGGCGGTTTAGCCTTAAGTATGCGTTTCAAAAGTGACAAGTTTCTACGAACCCTCCCAGACATGCTATGGATCAATTCTTTTTCGGGACATAGACAACCGGATGCTCTGAAAGCAAATCTGTTCTGAGACGGAATGAATCTGGTGTTTTGGTTTTATAATCAAGCAGTAGATACCCATGGGGTTTCTCTGTGGCATTTTTAAAACTCTCCATGAAATATTTTGTATTACCAGGGTACATTTGTCTAGCCAAAACAGAGACCTGTTGATTATCCCTAGGATTTTTAAAAAGAATGAGATAATTGGTGTTTAGACTTATCGTTCTACTGGATTTACCCTGAAAAAAAAGATTCTGAACCAGGTAAATGGCGCTGAGGTTACGGTGCTGGACATACTGTGTGAACACTTTTTCAACTTGTGCATTGCTACTTGCATCCTTCATCACATCATCAATAATAATCAGATTGTTTTTGGTAACAGGTAGTAGAGCGTTCCCATTTAAAGCCTTAGGTATTCCTTCTATAAATTTAATGTCTCTTATCTTCAACAGTTCGTCATAAAGAGGTTGCCAACAGTCATATATATACAGCCGCGGAAAAAATTAAGAGACCACTTCAAAATTATCAGTTTCTCTGGTTTTACTATTTATTGGTATGGGTTAAAGTAAAATGTACATTTTTGTTTTATTCTATAATCTACTGGCAACATTCCTACCAATTTTCAAATAAAAATATTGTCATTTAGATAATTTATTTGCAGAAAAATGACAATTGGTCAAAATAGCAAAAAAGATGCAGTGTCTTCAGATCTCGAATAATGCAAAGAAAACAAGCTCATATTCATTTTTAAACTACACAATACTAATGCTTTAACTTAGGAAGAGTTCAGAAATCAATATTTGGTGGAATAACCTTGATTTAAAATCACAACTTTCATGTGTCTTGGCATGCTCTCCACCAGTCTTTCACATTGCCGTTGGGTGACTTTATGCTACTCCTGGCACAAGAATTCAAGCAGCTCGGCTTCTTTCATGGCTTGTGACCATCCATCTTCCTCTTGATCACATTTCAGAGGTTTTTTATGGGATTCAGGTCTCAAAAATTGGGCTGGCCATGACAGGGTCCTGATCTGGTGGTACTCCATCCACACCTTTACTGGCCTGGCTGTGTGGCATGGAGCATTGCCCTGCTGGAAAAAAACACTTCTCAGAGTTGGGGAACATTGTCAGAGCAAAAGGAAGCAAGTTTTTCTTCCGGGACAACGTTGTACTTTGCCTGGCTGAGGTTTGTAAAAGACCATAAGAATTGGACCAAAGCGGACTGGAGGTTCTTCTAAGTTCGTCTTCTCTGATGAGTCTAATTTTCAGCTTTGCCCAACACATGGTCGTCTGATGGTTAGACGGAGACCTGGAGAGGCCTACAAGCCACAGAGTCTTGCACCTACCGTGAAATTGGACTCATCAGAGAAGATGAACTTCAACACATGTCTCTAGGTCAAAGAAAATGTACTTGTTAGCTGATGTTTGTTTTTTGAGAGGCTGTATGTAGCATTTATGTATGGCATCGGGTGTCAACCCCTGTTTGCAGTGGGGACATTTTATGGGCGAACACAAAACAGATGTCAGAATGACAATACCTCTTACAATCGTCACAATACACATTTTGCCCCTTAATCTTGTAGCAATTCTCATCGTTACACACATTACATACATATTTGCACCAGTGTTCAGTTCTATTGGAATAACCTTTGTAACAATGCTTGCATACGAAAGACACCCCCATAACACCTGGCAGATTTAAAATGCCATGGAAATGTTCGTCATGGAGATACACATGTACTGTTCTATCGTGGGGCACATTGCTGTTTTGGTAATGTAATAAATAACCGTCACCTGTTCTGTAGAAAATGACAATTTTCACATTCAACATGTCCTCAAACTTAACAACATCCCTTAAGCCTATTTTCTGATGCCTTGTGAAACCTGCACGTCTCTGTATATCTAATGCAATTTCTTGTAACCTTTTGGTTGTAGCCTGTGGATGCATGTATCTGGCTATGCATTGAGCAAGACACAGTTTGTCTGCAGTATTCATAGGTATAAACAGATTCATGCGGTTTTTCCTTATGACTTCTAATTTCCGGCGAACACCACCATTACGGGCGCGTGTTATGGTCAAAATTACCTCCAAGCTCTGATCTGTTAAAATGATCTCATTGCTTTGTAAAACGTTCTTGATGCAAGCTATGAAGTACTCTAAAGCATAACCATTTTCAGGGGTTAGCATGGCATTCACGTCAGTTGTGAGGCTGTCGCCTCTCAATGTTATGTTAAAGACTCCATTTTCACCGGCAAGAGTTCTAGACACTTCCACTATACTATTCAATGTGCAAAATATTTGCGTTATATATGAACCGATGTCTGTGCCACTTACACCCCTAAAATTCAGGGGTCTATTCAACACTACACCATTGAAGTATGGTCTTGCTACTACTCTGTAATCACCTAAGACACCTCTCTAAAAAAACGTTCTACAGCCTCTGTGTTTAAATTGTATACATTAGACCCCCCATTACTGGTGCTCCCTCCCCCAATATGTAACAACCTGCGTGGTTCTATGGTATATCTGGCCACCTCTTCACTGTTGGAGGTTGTGATGTCATTAACTGAATCATTTGTGTTAGTTAGTGATCTTAACACCCGTTTGAAATGTGTTATATCCTCACTCACTGTGCTAACATCATTGGTAATGTTGTAGTCAGTTCTCATGCGTTTGTTGGAGTGATACATGTTTATGCCGCATGTTATTCAGCTTTTTATTTTAAAACAATGTCCCAAACAATGCTGGCTATATCTTGTCAGTTTGAAAAGGCATTAAGTAGTGTTCAGAATGATCATGATCAAACAGATTAAACATAAAATGAAAAAAAGATACAAATTAAAAATTAAAAATATATGCATAGCAAGCATACAACTCACACACTACAATCACAACGTCGCGGGATGTTATTCAAGACCTCGCATAGGTGTTTCCGATCAACTTCAGACAAGTCATATTTGGGGGCTTTTCTGATATGTTCGTTAAACAAGACATTTTGTTTATAGACCAACTCTTCCAAATTTTTAAGACGATCTGACACCAACCTGTCATTTGTGCGTGTACCATCCAGAACCGGAGTGACAGTCTCAATTGGTGGAGGTCTAGCGGCCGAGATGTGACTTCGTGGAGCCAAACGTGGCCGTATGATCACTGACTTGGTTTGTAGGCCTGTAGGCTGGCGTCCTCCACGCTTGTCAGATATAGCGAGCGGTTCAATTTCATTTTCATCCCAGCAAACGATTTGGGAATCAGTCCATGTTTCTGTTAGCCTGGATACCAGCCCGAACTCCGCCCACAAAAAAATGTGGACGGGAAGTTCAGTCTGGCTCTTCGGCCGTTGGGGAGACATTTTTCCTGGTAGAAAACAGTACAGCCAATCAAAGTGCCAGGGCGGGCTCTATACGATGATCGACAGATAATTAACAGTAACGTAATCAACCACGTCACCAAAGAGTGCTCAGTCCAAATTCGTGTTCAACAAACATGGCTGTCGCTGGAGAGCTAATATGTGTAGATTCTGCCGTTGAGTCGGTTTTAGAAGACCTCGACAGCCCCTTAACTTTGAAAGAGGAACAAAGAAACGCAATCAAGGCATTTGTAGATCGTAAAGATGTTTTTGCCGTCCTTCCTACGGGATCCGGTAAAAGTTTAATGTATCAGATGGTCATAGTACGTTGCTCTGATTAGTTCTAGGTATCCAATTGAGTGAAGAGGCATTTTCTTTCCTGGTTCGTTGAAACATGCCCCATAATCACAACTCAATGGAGCAGACTCAGACTCATATTCTGACTAGAATTATGAGTATGACATCGTCAGGCTATGCTTCTGTAGTAGTCTGTTCAGCAATGTCGATATTGTTGATGGTGGTGGTGGGGGTTACACCGCTGTTACTTACCACTGATGGTAGTGGGGGGTACAGCTGTCGTCAGAACTGAAAATAAATAAATAAATAATTAATTAAAAAAAAATTAAAAACTGATTAAAACCATATAATTTATTGATATAAAATAATCGAACTCATAACTTGTCATGGCACTGTCATGGGTCTCACCTATATTGCCTCCACACAGAAACTTGGTTATTTTAACTGTGCTGGTGGCGATGGTGTTGGTGGGGGTTACACCGCTGTTATCACTGGTGTTGGGCGTTTCAGCTGTCCTCAGAACTGCAGAAAACAGAAACATGATTAATACCATATCATTTACCCATACAGAATCATTGAACTCATGACTTGTCAATGCTCTGTCATGGGCTCACCTTTATTCATATCACACAGAACGTTAGTTATTTTAACTGACTTTGAGTTTGGTGGTACGTTGGGTTTGCGTTTCCGGTTTGTTTTTTTATCTTGCACCGGCTTGGATTGGGTTGTTTGATACACACGCTTAGGCACAGCGTCGGTGAGATCAATCAAGGATTGTAGATGTCGGCCTGTAAATGTACATAAATTAACGTTAACAACATGTTTGGATGATTGCTTTATAAAAATGTATCCAAGCGGTTTCAATAATAGCGAATAGGCTACCTGATTCTTGATCCGTAATATCAATCATTGACTGAAGATGTCGCACTGCAAATATACATGAAATAACGTTAACAGCATGTATGGCTGATTGCTTTATAAAAACACAAACGGTGTCAGTAATAGCGAGTACCTGTTTCTTGATCCATGAGGTCAAGCATTGATTCTATATCAGGTAGTGGCACGTTGGCTGTGTCGTATGCAAAACAAAGTTTGCCATAGTCAAAATAATTATACTGTGAACCTACTAACATACAGCAAATGTTTTTTAAAAGATGAACAGTCTTACAATCATGATCGGATCTTGTAACAGGCTCTATCGTTACCACGTCATTCCCTGCAGGGTAAGAATAAAAATAAAACGCTAATTGATCCGAGTTCAAATATTTTAAATAAAGTCTACAATAATCTTGAATTGACTTAAAGAGTATCAGGCTTACAAATTTGGTCGGGCACTGTTGTGGAAATTCCTATACTCAACTTGACATCTTCAAAAGCCATCTAATAATTAAAAACTATGCCTGTATTTAAACGTAAAAACGAGAGAGACATGAGAGGGGTGTAAAAAAGAAAATACGATAGCCAATCATCTCTAACATGTTGGTATAAATGAGAAATCTATATATTCTTACCTTTAGAAAGGGTTGCGATATGATTCTGCATATTGACGGGTTCTTGTTAGTAGACTTGACTCCGTTTCTCCTGTTCGAGGTGTAGACTTTGTTTCTGCTGATCGAGCTGTTTCTGTGGTGGATACAATGCCTAAATCGCCTGCTCGTATTTATACCTGATTTTAACATGTTTTTACCATGTACTGAGAATATCTTACTGTTTGGACAGCTGCCTTGTGTATGTGTGTGTGTGTGTGGCCATCTCTAAGTATAGCCCCTTATCAGCTTGTCTCGCGCGTGTGTGTGTGTGTGTGTGTGTGTGTGTGTGTGTGTGTGTGTGTGTGTGTGTGTGTGTGTGTGTGTGTGTGTGAGAGGACATGTATTCCACTCTTGCCTCAAACAGTTTTTTACAACTCATTTTGTGTGTTTAAACATATGATAAAGTAATACTGTACAACAATTTTACACTTTTTGAGTTATGGTTTATAGGTAGCTCACTTTGGCATCATCCTCAGATTCATTTTGATATCATATAGTCATGTGAAGGACCTATAAAATCCTATGTCTTGCCAACTAGCCTTCAAGGATAGACCCTTTATAATTCTGTATACCTGAGATTTCATAACATGGGATAGATGTTTGTATACCTTTTTAGGTAGTTAACTTGTTAGTTTTGGTAACTCTTTACTGTTGTTTCAGCATATACAGTGCCTTGCATAAGTATTCACCCCCTTGGATGTTTTACCCTTTTATTGCTTTTATAATCAGTCATAGTCAATATAAGTTGGCTTTTTGGACAAAAAAATTCACAAAAAAGCCCTCTTTAACTTCAAAGTGAAAACATATTTCTACACAGTTATGTAAATTAAATAAAAATATGTAATGAAAATAAGTGATTGCATAAGTATTCACCCCCTTTATAACCCCCTTTATATAGACTGACCTAATTCAACAGAGGTCCAACAAATTGGTGCTAGAAGTCTCACAATTTGTGAAATGGGGATCAGTGTGCAGTGAATATGTCTCAAGTGATAGTAGTATGACGACACCTGTGTCTGGAAGGTCCATTCACTGGTCAGTATTCAGTAATCAGTATTACTTGCTATTGTTAAAGCATTAAGACCCAAGATCACTCTAAGCAACTCAGAGAAAAGGTTGTTGAAAAGTATAAGTCAGGGGAAGGATACAAAAAAATGTCCAAGGCACTAAACATCCCCTGGAATTCTGTTGAATCCATCATCAAGAAATGGATGGATTGTGGCACATGTGTAAATCTGCCTAGATCAGGCCGTCCTCACAAACTGAGGGGCCGTGCAAGAAGGAGACTTGTAAGAGAGGCCACCAATAGACCTATGACTACTCTGAAGAAGTTTCAAGCTTCAGCAGTTGAGATTGGAGAAACTCTGCATATCACCACTGTTGCCTTGGTTCTTCTTCTTCTTTATGCTTTATGGATGAGAGCCATATCACAAGTGTCCAGGTCTAATGCTTCCCTTACTGGATGAGTGGCTGAATTACCCTATGACTCTACGACGACCCTTGTATGTGACGAGGTGGCCGAGTGGTTAAGGCGATGGACTGCTAATCCATTGTGCTCTGCACGCCTGGGTTCGAATCCCATCCTCGTCGTGAAGGACCCTAAAGGCCTTCTGTTGACTTTCTCAAACAACCCTATTTGGAGTTGGAGCCATTTTAGGGACTACATCACAAGTGTCCAGGTCTAATGCTTCCCTTACTGGATGAGTGGCTGAATGTCTGACTCTATAGTGCGGCCTGTATATGACGAGGTGGCCGAGTGTTTAGGCGATGGACTGCTAATCCATTGTGCTCTGCACGCATGGGTTCGAATCCCATCCTCGTCGTGAAGGACCCTAAAGGCCTTCTGTTGACTTTCTCAAACAACCCTATTTGGAGTGACCATTTTAGGGACTACATCACAAGTGTGCAGGTCTAATGCTTCCCTTACTGGATGAGTGGCTGAATGTCTGACTCTATAGTGCTGCCTGTATGTGACGAGGTGGCCGAGTGGTTAAGGCGATGGACTGCTAATCCATTGTGCTCTGCACGCGTGGGTTCGAATCCCATCCTCGTCGTGAAGGACCCTAAAGGCCTTCTGTAGACAACCCTATTTGAAGTGGCCATTTTAGGGACTACATCACAAGTGTCCAGATCTAATCCTTCCCTTACTGGATGAGTGGCTGAATTACCCTGTGACTCTACGGCGACCCTTGTATGTGACGAGGTGGCCGAGTGGTTAAAGCGATGGACTGCTAATCCATTGTGCTCTGCACGCGTGGGTTCGAATCCCATCCTCGTCGTGAAGGACCCTAAAAGCCTTCTGTTGACTTTCTCAAACAACCCTATTTGGAGTGGCCATTTTAGGGACTACATCACAAGTGTCCAGGTCTAATCCTTCCCTTACTGGATGAGTGGCTGAATTACCCTATGACTCTACAGAGACCCTTGTATGTGACGAGGTGGCCGAGTGGTTAAGGCGATGGACTGCTAATCCATTGTGCTCTGCACGCGTGGGTTCGAATCCCATCCTCGTCGTGAAAGACCCCAAAGGCCTTCTGATGACTTTCTCAAACAACCCTATTTGGAGTGGCCATTTTAGGGACTACATCACAAGTGTCCAGCCCTCTGTTCCGTTTTCCCTACCTACCGTACCTACCATCCTTAGTGTGAGTATATAGGGTGTTCCGATTTCCCATTTCCCATTTCCGCGTCGAAAAGAAGTATACCCAAAGGACCCGTATCTGTACTCATAACGGTCAAAACGCTGAGTGTGGAAGCAGGGTACACTGTCCATTCTCAACGGCCGCCATCTTGTCAACGTAGCGGAAGAGGCGGACCAAGGCAGAGCCGCTCAGCTCTAAAAAGACGAACGCGGGGCTTGTCGCGATCGTAATTTCCGGTAAGTGCACCACGGAGTATTAGATTTGGAGCAGCACTCACCTGCTGAGAATCTGCGTACCTAGTGAGTGTGTACTGTGTACTGCGTATAAGTATAGGTACGGTAGGTACGGTAGGTAGGGAAAATGGAACAGAGTCCAGGTCTAATGCTTCCCTTACTGGATGAGTGGCTGAATTACCATATGACTCTACAGCAAGCCTTCTATGTGACGAGGTGGCCGAGTGGTTAAGGCGATGGACTGCTAATCCATTGTGCTCTGCACGCGTGGGTTCGAATCCCATCCTCGTAGTGAAGGACCCTAAAGGCCTTATGTTGACTTTCTCAAACAACCCTATTTGGAGTGACCATTTTAGGGACTACATCACAAGTGTGCAGGTCTAATGCTTCCCTTACTGGATGAGTGGCTGAATGTCTGACTCTATAGTGCTGCCTGTATGTGACGAGGTGGCCGAGTGGTTAAGGCGATGGACTGCTAATCCATTTTGCTCTGCACGCGTGGGTTCGAATCCCATCCTCGTCGTGAAGGACCCTAAAGGCCTTCTGTAGACAACCCTATTTGAAGTGGCCATTTTAGGGAATACATCACAAGTGTCCAGATCTAATGCTTCCTTTACTGGATGAGTGGCTGAATTACCCTGTGACTCTACGGCGACCCTTGTATGTGACGAGGTGGCCGAGTGGTTAAAGCGATGGACTGCTAATCCATTGTCCTCTGCACGCGTGGGTTCGAATCCCATCCTCGTCGTGAAGGACCCTAAAGGCCTTCTGTTGACTTTCTCAAACAACCCTATTTGAAGTGGCCATTTTAGGGACTACATCACAAGTGTCCAGGTCTAATCCTTCCCTTACTGGATGAGTGGCTGAATTACCCTATGACTCTACGGTGACCCTTGTATTTGACGAGGTGGCCGAGTGGTTAAGGCGATGGACTGCTAATCTATTGTGCTCTGCACGCGTGGGTTCGAATCCCATCCTCGTCGTGAAGGACCCCAAAGGCCTTCTGTTGACTTTCTCAAACAACCCTATTTGGAGTGACCATTTTAGGGACTACATCACAAGTGTCCAGGTCTAATGCTTCCCTTACTGGATGAGTGGCTGAATTACCCTATTACTCTATAGTGCTGCCTGTATGTGACGAGGTGGCCGAGTGGTTAAGGCGATGGACTGCTAATCCATTGTGCTCTGCACGCGTGGGTTCGAATCCCATCCTCGTCGTGAAGGACCCCAAAGCCCTTCTGATGACTCTCTCAAACAACCCTATTTGGAGTAATCCATTGTGCTCTGCACGCGTGGGTTCTAATCCCATCCTCGTCGTGAAGGACCCTAAAGGCCTTCTGTTGACTTTCTCAAACAACCCTATTTGGAGTGACCATTTTAGGGACTACATCACAGGTGTCCAGGGCCAATGCTTCCCTTACTGGATGAGTGGCTGAATGTCTGACTCTATAGTGCCCTCTGTATGTGACGAGGTGGCCGTACCTTGAGGCGAATGGACGGCAACGCTGTTCCTCACGCTATCCTCTACAATCGTGTACATTCCTCTACAATCTAATACATTCTAATACATTCGACACACTTCGAACAATGGGGGTGCAAAAGAGCCAATCAGTTGTTAAGAAAACGACACCTCACAGGCGCACGGGTTTCTGGTTGGTGAGTGGGAGTGGCCGTTGCTACGGCAATCTCGCAGCTGATTGGATATTTCACGAGTTTGAAGACACCGCAGCTAGAGGTTTATCATTCTGAGGCAATCTAATTTCAAAGATAGCAGGCACCGTTGTTCGAGATATATAAAGTAAGTAATCAATCAACAAATTATTTCATTAAACGTTAATGTTGACTTATTTGTTAAGATTGTAATCCATGTTTGGGGATGTTTTAGTCCGTCTAATGCTAGTTCAGACGAATATAAACAGTTAAGTGAACTGTCTAGTTAACATTAACGTTCACATAACTTTATCGTCTTACTTTACCATTTTCCCAGGCTAAAGTTATTCAAAATGATTACGGTGTGTCATCGTAACTGATCAACAAATGAATTCAATAAACAAATGTTGACTGATCGTAATTCATGTTTGGGAATGTTTTAGTCCGTCTAATGCTAGTTCAGACGAACATAAAAAGTTAAGTGAACTGTCTAGTTAACATTAACGTTCACATAACTTTATCGTCTTATTTTACCATTTTCCCAGGCTAAAGTTATTCAAAATGATTACGGTGTGTCATCGTAACTGATGGATGAATGTTTACGTGTAGTAGCCTATGTTGTTTTTGTCGTTTACATTATACTGGGGAAATGGTATTTGAACTGCCGTGTACCTTTATCGTCGAACTTTAGCATTTTCCCAGGAAAAAGTTATTCAAAATAATTACGGTGTGTCATTGTAACCGATGGGTTAATGTTTACGTGTAGTAGCCTATGGTGTTTTTGTCGTTTACATTATACTGGGGAAATGATTTCGTTTGAGCTAGGGATACAGTTACGAGAACTGCTGAGGTAACGTTAACGTTACTGCCCGGTATAGAAGCTTTAACGTTAATATCACAAGCCATTAAAATGACTGTTACTCTTAGCTATATTTACAGATTCGATGGGTGATCTGTTTATTCGTCTTCAATTAAGACTGAAATCTTTTTGCGGTAAAATGATGAACAAATCCGACAAAAAAAATGTGTTTCTGACATCTGAGATTTCTCTAAGATAAATAACTGTCTAGTAGGCTACAACTTAAACGGTTTTATTTCGGTGAGCTGATGTGAAAAACATTGTTGTTGTTCTGGCTCTCATCTGGCTGAGGTGAATTTGAAATCACAGGCACTTACTTGAGTCAAATGTGACGTCAGCACGCTGATCACTGTGCTTTACGTGGCTGTTTATTATCAGTAGCTTACAGTTCATTGTCATTAGTCAAGACACTGTTCATTTGATAAATATAAAACTGAAGTAGGCTTTTAAAAAGTAAGTGCAGTCATTGATGAAGTAATCCCACCTCTCGCCTAATTATAAGATAGATAGATAGATAGATGGATACTTTATTGATCCCGAGGGAAATTAAGGTCATCCAGTAGCTTACACTTACAAACAAACATGAATAACAATAAATACAAAAATCACAATAAATACAAAACAATACACATAGGGAGAACATGTACACATGGGGGTGGGGTGTTTACATATAACATATACATATAACAATGTGCTTTACATGTGACAGGGCTTTAAGTAGTGGAAAGTAGTGCAAAAGTGTTCCTGTGCATGTGTGGATAGTGCAAAGAGTCCTGTGCTTGTGTATGTTGGGATAGTGTACAGTGATATAAATACTTAAATAAAGGAAAGCTCTCCTTTCAAAGTTTTGTTTTATATGTTATGTGACATTCAACCCTGATATCTGCAGAAATGCCAAAGACTGGTCCACCAGACTCCTACTGGGAAGAGGTCATGAAAAGGTATGCCATGGGGAAATTCAAGTTCTCCACTGGCAGGAGGCCGAAATCCACAAGGTGGAAGGCTGCCATTAAGTGCATTGACGCCTGTCCTTTGACGCCAATGTACGGTCAGTCCGTCCGTCATTTCGACATTTTCAGGAAAAGGATTGAGTGTCAATGTGGATATCACAAGGTAAGGATGAATTTGAATAGTTTGATTAAACATTTGAAGGTGGTGGTTACTAAAAGTAAATCTGCTTTAGCTTTCTAATGACCAATTTGAATACTCTATCCTGGACCATGCATTGTTTTATCATCACTTGTACTTGAATTGTTCCACTATGTTTAACAGGGGGATCACAAAGTTAATTGGATGTATTGTCAGGCTTAGGGGAAATGTTAATATAAAATGTTTTTCACAGTCAGCTGCAGGGTCAGCAGGGTCAGCAGCCCCACAGACAGGCACACAGAGGCAAGAATCAGGCGAGGGTCAGTCAAGCACTTCCAGTGCTAAAAGCCTGCTGCCAGCATCAGCTGCACAGGCCAGGTCAGACACAGCATCAGCTTCACAGACCAGGTTACCGCAGGCAGCACCAGAACCACCTCCACAGACCAGGTTACCACAGGACGCATCAGCTGCACAGACCAGGTTACCGCAGACAGCACCAGCAGCTGCACAGACCAGGTTACCGCAGGCAGCACCAGAACCAGCTCCACAGACCAGGTTATCACAGACAGCACCAGCACCAGCTCCACAGACCAGGACACCACAGAAAGCACCGAATCCGGTTAGAATTAGTGAGATGGACTCAATAACATGCTCTCTATGTAGCGAGGAGGTGAGCAGTTCTCGTTACACCCAGCACTTGTCTGACTACCATGTCCAAGAGCGGTGTGACCAGTGTGGGGTTAAAGTCTGGGGGGCAATTGGACTGCTACTACATATTGAATCGTATCATGATTTTCTACCTACCGCCCCTCCCACAGCATCACCGGTGATTCAATCATCTTCAAAGGCACCCCACACATTCACACCACAGGCACCACACACACCACAGGCACCCCACACATTCACAGCAAAGGCACCACACACATCACAGGCACCCCACACATCCACACCACAGGCACCACACACATCCACACCACAGGCACCACAGAGACCACAGGCACCCCACACATTCACACCACAGGCACCCCACACATTCACACCACAGGCACCACACACATTCACATCACAGGCACCACACACATCACAGGCACCCCACACATCCACACCACAGGCACCACACACATCCACACCACAGGCACCACAGAGACCACAGGCACCCCACACATTCACACCACAGGCACCCCACACATTCACACCACAGGCACCACACACATTCACATCACAGGCACCACACACATCACAGGCACCCCACACATTCACACCACAGGCACCCCAGACATCACAGGCACCCAACACATTCACATCACAGGCACCCCAAAGAGGCATTGCTCTGAGGCCTTCTGACGTGGATTGGGCAAGTTTTCTGCCTAAGCAGTTCACACGAATTATAAAGCCAGCAGACCAGGAGTGGATTTCTCAGTGTCTTTATGAGCGCACTGGACAGCTCAGGCAAGATCATTCGCAGAACTGGTTCCATCCACCAAGCCCGTCCAAGCCCACAACATCACCTCCCGATCCACACAGCTACTACAGGCGGCGCATGTTTCTCTGGGCTCCAATGCGGATGTGGAGCATTCCTTTAAAATGCACAGTGTGCAATAGAAAGATGCACCACTCTGGAATTTATCCAAAAGTCAGGGAAGTGATTGATATTGACTCCAAATATTATTTGGTTGGAGGGGACTATCCCCGTTGCAGTAAATGCATGATCCCTGTCTGCCCTTGGAGTGTTGACATCCTCAAACAATTGGATCCCTCACACAGAAACAAATTCCCCGCCGTTTTAACTACTCACCTGGCACTGGACAGAAAGTGTGTAACCTTGATGAAGCCAAGAACTGTAGGGAATAGCTCAAGCTACCTCCAACAGGCGCTTCAGGAAATCCACAGCGAGGAGTGGGCAAGACGGGCCGTTGATTACCTGTCTGACTGTGAACTCCACAAGAAGACATGTTTTCTCAACCAAACCCAAGCTGTATATCAACGGCCACCACCCTATTGCCCCTTACCCCTGGCCCAGTGGTTTGAGACAGTGCATTCCAACGAGATCCTGGGTCATCTTGATGAGCTGAAAGGTGTCATCACATCAACGTATGGCAGGATCCTGAAGCTTGACTCTACCAAGAAGGTACATGTGAAGCTAAGATAACTTTTCATTGTTTTTGTATTGTATGTGGTTGTTTCTCTGATTTATATGTTAATCTTTATGTAGATCACAACAAAACTTGCCGGTGGAATAGAGGACACAGCCACGTGGATGACCAATATTGGGAACGAATTTGGTCAAGTTCTCAATTGTGTTCTGACCACTGGCGAGGGGGCTGGCATAGATGACCTGTGTCAGGGCATCGTCCAGAGATACCGGGATGCAGGGGAGCCAGAGCCAGATGCCATATATGTGGACAGGGACTGCTGCAGTGAAACAGGTGTGTGACCTTGAATGGTGTTGTGATGTTTTTTGTTCAAAATGTGTTACATTTCATAAACAATTTTAACAGTTTGACAGACATGCAATACAATTCTTTAAGGCTGTGTATTTTTTATGAATAAAGTACTTAATTTGTGATATGGTAGGCTGCCATCAGTTGCTGCCTGTTCAATAAAATGTAGCTTGGATACGACATACAGGTGCTTAATGATGTGGTGTGTTGTTTAATTGTACAGGTGTGGGTCCAGTTCTCACTTGGTTTCGACCGTGGAAATCCACAGTGAGACTGGACATATTCCATTTCATGAGGCGGTTCACCAAAGGCCTCACTACTGAGCACCATCCCCTGTATGGCACCTTCTGCTCGAAATTGTCCAGTTGCATCTTTGAGTGGGACAAGGATGACGTTGGGCATCTCAAAGAGGCCAAGAGGTCAGAGCTAAAAAAAAAACATCAGGGTCATGTTCCCACAGACGCCCAGGTGTTGTCCAACATCAGCTCCAGTGAGCTTTCCAAGCACTGCCGCCGGAAAACTCGAGTGGTTGAAGAGACTCGTAGTCTCATTCAACAACTGTTGGACTCAATGTGGGAGCTGACCGACACCACAGGTTTGAGTCTCATCAACCATGAGAGCATGGAGCGTGTGTGGGAGGTGCAACAGAAGCATTTGCCCTGCATCCAAGATCCACCGGGTGTACAGCTGTACACAAACATCGGGTCAAAATCCCAAAAGGGAGACAAAGCCCTTGATGTCCTTAGATGTGGCAGGGGATCCTCTTCCCTGGAAAGCTTCCATCGACATCAGTGCAGTTTCATCCCAGGCAAGTTAAAACTGAACATCTTTGAGACATTTTTCTAATGTGTTGCTGAATTACTTGTCACAAGATTCTTAATTTTTGTTTGTCATCAATTATTTTGTCTTGCTAGGGTGGAGATGCAATGCTCTGCATACCCAAATGTACATGCTGGAGGGGGCATCCAGGTGGAACGTGAATCGTGCACATCAAGCTCTCAATATGAGTGCTACATCAGAAACGAAACTGTACGATGTACGCTTGATGTGCAATCTAAGTGCCCTGAGCAACAGGGTACTTGGATCGACACTCCTGCCAGAGTTCATACCCCCTGGAAAACCCACTGGTAAGATTCTCAAGTAAAAAAGCAGGCACTGGGCAACATTCTTTTGGAGACCATACTCTCTGCCATTGAATTCTGTGATAATGCAACTGTTTTCTCACTCATTCTAATCAGTGTTTTTCTGCTGACTTATTGTGGCAGGTGAGCGTATTGCTGTGGAGTACCTGCTGGGGCAGTCTAACAGAGGAGACCTACTGACTTCACTTGAGCAGAGTGGAGAAATTAGTGACACTCTGCCAGAGAT
The DNA here is from genome assembly GCF_963457725.1 of Sprattus sprattus. Lineage (NCBI taxonomy): Eukaryota > Metazoa > Chordata > Actinopteri > Clupeiformes > Clupeidae > Sprattus > Sprattus sprattus. Next base: position 224,594 of record NC_137923.1, on the reverse strand, counting down.
GCCTGGTGAAGTTCAGGAGGATGAGTGTGATGTCACAATATCAAGTGCCGCTGACATCACATTTCATGTGTCCGAGACTAACCCGGTTGTACCATCATCTCAGGTAATATGATGAAACTGAATGATCATCTGTCATCTGTCTGTACATTTGAACAGGAAAAGATAATTTGCAGACGGCAGTTTTCAAGATGTGTTGTGACTGACATCTCAAATCACTATTGTTTAATAACAATTACTTTAGGAATCAACATTTGATGATTCATCATTTGAGGACACCAGTGGGCCAAGCACATCAACTCAGGTAAAGTGGCTAATGTTGGATTATTGGAGATGCAGACTGGTTTTGTCTTCTTTATGAAATCAGTTTTGTAAGATTTGGTTTTGTTGTCATTTTGTTGGTCTGGTTAGGATGAGCGGTGTGATACGAGAGGAGTACCGGGGTGGGAGGCAGTTGATGACTTGGCAGGGTACCTGGTCAACCTCAACCGTACCATGACTGCATTGTCAACCTCCGAGACGGCGGAGATATTACGGTTGTGCACCCTTTTGCATGCCATCGACCAGTCTCCCACCAAATACTAGCTCAAATCAAAAAAGAACACCTTGTCAGGGCCATGGAGAGCTTCGCGGAAGCGTAGTGGCTCTGCACCTGGCCAGCAAGCAGCTGAAAGGTAATTTATACATGTAATATTACGTATATATAAATATATATACATATATCACGATGAATACTAATTGATGAAATGCAATACTGATCCATCCAACATCTACAGACTTTTCATGACTCACGGCCAAGCTGCCCACAGACCTGATGTTAACAGGATCTCAGAGTGTGTTGCTCTGAGACTGTTTAAGGAGTTCAGGGAAGCCAGAAATAGGCCCAAGGACCACCGAAACAAGACCTTCCCCATTCCACAGTCAATTGTGATGACATACAGTCACATAAAGCAATTGATTGAAGACAGTCAGGACATACTGGAGCAGACCAACTTGGTGTTAGTGACTATTAACAACACCACAGTGTCCTCTTGGTGAGTTGAATTTTTCCGCTTATACACGTGGACATATTTTAATTAATCCAAACAATCCAAACCAACAATGCTTTTCTGCCATGTTTCTTCAGGCTGCAGGATCGGCAGAAGAGAACAAACCGGGATACCCTGCTTCAAGGGGTACAACTTCCCCAGCAGGTCCATGTAGCTGAGCAACCTATACTAGAAGCTAGGGACCTCCCATCTGCGCCTGTACAGCATGGACATGCTGCTTTGGAGTTCCAGGAACCGCAAAAACCGCGAGGGTGAGGCAGTGATTCGCCGACGTCGCAGTGCCAGAGCAGTGTCTGACACACACACAGACACTGGACGACCCGCACCTGGTACTAGCTCCACCCAAGCAGCACAGCACTATCCTGGGTGGGACCGCGCCTACTGTCAGCAGGGTCAACGCTCAGCACATCATACTCAGGACTGGTCCCCTTACCAGACCCCACCAGCTCCAACACCAATGCACCATTCTAAGGGCTGGTCCCCTTACCAGACCCCACCAGCTCCAACACCAATGCACCATTCAAAGGGCTGGTCCACTTATCAGCCATCAACAGTACCATCACCAGCGCCTCACTTTCAGGACTGGTCCGATTACCAGCCATCACCAGTTCCATCACCAGCGCCCCACTTTCAGGGCTGGTCCGATTACCAGCCATCACCAGTTCCATCACCAGCGCCCCACTTTCATGGCTGGTCCGATTACCAGCCATCACCAGTTCCAACACCAGTGCCTCCTTCTCAGAACTGGTCCCAATACCAGCCATCACCAGCTCCAACACCAGCTCCTCCTTCTCAGAACTGGTCCCCATACCAGCCACCACCAGTTCCAACACCAGCACCTCTTTTTCAGAACTGGTCCCCATACCAGCCATCACCAGTTCCAACACCAGCTCCTCGAAATCGGCAGCGCGAGTATAGACGGCGAAAGGCAGCTCGTGAGGATCAGGAGCGGGAGGCAAGGGGAGAGCCCCCAAAGAAGAGACAAACTATGGAACAGTACCACTATGAGTGCAAGCTTTGTGGTCGGCCCAAAACTAAAGACACTGGCCATTCCCAGGTACGGGGTAAATGGTACTGTCCAGCATCAGGGCAGACCATTGAAGAGTGGAGGAGCACACTGTAATGTAAACACATTGTGTGCTTTTTTGTAAATAGTGTTGTGTTTCTATTTTGTGTGCCTTTTGTATGCATACACTGTGTTTTATATTTTGTGTTTTTTTTTGTACATAGCTTCATTGTGTTTATATTTTGTGTGTTTGTGTTCTCATTTAAAAAAAAAAAAAAACAACAAAAAAAAACACAACTCTTGTGGTGTAATAGTAACACATCCATCCATTCGTTGGTTGGAAGATTCCAGGTGCAAGTCCTGGCAAGAGTGTTTGATTTGTTGTTCGAATCAGTATTTAATTCAAAATTATTTCATTGTAAGTGGATCTGCAATTTTTTGGCATTTTTTCCTTCTTTCCTTTCTCTTTTTCTCTTTTCTCCCCTTTCCCCCTTTCCCCTTTTCATCCCCCCCCTCTAGCAGTCCCTCTTCCCCCTTTCTTGGCCGAGTGGTTAAGGCGATGGACTGCTAATCCATTGTGCTCTGCACGCGTGGGTTCGAATCCCATCCTCGTCGTGAAGGACCCTAAAGGCCTTCTGTAGACAACCCTATTTGAAGTGGCCATTTTAGGGACTACATCACAAGTGTCCAGGTCTAATGCTTCCCTTACTGGATGAGTGGCTGAATTACCCTATGACTCTGAGGCGACCCTTGTATGTGACGAGGTGGCCGAGTGGTTAAGGCGATGGACTGCTAATCCATTGTGCTCTGCACGCGTGGGTTCGAATCCCATCCTCGTCGTGAAGGACCCTAAAGGCCTTCTGTTGACTTTCTCAAACAACCCTATTTGGAGTGACCATTTTAGGGACTACATCAGAGGTGTCCAGGTCTAATGCTTCCCTTACTGGATGAGTGGCTGAATGTCTGACTCTATAGTGCTGCCTGTATGTGACGAGGTGGCCGAGTGGTTAAGGCGATGGACTGCTAATCCATTGTGCTCTGCACGCGTGGGTTCGAATCCCATCCTCGTCGTGAAGGACCCTAAAGGCCTTCTGTAGACAACCCTATTTGAAGTGGCCATTTTAGGGACTACATCACAAGTGTCCAGGTCTAATGCTTCCCTTACTGGATGAGTGGCTGAATTACCCTATGACTCTAAGGCGACCCTTGTATGTGACGAGGTGGCCGAGTGGTTAAGGCGATGGACTGCTAATCCATTGTGCTCTGCACGCGTGGGTTCGAATCCCATCCTCGTCGTGAAGGACCCTAAAGGCCTTCTGTTGACTTTCTCAAACAACCCTATTTGGAGTGACCATTTTAGGGACTACATCACAGGTGTCCAGGTCTAATGCTTCCCTTACTGGATGAGTGGCTGAATGTCTGACTCTATAGTTCTGCCTGTATGTGACGAGGTGGCCGAGTGGTTAAGGCGATGGACTGCTAATCCATTGTGCTCTGCACGCGTGGGTTCGAATCCCATCCTCGTCGTGAAGGACCCTAAAGGCCTTCTGTAGACAACCCTATTTGAAGTGGCCATTTTAGGGACTACATCACAAGTGTCCAGGTCTAATGCTTCCCTTACTGGATGAGTGGCTGAATTACCCTATGACTCTAAGGCGACCCTTGTATGTGACGAGGTGGCCGAGTGGTTAAGGCGATGGACTGCTAATCCATTGTGCTCTGCACGCGTGGGTTCGAATCCCATCCTCGTCGTGAAGGACCCTAAAGGTCTTCTGTTGACTTTCTCAAACAACCCTATTTGGAGTGACCATTTTAGGGACTACATCACAGGTGTCCAGGTCTAATGCTTCCCTTACTGGATGAGTGGCTGAATGTCTGACTCTATAGTTCTGCCTGTATGTGACGAGGTGGCCGTACCTTGAGGCGAATGGACGGCAACGCTGTTCCTCACACTATCCTCTACAATCGTGTACATTCCTCTACAATCTAATACATTCTAATACATTCGACACACTTCGAACAATGGGGGTGCAAAAGAGCCAATCAGTTGTTAAGAAAACGACACCTCACAGGCGCACGGGTTTCTGGTTGGTGAGTGGGAGTGGCCGTTGCTACGGCAATCTCGCAGCTGATTGGATATTTCACGAGTTTGAAGACACCGCAGCTAGAGGTTTATCATTCTGAGGCAATCTAATTTCAAAGATAGCAGGCACCGTTGTTCGAGATATATAAAGTAAGTAATCAATCAACAAATTATTTCATTAAACGTTAATGTTGACTTATTTGTTAAGATTGTAATCCATGTTTGGGGATGTTTTAGTCCGTCTAATGCTAGTTCAGACGAATATAAACAGTTAAGTGAACTGTCTAGTTAACATTAACGTTCACATAACTTTATCGTCTTACTTTACCATTTTCCCAGGCTAAAGTTATTCAAAATGATTACGGTGTGTCATCGTAACTGATCAACAAATGAATTCAATAAACAAATGTTGACTGATCGTAATTCATGTTTGGGAATGTTTTAGTCCGTCTAATGCTAGTTCAGACGAACATAAAAAGTTAAGTGAACTGTCTAGTTAACATTAACGTTCACATAACTTTATCGTCTTACTTTACCATTTTCCCAGGCTAAAGTTATTCAAAATGATTACGGTGTGTCATCGTAACTGATGGATGAATGTTTACGTGTAGTAGCCTATGTTGTTTTTGTCGTTTACATTATACTGGGGAAATGGTATTTGAACTGCCGTGTACCTTTATCGTCGAACTTTAGCATTTTCCCAGGAAAAAGTTATTCAAAATAATTACGGTGTGTCATTGTAACCGATGGGTTAATGTTTACGTGTAGTAGCCTATGGTGTTTTTGTCGTTTACATTATACTGGGGAAATGATTTCGTTTGAGCTAGGGATACAGTTACGAGAACTGCTGAGGTAACGTTAACGTTACTGCCCGGTATAGAAGCTTTAACGTTAATATCACAAGCCATTAAAATGACTGTTACTCTTAGCTATATTTACAGATTCGATGGGTGATCTGTTTATTCGTCTTCAATTAAGACTGAAATCTTTTTGCGGTAAAATGATGAAAAAATCCTACAAAAAAAATGTGTTTCTGACATCTGAGATTTCTCTAAGATAAATAACTGTCTAGTAGGCTACAACTTAAACGGTTTTATTTCGGTGAGCTGATGTGAAAAACATTGTTGTTGTTCTGGCTCTCATCTGGCTGAGGTGAATTTGAGATCACAGGCACTTACTTGAGTCAAATGTGACGTCAGCACGCTGATCACTGTGCTTTACGTGGCTGTTTATTATCAGTAGCTTACAGTTCATTGTCATTAGTCAAGACACTGTTCATTTGATAAATATAAAACTGAAGTAGGCTTTTAAAAAGTAAGTGCAGTCATTGATGAAGTAATCCCACCTCTCGCCTAATTATAAGATAGATAGATAGATAGATGGATACTTTATTGATCCCGAGGGAAATTAAGGTCATCCAGTAGCTTACACTTACAAACAAACATGAATAACAATAAATACAAAAATCACAATAAATACAAAACAATACACATAGGGAGAACATGTACACATGGGGGTGGGGTGTTTACATATAACATATACATATAACAATGTGCTTTACATGTGACAGGGCTTTAAGTAGTGGAAAGTAGTGCAAAAGTGTTCCTGTGCATGTGTGGATAGTGCAAAGAGTCCTGTGCTTGTGTATGTTGGGATAGTGTACAGTGATATAAATACTTAAATAAAGGAAAGCTCTCCTTTCAAAGTTTTGTTTTATATGTTATGTGACATTCAACCCTGATATCTGCAGAAATGCCAAAGACTGGTCCACCAGACTCCTACTGGGAAGAGGTCATGAAAAGGTATGCCATGGGGAAATTCAAGTTCTCCACTGGCAGGAGGCCGAAATCCACAAGGTGGAAGGCTGCCATTAAGTCCATTGACGCCTGTCCTTTGACGCCAATGTACGGTCAGTCCGTCCGTCATTTCGACATTTTCAGGAAAAGGATTGAGTGTCAATGTGGATATCACAAGGTAAGGATGAATTTGAATAGTTTGATTAAACATTTGAAGGTGGTGGTTACTAAAAGTAAATCTGCTTTAGCTTTCTAATGACCAATTTGAATACTCTATCCTGGACCATGCATTGTTTTATCATCACTTGTACTTGAATTGTTCCACTATGTTTAACAGGGGGATCACAAAGTTAATTGGATGTATTGTCAGGCTTAGGGGAAATGTTAATATAAAATGTTTTTCACAGTCAGCTGCAGGGTCAGCAGGGTCAGCAGCCCCACAGACAGGCACACAGAGGCAAGAATCAGGCGAGGGTCAGTCAAGCACTTCCAGTGCTAAAAGCCTGCTGCCAGCATCAGCTGCACAGGCCAGGTCAGACACAGCATCAGCTTCACAGACCAGGTTACCGCAGGCAGCACCAGAACCACCTCCACAGACCAGGTTACCACAGGACGCATCAGCTGCACAGACCAGGTTACCGCAGACAGCACCAGCAGCTGCACAGACCAGGTTACCGCAGGCAGCACCAGAACCAGCTCCACAGACCAGGTTATCACAGACAGCACCAGCACCAGCTCCACAGACCAGGACACCACAGAAAGCACCGAATCCGGTTAGAATTAGTGAGATGGACTCAATAACATGCTCTCTATGTAGCGAGGAGGTGAGCAGTTCTCGTTACACCCAGCACTTGTCTGACTACCATGTCCAAGAGCGGTGTGACCAGTGTGGGGTTAAAGTCTGGGGGGCAATTGGACTGCTACTACATATTGAATCGTATCATGATTTTCTACCTACCGCCCCTCCCACAGCATCACCGGTGATTCAATCATCTTCAAAGGCACCCCACACATTCACACCACAGGCACCACACACACCACAGGCACCCCACACATTCACAGCACAGGCACCACACACATCACAGGCACCCCACACATTCACAGCACAGGCACCACACACATCACAGGCACCCCACACATCCACACCACAGGCACCACACACATCCACACCACAGGCACCACAGAGACCACAGGCACCCCACACATTCACACCACAGGCACCCCACACATTCACACCACAGGCACCACACACATTCACATCACAGGCACCACACACATCACAGGCACCCCACACATCCACACCACAGGCACCACACACATCCACACCACAGGCACCACAGAGACCACAGGCACCCCACACATTCACACCACAGGCACCCCACACATTCACACCACAGGCACCACACACATTCACATCACAGGCACCACACACATCACAGGCACCCCACACATCCACACCACAGGCACCACACACATCCACACCACAGGCACCACAGAGACCACAGGCACCCCACACATTCACACCACAGGCACCCCACACATTCACACCACAGGCACCACACACATTCACATCACAGGCACCACACACATCACAGGCACCCCACACATTCACACCACAGGCACCCCAGACATCACAGGCACCCAACACATTCACATCACAGGCACCCCAAAGAGGCATTGCTCTGAGGCCTTCTGACGTGGATTGGGTGAGTTTTCTGCCTAAGCAGTTCACACGAATTATAAAGCCAGCAGACCAGGAGTGGATTTCTCAGTGTCTTTATGAGCGCACTGGACAGCTCAGGCAAGATCATTCGCAGAACTGGTTCCATCCACCAAGCCCGTCCAAGCCCACAACATCACCTCCCAATCCACACAGCTACTACAGGCGGCGCATGTTTCTCTGGGCTCCAATGCGGATGTGGAGCATTCCTTTAAAATGCACAGTGTGCAATAGAAAGATGCACCACTCTGGAATTTATCCAAAAGTCAGGGAAGTGATTGATATTGACTCCAAATATTATTTGGTTGGAGGGGACTATCCCCGTTGCAGTAAATGCATGATCCCTGTCTGCCCTTGGAGTGTTGACATCCTCAAACAATTGGATCCCTCACACAGAAACAAATTCCCCGCCGTTTTAACTACTCACCTGGCACTGGACAGAAAGTGTGTAACCTTGATGAAGCCAAGAACTGTAGGGAATAGCTCAAGCTACCTCCAACAGGCGCTTCAGGAAATCCACAGCGAGGAGTGGGCAAGACGGGCCGTTGATTACCTGTCTGACTGTGAACTCCACAAGAAGACATGTTTTCTCACCCAAACCCAAGCTGTATATCAACGGCCACCACCCTATTGCCCCTTACCCCTGGCCCAGTGGTTTGAGACAGTGCATTCCAACGAGATCCTGGGTCATCTTGATGAGCTGAAAGGTGTCATCACATCAACGTATGGCAGGATCCTGAAGCTTGACTCTACCAAGAAGGTACATGTGAAGCTAAGATAACTTTTCATTGTTTTTGTATTGTATGTGGTTGTTTCTCTGATTTATATGTTAATCTTTATGTAGATCACAACAAAACTTGCCGGTGGAATAGAGGACACAGCCACGTGGATGACCAATATTGGGAACGAATTTGGTCAAGTTCTCAATTGTGTTCTGACCACTGGCGAGGGGGCTGGCATAGATGACCTGTGTCAGGGCATCGTCCAGAGATACCGGGATGCAGGGGAGCCAGAGCCAGATGCCATATATGTGGACAGGGACTGCTGCAGTGAAACAGGTGTGTGACCTTGAATGGTGTTGTGATGTTTTTTGTTCAAAATGTGTTACATTTCATAAACAATTTTAACAGTTTGACAGACATGCAATACAGTTCTTTAAGGCTGTGTATTTTTTATGAATAAAGTACTTAATTTGTGATATGGTAGGCTGCCATCAGTTGCTGCCTGTTCAATGAAATGTAGCTTGGATACGACATACAGGTGCTTAATGATGTGGTGTGTTGTTTAATTGTACAGGTGTGGGTCCAGTTCTCACTTGGTTTCGACCGTGGAAATCCACAGTGAGACTGGACATATTCCATTTCATGAGGCGGTTCACCAAAGGCCTCACTACTGAGCACCATCCCCTGTATGGCACCTTCTGCTCGAAATTGTCCAGTTGCATCTTTGAGTGGGACAAGGATGACGTTGGGCATCTCAAAGAGGCCAAGAGGTCAGAGCTAAAAAAAAAACATCAGGGTCATGTTCCCACAGACGCCCAGGTGTTGTCCAACATCAGCTCCAGTGAGCTTTCCAAGCACTGCCGCCGGAAAACTCGAGGGGTTGAAGAGACTCGTAGTCTCATTCAACAACTGTTGGACTCAATGTGGGAGCTGACCGACACCACAGGTTTGAGTCTCATCAACCATGAGAGCATGGAGCGTGTGTGGGAGGTGCAACAGAAGCATTTGCCCTGCATCCAAGATCCACCGGGTGTACAGCTGTACACAAACATCGGGTCAAAATCCCAAAAGGGAGACAAAGCCCTTGATGTCCTTAGATGTGGCAGGGGATCCTCTTCCCTGGAAAGCTTCCATCGACATCAGTGCAGTTTCATCCCAGGCAAGTTAAAACTGAACATCTTTGAGACATTTTTCTAATGTGTTGCTGAATTACTTGTCACAAGATTCTTAATTTTTGTTTGTCATCAATTATTTTGTCTTGCTAGGGTGGAGATGCAATGCTCTGCATACCCAAATGTACATGCTGGAGGGGGCATCCAGGTGGAACGTGAATCGTGCACATCAAGCTCTCAATATGAGTGCTACATCAGAAACGAAACTGTACGATGTACGCTTGATGTGCAATCTAAGTGCCCTGAGCAACAGGGTACTTGGATCGACACTCCTGCCAGAGTTCATACCCCCTGGAAAACCCACTGGTAAGATTCTCAAGTAAAAAAGCAGGCACTGGGCAACATTCTTTTGGAGACCATACTCTCTGCCATTGAATTCTGTGATAATGCAACTGTTTTCTCACTCATTCTAATCAGTGTTTTTCTGCTGACTTATTGTGGCAGGTGAGCGTATTGCTGTGGAGTACCTGCTGGGGCAGTCTAACAGAGGAGACCTACTGACTTCACTTGAGCAGAGTGGAGAAATTAGTGACACCCTGCCAGAGATGCCTGGTGAAGTTCAGGAGGATGAGTGTGATGTCACAATATCAAGTGCCGCTGACATCACATTTCATGTGTCCGAGACTAACCCTGTTGTACCATCATCTCAGGTAATATGATGAAACTGAATGATCATCTGTCATCTGTCTGTACATTTGAACAGGAAAAGATAATTTGCAGACGGCAGTTTTCAAGATGTGTTGTGACTGACATCTCAAATCACTATTGTTTAATAACAATTACTTTAGGAATCAACATTTGATGATTCATCATTTGAGGACACCAGTGGGCCAAGCACATCAACTCAGGTAAAGTGGCTAATGTTGGATTATTGGAGATGCAGACTGGTTTTGTCTTCTTTATGAAATCAGTTTTGTAAGATTTGGTTTTGTTGTCATTTTGTTGGTCTGGTTAGGATGAGCGGTGTGATACGAGAGGAGTACCGGGGTGGGAGGCAGTTGATGACTTGGCAGGGTACCTGGTCAACCTCAACCGTACCATGACTGCATTGTCAACCTCCGAGACGGCGGAGATATTACGGTTGTGCACCCTTTTGCATGCCATCGACCAGTCTCCCACCAAATACTCGCTCAAATCAAAAAAGAACACCTTGTCAGGGCCATGGAGAGCTTCACGGAAGCGTAGTGGCTCTGCACCTGGCCAGCAAGCAGCTGAAAGGTAATTTATACATGTAATATTACGTATATATAAATATATATACATATATCACGATGAATACTAATTGATGAAATGCAATACTGATCCATCCAACATCCACAGACTTTTCATGACTCACGGCCAAGCTGCCCACAGACCTGATGTTAACAGGATCTCAGAGTGTGTTGCTCTGAGACTGTTTAAGGAGTTCAGGGAAGCCAGAAATAGGCCCAAGGACCACCGAAACAAGACCTTCCCCATTCCACAGTCAATTGTGATGACATACAGTCACATAAAGCAATTGATTGAAGACAGTCAGGACATACTGGAGCAGACCAACTTGGTGTTAGTGACTATTAACAACACCACAGTGTCCTCTTGGTGAGTTGAATTTTTCCGCTTATACACGTGGACATATTTTAATTAATCCAAACAATCCAAACCAACAATGCTTTTCTGCCATGTTTCTTCAGGCTGCAGGATCGGCAGAAGAGAACAAACCGGGATACCCTGCTTCAAGGGGTACAACTTCCCCAGCAGGTCCATGTAGCTGAGCAACCTATACTAGAAGCTAGGGACCTCCCATCTGCGCCTGTACAGCATGGACATGCTGCTTTGGAGTTCCAGGAACCGGAAAACCGCGAGGGTGAGGCAGTGATTCGCCGACGTCGCAGTGCCAGAGCAGTGTCTGACACACACACAGACACTGGACGACCCGCACCTGGTACTAGCTCCACCCAAGCAGCACAGCACTATCCTGGGTGGGACCGCGCCTACTGTCAGCAGGGTCAACGCTCAGCACCTCATACTCAGGACTGGTCCCCTTACCAGACCCCACCAGCTCCAACACCAATGCACCATTCTAAGGGCTGGTCCCCTTACCAGACCCCACCAGCTCCAACACCAATGCACCATTCTAAGGGCTGGTCCACTTATCAGCCATCAACAGTACCATCACCAGCGCCTCACTTTCAGGACTGGTCCGATTACCAGCCATCACCAGTTCCATCACCAGCGCCCCACTTTCAGGGCTGGTCCGATTACCAGCCATCACCAGTTCCATCACCAGCGCCCCACTTTCAGGGCTGGTCCGATTACCAGCCATCACCAGTTCCAACACCAGTGCCTCCTTCTCAGAACTGGTCCCAATACCAGCCATCACCAGCTCCAACACCAGCGCCTCCTTCTCAGAACTGGTCCCCATACCAGCCACCACCAGTTTCAACACCAGCACCTCTTTTTCAGAACTGGTCCCCATACCAGCCATCACCAGTTCCAACACCAGCTCCTCGAAATCGGCAGCGCGAGTATAGACGGCGAAAGGCAGCTCGTGAGGATCAGGAGCGGGAGGCAAGGGGAGAGCCCCCAAAGAAGAGACAAACTATGGAACAGTACCACTATGAGTGCAAGCTTTGTGGTCGGCCCAAAACTAAAGACACTGGCCATTCCCAGGTACGGGGTAAATGGTACTGTCCAGCATCAGGGCAGACCATTGAAGAGTGGAGGAGCACACTGTAATGTAAACACATTGTGTGCTTTTTTGTAAATAGTGTTGTGTTTCTATTTTGTGTGCCTTTTGTATGCATACACTGTGTTTTATATTTTGTGTTTTTTTTTGTACATAGCTTCATTGTGTTTATATTTTGTGTGTTTGTGTTCTCATTTAAAAAAAAAAAAAACAACAAAAAAAAACACAACTCTTGTGGTGTAATAGTAACACATCCATCCATTCGTTGGTTGGAAGATTCCAGGTGCAAGTCCTGGCAAGAGTGTTTGATTTGTTGTTCGAATCAGTATTTAATTCAAAATTATTTCATTGTAAGTGGATCTGCAATTTTTTGGCATTTTTTCCTTCTTTCCTTTCTCTTTTTCTCTTTTCTCCCCTTTCCCCCTTTCCCCTTTTTCTCCCCCCCCTCTAGCAGTCCCTCTTCCCCCTTTCTTGGCCGAGTGGTTAAGGCGATGGACTGCTAATCCATTGTGCTCTGCACGCGTGGGTTCGAATCCCATCCTCGTCGTGAAGGACCCTAAAGGTCTTCTGTTGACTTTCTCAAACAACCCTATTTGGAGTGACCATTTTAGGGACTACATCACAGGTGTCCAGGTCTAATGCTTCCCTTACTGGATGAGTGGGTGAATGTCTGACTCTATAGTTCTGCCTGTATGTGACGAGGTGGCCGAGTGGTTAAGGCGATGGACTGCTAATCCATTGTGCTCTGCACGCGTGGGTTCGAATCCCATCCTCGTCGTGAAGGACCCTAAAGGCCTTCTGTAGACAACCCTATTTGAAGTGGCCATTTTAGGGACTACATCACAAGTGTCCAGGTCTAATGCTTCCCTTACTGTATGAGTGGCTGAATTACCCTATGACTCTAAGGCGACCCTTGTATGTGACGAGGTGGCCGAGTGGTTAAGGCGATGGACTGCTAATCCATTGTGCTCTGCACGCGTGGGTTCGAATCCCATCCTCGTCGTGAAGGACCCTAAAGGCCTTCTGTTGACTTTCTCAAACAACCCTATTTGGAGTGACTATTTTAGGGACTACATCACAAGTGTCCAGGTCTAATGCTTCCCTTACTGTATGAGTGGCTGAATTACCCTATGACTCTAAGGCGACCCTTGTATGTGACGAGGTGGCCGAGTGGTTAAGGCGATGGACTGCTAATCCATTGTGCTCTGCACGCGTGGGTTCGAATCCCATCCTCGTCGTGAAGGACCCTAAAGGCCTTCTGTAGACAACCCTATTTGAAGTGGCCATTTTAGGCACTACATCACAAGTGTCCAGGTCTAATGCTTCCCTTACTGGATGAGTGGCTGAATTGGCCTATGACTCTAAGGAGACCCTTGTATGTGACGAGGTGGCCGAGTGGTTAAGGTGATGGACTGCTAATCCATTGTGCTCTGCACGCGTGGGTTCGAATCCCATCCTCGTCGTGAAGGACCCTAAAGGCCTTCTGTTGACTTTCTCAAACAACCCTATTTGGAGTGACCATTTTAGGGACTACATCACAAGTGTCCAGGTCTAATGCTTCCCTTACTGTATGAGTGGCTGAATTACCCTATGACTCTAAGGCGACCCTTGTATGTGACGAGGTGGCCGAGTGGTTAAGGCGATGGACTGCTAATCCATTGTGCTCTGCACGCGTGGGTTCGAATCCCATCCTCGTCGTGAAGGACCCTAAAGGCCTTCTGTTGACTTTCTCAAACAACCCTATTTGGAGTGACTATTTTAGGGACTACATCACAAGTGTCCAGGTCTAATGCTTCCCTTACTGTATGAGTGGCTGAATTACCCTATGACTCTAAGGCGACCCTTGTATGTGACGAGGTGGCCGAGTGGTTAAGGCGATGGACTGCTAATCCATTGTGCTCTGCACGCGTGGGTTCGAATCCCATCCTCGTCGTGAAGGACCCTAAAGGCCTTCTGTAGACAACCCTATTTGAAGTGGCCATTTTAGGGACTACATCACAAGTGTCCAGGTCTAATGCTTCCCTTACTGGATGAGTGGCTGAATTGGCCTATGACTCTAAGGAGACCCTTGTATGTGACGAGGTGGCCGAGTGGTTAAGGTGATGGACTGCTAATCCATTGTGCTCTGCACGCGTGGGTTCGAATCCCATCCTCGTCGTGAAGGACCCTAAAGGCCTTCTGTTGACTTTCTCAAACAACCCTATTTGGAGTGACCATTTTAGGGACTACATCACAAGTGTCCAGGTCTAATGCTTCCCTTACTGTATGAGTGGCTGAATTACCCTGTGACTCTAAGGCGACCCTTGTATGTGATGAGGTGGCCGAGTGGTTAAGGCGATGGACTGCTAATCCATTGTGCTCTGCACGCGTGGGTTCGAATCCCATCCTCGTCGTGAAGGACCCTAAAGGCCTTCTGTTGACTTTCTCAAACAACCCTATTTGGAGTGACCATTTTAGGGACTACATCACAGGTGTCCAGGTCTAATGCTTCCCTTACTGGATGAGTGGCTGAATGTCTGACTCTATAGTGCTGCCTGTATGTGACGAGGTGGCCGAGTGGTTAAGGCGATGGACTGCTAATCCATTGTGCTCTGCACGCGTGGGTTCGAGTCCCATCCTCGTCGTGAAGGACCCTAAAGGCCTTCTGTTGACTTTCTCAAACAACCCTATTTGGAGTGACCATTTTAGGGACTACATCACAAGTGTCCAGGTCTAATGCTTCCCTTACTGTATGAGTGGCTGAATTACCCTATGACTCTAAGGCGACCCTTGTATGTGACGAGGTGGCCGAGTGGTTAAGGCGATGGACTGCTAATCCATTGTGCTCTGCACGCGTGGGTTCGAATCCCATCCTCATCGTGAAGGACCCTAAAGGTCTTCTGTTGACTTTCTCAAACAACCCTATTTGGAGTGACCATTTTAGGGACTACATCACAGGTGTCCAGGTCTAATGCTTCCCTTACTGGATGAGTGGCTGAATGTCTGACTCTATAGTGCTGCCTGTATGTGACGAGGTGGCCGAGTGGTTAAGGCGATGGACTGCTAATCCATTGTGCTCTGCACGCGTGGGTTCGAATCCCATCCTCGTCGTGAAGGACCCTAAAGGCCTTCTGTAGACAACCCTATTTGAAGTGGCCATTTTAGGGACTACATCACAAGTGTCCAGGTCTAATGCTTCCCTTACTGGATGAGTGGCTGAATTACCCTATGACTCTAAGGCGACCCTTGTATGTGACGAGGTGGCCGAGTGGTTAAGGCGATGGACTGCTAATCCATTGTGCTCTGCACGCGTGGGTTCGAATCCCATCCTCGTCGTGAAGGACCCTAAAGGCCTTCTGTTGACTTTCTCAAACAACCCTATTTGGAGTGACCATTTTAGGGACTACATCACAAGTGTCCAGGTCTAATGCTTCCCTTACTGTATGAGTGGCTGAATTACCCTATGACTCTAAGGCGACCCTTGTATGTGACGAGGCGGCCGAGTGGTTAAGGCGATGGACTGCTAATCCATTGTGCTCTGCACGCGTGGGTTCGAATCCCATCCTCGTCGTGAAGGACCCTAAAGGCCTTCTGTTGACTTTCTCAAACAACCCTATTTGGAGTGACCATTTTAGGGACTACATCAGAGGTGTCCAGGTCTAATGCTTCCCTTACTGGATGAGTGGCTGAATGTCTGACTCTATAGTGCTGCCTGTATGTGACGAGGTGGCCGAGTGGTTAAGGCGATGGACTGCTAATCCATTGTGCTCTGCACGCGTGGGTTCGAATCCCATCCTCGTCGTGAAGGACCCTAAAGGTCTTCTGTAGACAACCCTATTTGAAGTGGCCATTTTAGGGACTACATCACAAGTGTCCAGGTCTAATGCTTCCCTTACTGGATGAGTGGATGAATTACCCTATGACTCTAAGGCGACCCTTGTATATGACGAGGTGGCCGAGTGGTTAAGGCGATGGACTGCTAATCCATTGTGCTCTGCACGCGTGGGTTCGAATCCCATCCTCGTCGTGAAGGACCCTAAAGGTCTTCTGTTGACTTTCTCAAACAACCCTATTTGGAGTGACCATTTTAGGGACTACATCACAGGTGTCCAGGTCTAATGCTTAACTTACTGGATGAGTGGCTGAATGTCTGCCTCTATAGTGCTGCCTGTATGTGACGAGGTGGCCGAGTGGTTAAGGCGATGGACTGCTAATCCATTGTGCTCTGCACGCGTGGGTTCGAATCCCATCCTCGTCGTGAAGGACCCTAAAGGCCTTCTGTAGACAACCCTATTTGAAGTGGCCATTTTAGGGACTACATCACAAGTGTCCAGGTCTAATGCTTCCCTTACTGGATGAGTGGCTGAATTACCCTATGACTCTAAGGCGACCCTTGTATGTGACGAGGTGGCCGAGTGGTTAAGGCGATGGACTGCTAATCCATTGTGCTCTGCACGCGTGGGTTCGAATCCCATCCTCGTCGTGAAGGACCCTAAAGGTCTTCTGTTGACTTTCTCAAACAACCCTATTTGGAGTGACCATTTTAGGGACTACATCACAGGTGTCCAGGTCTAATGCTTCCCTTACTAGATGAGTGGCTGAATGTCTGACTCTATAGTTCTGCCTGTATGTGACGAGGTGGCCGAGTGGTTAAGGCGATGGACTGCTAATCCATTGTGCTCTGCACGCGTGGGTTCGAATCCCATCCTCGTCGTGAAGGACCCTAAAGGCCTTCTGTAGACAACCCTATTTGAAGTGGCCATTTTAGGGACTACATCACAAGTGTCCAGGTCTAATGCTTCCCTTACTGTATGAGTGGCTGAATTACCCTATGACTCTAAGGCGACCCTTGTATGTGACGAGGTGGCCGAGTGGTTAAGGCGATGGACTGCTAATCCATTGTGCTCTGCACGCGTGGGTTCGAATCCCATCCTCGTCGTGAAGGACCCTAAAGGCCTTCTGTTGACTTTCTCAAACAACCCTATTTGGAGTGACCATTTTAGGGACTACATCACAAGTGTCCAGGTCTAATGCTTCCCTTACTGTATGAGTGGCTGAATTACCCTATGACTCTAAGGCGACCCTTGTATGTGACGAGGTGGCCGAGTGGTTAAGGCGATGGACTGCTAATCCATTGTGCTCTGCACGCGTGGGTTCGAATCCCATCCTCGTCGTGAAGGACCCTAAAGGCCTTCTGTAGACAACCCTATTTGAAGTGGCCATTTTAGGGACTACATCACAAGTGTCCAGGTCTAATGCTTCCCTTACTGTATGAGTGGCTGAATTACCCTATGACTCTAAGGCGACCCTTGTATGTGACGAGTTGGCCGAGTGGTTAAGGCGATGGACTGCTAATCCATTGTGCTCTGCACGCGTGGGTTCGAATCCCATCCTCGTCGTGAAGGACCCTAAAGGCCTTCTGTTGACTTTCTCAAACAACCCTATTTGGAGTGACCATTTTAGGGACTACATCACAAGTGTCCAGGTCTAATGCTTCCCTTACTGTATGAGTGGCTGAATTACCCTATGACTCTAAGGCGACCCTTGTATGTGACGAGGTGGCCGAGTGGTTAAGGCGATGGACTGCTAATCCATTGTGCTCTGCACGCGTGGGTTCGAATCCCATCCTCATCGTGAAGGACCCTAAAGGTCTTCTGTTGACTTTCTCAAACAACCCTATTTGGAGTGACCATTTTAGGGACTACATCACAGGTGTCCAGGTCTAATGCTTCCCTTACTGGATGAGTGGCTGAATGTCTGACTCTATAGTGCTGCCTGTATGTGACGAGGTGGCCGAGTGGTTAAGGCGATGGACTGCTAATCCATTGTGCTCTGCACGCGTGGGTTCGAATCCCATCCTCGTCGTGAAGGACCCTAAAGGCCTTCTGTAGACAACCCTATTTGAAGTGGCCATTTTAGGGACTACATCACAAGTGTCCAGGTCTAATGCTTCCCTTACTGGATGAGTGGCTGAATTACCCTATGACTCTAAGGCGACCCTTGTATGTGACGAGGTGGCCGAGTGGTTAAGGCGATGGACTGCTAATCCATTGTGCTCTGCACGCGTGGGTTCGAATCCCATCCTCGTCGTGAAGGACCCTAAAGGTCTTCTGTTGACTTTCTCAAACAACCCTATTTGGAGTGACCATTTTAGGGACTACATCACAGGTGTCCAGGTCTAATGCTTCCCTTACTAGATGAGTGGCTGAATGTCTGACTCTATAGTTCTGCCTGTATGTGACGAGGTGGCCGAGTGGTTAAGGCGATGGACTGCTAATCCATTGTGCTCTGCACGCGTGGGTTCGAATCCCATCCTCGTCGTGAAGGACCCTAAAGGCCTTCTGTAGACAACCCTATTTGAAGTGGCCATTTTAGGGACTACATCACAAGTGTCCAGGTCTAATGCTTCCCTTACTGTATGAGTGGCTGAATTACCCTATGACTCTAAGGCGACCCTTGTATGTGACGAGGTGGCCGAGTGGTTAAGGCGATGGACTGCTAATCCATTGTGCTCTGCACGCGTGGGTTCGAATCCCATCCTCGTCGTGAAGGACCCTAAAGGCCTTCTGTTGACTTTCTCAAACAACCCTATTTGGAGTGACCATTTTAGGGACTACATCACAAGTGTCCAGGTCTAATGCTTCCCTTACTGTATGAGTGGCTGAATTACCCTATGACTCTAAGGCGACCCTTGTATGTGACGAGGTGGCCGAGTGGTTAAGGCGATGGACTGCTAATCCATTGTGCTCTGCACGCGTGGGTTCGAATCCCATCCTCATCGTGAAGGACCCTAAAGGTCTTCTGTTGACTTTCTCAAACAACCCTATTTGGAGTGACCATTTTAGGGACTACATCACAGGTGTCCAGGTCTAATGCTTCCCTTACTGGATGAGTGGCTGAATGTCTGACTCTATAGTGCTGCCTGTATGTGACGAGGTGGCCGAGTGGTTAAGGCGATGGACTGCTAATCCATTGTGCTCTGCACGCGTGGGTTCGAATCCCATCCTCGTCGTGAAGGACCCTAAAGGCCTTCTGTAGACAACCCTATTTGAAGTGGCCATTTTAGGGACTACATCACAAGTGTCCAGGTCTAATGCTTCCCTTACTGGATGATTGGCTGAATTACCCTATGACTCTAAGGCGACCCTTGTATGTGACGAGGTGGCCGAGTGGTTAAGGCGATGGACTGCTAATCCATTGTGCTCTGCACGCGTGGGTTCGAATCCCATCCTCGTCGTGAAGGACCCTAAAGGCCTTCTGTTGACTTTCTCAAACAACCCTATTTGGAGTGACCATTTTAGGGACTACATCACAAGTGTCCAGGTCTAATGCTTCCCTTACTGTATGAGTGGCTGAATTACCCTATGACTCTAAGGCGACCCTTGTATGTGACGAGGCGGCCGAGTGGTTAAGGCGATGGACTGCTAATCCATTGTGCTCTGCACGCGTGGGTTCGAATCCCATCCTCGTCGTGAAGGACCCTAAAGGCCTTCTGTTGACTTTCTCAAACAACCCTATTTGGAGTGACCATTTTAGGGACTACATCAGAGGTGTCCAGGTCTAATGCTTCCCTTACTGGATGAGTGGCTGAATGTCTGACTCTATAGTGCTGCCTGTATGTGACGAGGTGGCCGAGTGGTTAAGGCGATGGACTGCTAATCCATTGTGCTCTGCACGCGTGGGTTCGAATCCCATCCTCGTCGTGAAGGACCCTAAAGGTCTTCTGTAGACAACCCTATTTGAAGTGGCCATTTTAGGGACTACATCACAAGTGTCCAGGTCTAATGCTTCCCTTACTGGATGAGTGGCTGAATTACCCTATGACTCTAAGGCGACCCTTGTATATGACGAGGTGGCCGAGTGGTTAAGGCGATGGACTGCTAATCCATTGTGCTCTGCACGCGTGGGTTCGAATCCCATCCTCGTCGTGAAGGACCCTAAAGGTCTTCTGTTGACTTTCTCAAACAACCCTATTTGGAGTGACCATTTTAGGGACTACATCACAGGTGTCCAGGTCTAATGCTTAACTTACTGGATGAGTGGCTGAATGTCTGACTCTATAGTGCTGCCTGTATGTGACGAGGTGGCCGAGTGGTTAAGGCGATGGACTGCTAATCCATTGTGCTCTGCACGCGTGGGTTCGAATCCCATCCTCGTCGTGAAGGACCCTAAAGGCCTTCTGTAGACAACCCTATTTGAAGTGGCCATTTTAGGGACTACATCACAAGTGTCCAGGTCTAATGCTTCCCTTACTGTATGAGTGGCTGAATTACCCTATGACTCTAAGGCGACCCTTGTATGTGACGAGGTGGCCGAGTGGTTAAGGCGATGGACTGCTAATCCATTGTGCTCTGCACGCGTGGGTTCGAATCCCATCCTCGTCGTGAAGGACCCTAAAGGTCTTCTGTTGACTTTCTCAAACAACCCTATTTGGAGTGACCATTTTAGGGACTACATCACAGGTGTCCAGGTCTAATGCTTCCCTTACTGGATGAGTGGTTGAATGTCTGACTCTATAGTGCTGCCTGTATGTGACGAGGTGGCCGAGTGGTTAAGGCGATGGACTGCTAATCCATTGTGCTCTGCACGCGTGGGTTCGAATCCCATCCTCGTCGTGAAGGACCCTAAAGGCCTTCTGTAGACAACCCTATTTGAAGTGGCCATTTTAGGGACTACATCACAAGTGTCCAGGTCTAATGCTTCCCTTACTGGATGATTGGCTGAATTACCCTATGACTCTAAGGCGACCCTTGTATGTGACGAGGTGGCCGAGTGGTTAAGGCGATGGACTGCTAATCCATTGTGCTCTGCACGCGTGGGTTCGAATCCCATCCTCGTCGTGAAGGACCCTAAAGGCCTTCTGTTGACTTTCTCAAACAACCCTATTTGGAGTGACCATTTTAGGGACTACATCACAAGTGTCCAGGTCTAATGCTTCCCTTACTGTATGAGTGGCTGAATTACCCTATGACTCTAAGGCGACCCTTGTATGTGACGAGGCGGCCGAGTGGTTAAGGCGATGGACTGCTAATCCATTGTGCTCTGCACGCGTGGGTTCGAATCCCATCCTCGTCGTGAAGGACCCTAAAGGCCTTCTGTTGACTTTCTCAAACAACCCTATTTGGAGTGACCATTTTAGGGACTACATCAGAGGTGTCCAGGTCTAATGCTTCCCTTACTGGATGAGTGGCTGAATGTCTGACTCTATAGTGCTGCCTGTATGTGACGAGGTGGCCGAGTGGTTAAGGCGATGGACTGCTAATCCATTGTGCTCTGCACGCGTGGGTTCGAATCCCATCCTCGTCGTGAAGGACCCTAAAGGTCTTCTGTAGACAACCCTATTTGAAGTGGCCATTTTAGGGACTACATCACAAGTGTCCAGGTCTAATGCTTCCCTTACTGGATGAGTGGCTGAATTACCCTATGACTCTAAGGCGACCCTTGTATATGACGAGGTGGCCGAGTGGTTAAGGCGATGGACTGCTAATCCATTGTGCTCTGCACGCGTGGGTTCGAATCCCATCCTCGTCGTGAAGGACCCTAAAGGTCTTCTGTTGACTTTCTCAAACAACCCTATTTGGAGTGACCATTTTAGGGACTACATCACAGGTGTCCAGGTCTAATGCTTAACTTACTGGATGAGTGGCTGAATGTCTGACTCTATAGTGCTGCCTGTATGTGACGAGGTGGCCGAGTGGTTAAGGCGATGGACTGCTAATCCATTGTGCTCTGCACGCGTGGGTTCGAATCCCATCCTCGTCGTGAAGGACCCTAAAGGCCTTCTGTAGACAACCCTATTTGAAGTGGCCATTTTAGGGACTACATCACAAGTGTCCAGGTCTAATGCTTCCCTTACTGTATGAGTGGCTGAATTACCCTATGACTCTAAGGCGACCCTTGTATGTGACGAGGTGGCCGAGTGGTTAAGGCGATGGACTGCTAATCCATTGTGCTCTGCACGCGTGGGTTCGAATCCCATCCTCGTCGTGAAGGACCCTAAAGGTCTTCTGTTGACTTTCTCAAACAACCCTATTTGGAGTGACCATTTTAGGGACTACATCACAGGTGTCCAGGTCTAATGCTTCCCTTACTGGATGAGTGGTTGAATGTCTGACTCTATAGTGCTGCCTGTATGTGACGAGGTGGCCGAGTGGTTAAGGCGATGGACTGCTAATCCATTGTGCTCTGCACGCGTGGGTTCGAATCCCATCCTCGTCGTGAAGGACCCTAAAGGCCTTCTGTAGACAACCCTATTTGAAGTGGCCATTTTAGGGACTACATCACAAGTGTCCAGGTCTAATGCTCCCCTTACTGTATGAGTGGCTGAATTACCCTATGACTCTAAGGCGACCCTTGTATGTGACGAGGTGGCCGAGTGGTTAAGGCGATGGACTGCTAATCCATTGTGCTCTGCACGCGTGGGTTTGAATCCCATCCTCGTCGTGAAGGACCCTAAAGGCCTTCTGTTGACTTTCTCAAACAACCCTATTTGGAGTGACCATTTTAGGGACTACATCACAAGTGTCCAGGTCTAATGCTTCCCTTACTGTATGAGTGGCTGAATTACCCTATGACTCTAAGGCGACCCTTGTATGTGACGAGGTGGCCGAGTGGTTAAGGCGATGGACTGCTAATCCATTGTGCTCTGCACGCGTGGGTTCGAATCCCATCCTCGTCGTGAAGGACCCTAAAGGTCTTCTGTTGACTTTCTCAAACAACCCTATTTGGAGTGACCATTTTAGGGACTACATCAGAGGTGTCCAGGTCTAATGCTTCCCTTACTGGATGAGTGGCTGAATGTCTGACTCTATAGTGCTGCCTGTATGTGACGAGGTGGCCGAGTGGTTAAGGCGATGGACTGCTAATCCATTGTGCTCTGCACGCGTGGGTTCGAATCCCATCCTCGTCGTGAAGGACCCTAAAGGCCTTCTGTAGACAACCCTATTTGAAGTGGCCATTTTAGGGACTACATCACAAGTGTCCAGGTCTAATGCTTCCCTTACTGGATGAGTGGCTGAATTACCCTATGACTCTAAGGCGACCCTTGTATGTGACGAGGTGGCCGAGTGGTTAAGGCGATGGACTGCTAATCCATTGTGCTCTGCACGCGACCCTATTTGAAGTGGCCATTTTAGGGACTACATCACAAGTGTCCAGGTCTAATGCTTCCCTTACTGTATGAGTGGCTGAATTACCCTATGACTCTAAGGCGACCCTTGTATGTGACGAGGTGGCCGAGTGGTTAAGGCGATGGACTGCTAATCCATTGTGCTCTGCACGCGTGGGTTCGAATCCCATCCTCGTCGTGAAGGACCCTAAAGGTCTTCTGTTGACTTTCTCAAACAACCCTATTTGGAGTGACCATTTTAGGGACTACATCACAGGTGTCCAGGTCTAATGCTTCCCTTACTGGATGAGTGGCTGAATGTCTGACTCTATAGTGCTGCCTGTATGTGACGAGGTGGCCGTACCTTGAGGCGAATGGACGGCAACGCTGTTCCTCACGCTATCCTCTACAATCGTGTACATTCCTCTACAATCTAATACATTCTAATACATTCGACACACTTCGAACAATGGGGGTGCAAAAGAGCCAATCAGTTGTTAAGAAAACGACACCTCACAGGCGCACGGGTTTCTGGTTGGTGAGTGGGAGTGGCCGTTGCTACGGCAATCTCGCAGCTGATTGGATATTTCACGAGTTTGAAGACACCGCAGCTAGAGGTTTATCATTCTGAGGCAATCTAATTTCAAAGATAGCAGGCACCGTTGTTCGAGATATATAAAGTAAGTAATCAATCAACAAATTATTTCATTAAACGTTAATGTTGACTTATTTGTTAAGATTGTAATCCATGTTTGGGGATGTTTTAGTCCGTCTAATGCTAGTTCAGACGAATATAAACAGTTAAGTGAACTGTCTAGTTAACGTTAACGTTCACATAACTTTATCATCTTACTTTACCATTTTCCCAAGCTAAAGTGATTCAAAATGATTACGGTGTGTCATCGTAACTGATCAACAAATGAATTCAATAAACAAATGTTGACTGATCGTAATTCATGTTTGGGAATGTTTTAGTCCGTCTAATGCTAGTTCAGACGAACATAAAAAGTTAAGTGAACTGTCTAGTTAACATTAACGTTCACATAACTTTATCGTCTTACTTTACCATTTTCCCAGGCTAAAGTTATTCAAAATGATTACGGTGTGTCATCGTAACTGATGGATGAATGTTTACGTGTAGTAGCCTATGTTGTTTTTGTCGTTTACATTATACTGGGGAAATGGTATTTGAACTGCCGTGTACCTTTATCGTCGAACTTTAGCATTTTCCCAGGAAAAAGTTATTCAAAATAATTACGGTGTGTCATTGTAACCGATGGGTTAATGTTTACGTGTAGTAGCCTATGGTGTTTTTGTCGTTTACATTATACTGGGGAAATGATTTCGTTTGAGCTAGGGATACAGTTACGAGAACTGCTGAGGTAACGTTAACGTTACTGCCCGGTATAGAAGCTTTAACGTTAATATCACAAGCCATTAAAATGACTGTTACTCTTAGCTATATTTACAGATTCGATGGGTGATCTGTTTATTCGTCTTCAATTAAGACTGAAATCTTTTTGCGGTAAAATGATGAACAAATCCGACAAAAAAAATGTGTTTCTGACGTCTGAGATTTCTCTAAGATAAATAACTGTCTAGTAGGCTACAACTTAAACGGTTTTATTTCGGTGAGCTGATGTGAAAAACATTGTTGTTGTTCTGGCTCTCATCTGGCTGAGGTGAATTTGAGATCACAGGCACTTACTTGAGTCAAATGTGACGTCAGCACGCTGATCACTGTGCTTTACGTGGCTGTTTATTATCAGTAGCTTACAGTTCATTGTCATTAGTCAAGACACTGTTCATTTGATAAATATAAAACTGAAGTAGGCTTTTAAAAAGTAAGTGCAGTCATTGATGAAGTAATCCCACCTCTCGCCTAATTATAAGATAGATAGATAGATAGATGGATACTTTATTGATCCCGAGGGAAATTAAGGTCATCCAGTAGCTTACACTTACAAACAAACATGAATAACAATAAATACAAAAATCACAATAAATACAAAACAATACACATAGGGAGAACATGTACACATGGGGGTGGGGTGTTTACATATAACATATACATATAACAATGTGCTTTACATGTGACAGGGCTTTAAGTAGTGGAAAGTAGTGCAAAAGTGTTCCTGTGCATGTGTGGATAGTGCAAAGAGTCCTGTGCTTGTGTATGTTGGGATAGTGTACAGTGATATAAATACTTAAATAAAGGAAAGCTCTCCTTTCAAAGTTTTGTTTTATATGTTATGTGACATTCAACCCTGATATCTGCAGAAATGCCAAAGACTGGTCCACCAGACTCCTACTGGGAAGAGGTCATGAAAAGGTATGCCATGGGGAAATTCAAGTTCTCCACTGGCAGGAGGCCGAAATCCACAAGGTGGAAGGCTGCCATTAAGTGCATTGACGCCTGTCCTTTGACGCCAATGTACGGTCAGTCCGTCCGTCATTTCGACATTTTCAGGAAAAGGATTGAGTGTCAATGTGGATATCACAAGGTAAGGATGAATTTGAATAGTTTGATTAAACATTTGAAGGTGGTGGTTACTAAAAGTAAATCTGCTTTAGCTTTCTAATGACCAATTTGAATACTCTATCCTGGACCATGCATTGTTTTATCATCACTTGTACTTGAATTGTTCCACTATGTTTAACAGGGGGATCACAAAGTTAATTGGATGTATTGTCAGGCTTAGGGGAAATGTTAATATAAAATGTTTTTCACAGTCAGCTGCAGGGTCAGCAGGGTCAGCAGCCCCACAGACAGGCACACAGAGGCAAGAATCAGGCGAGGGTCAGTCAAGCACTTCCAGTGCTAAAAGCCTGCTGCCAGCATCAGCTGCACAGGCCAGGTCAGACACAGCATCAGCTTCACAGACCAGGTTACCGCAGGCAGCACCAGAACCACCTCCACAGACCAGGTTACCACAGGACGCATCAGCTGCACAGACCAGGTTACCGCAGACAGCACCAGCAGCTGCACAGACCAGGTTACCGCAGGCAGCACCAGAACCAGCTCCACAGACCAGGTTATCACAGACAGCACCAGCACCAGCTCCACAGACCAGGACACCACAGAAAGCACCGAATCCGGTTAGAATTAGTGAGATGGACTCAATAACATGCTCTCTATGTAGCGAGGAGGTGAGCAGTTCTCGGTACACCCAGCACTTGTCTGACTACCATGTCCAAGAGCGGTGTGACCAGTGTGGGGTTAAAGTCTGGGGGGCAATTGGACTGCTACTACATATTGAATCGTATCATGATTTTCTACCTACCGCCCCTCCCACAGCATCACCGGTGATTCAATCATCTTCAAAGGCACCCCACACATTCACACCACAGGCACCACACACACCACAGGCACCCCACACATTCACAGCACAGGCACCACACACATCACAGGCACCCCACACATTCACAGCACAGGCACCACACACATCACAGGCACCCCACACATCCACACCACAGGCACCACACACATCCACACCACAGGCACCACAGAGACCACAGGCACCCCACACATTCACACCACAGGCACCCCACACATTCACACCACAGGCACCACACACATTCACATCACAGGCACCACACACATCACAGGCACCCCACACATCCACACCACAGGCACCACACACATCCACACCACAGGCACCACAGAGACCACAGGCACCCCACACATTCACACCACAGGCACCCCACACATTCACACCACAGGCACCACACACATTCACATCACAGGCACCACACACATCACAGGCACCCCACACATTCACACCACAGGCACCCCAGACATCACAGGCACCACAGAGACCACAGAGACCACAGGCACCCCACACATTCACACCACAGGCACCCCACACATTCACACCACAGGCACCCCACACATTCACACCACAGGCACCACACACATTCACATCACAGGCACCACACACATCACAGGCACCCCACACATTCACACCACAGGCACCCCAGACATCACAGGCACCCAACACATTCACATCACAGGCACCCCAAAGAGGCATTGCTCTGAGGCCTTCTGACGTGGATTGGGCAAGTTTTCTGCCTAAGCAGTTCACACGAATTATAAAGCCAGCAGACCAGGAGTGGATTTCTCAGTGTCTTTATGAGCGCACTGGACAGCTCAGGCAAGATCATTCGCAGAACTGGTTCCATCCACCAAGCCCGTCCAAGCCCACAACATCACCTCCCGATCCACACAGCTACTACAGGCGGCGCATGTTTCTCTGGGCTCCAATGCGGATGTGGAGCATTCCTTTAAAATGCACAGTGTGCAATAGAAAGATGCACCACTCTGGAATTTATCCAAAAGTCAGGGAAGTGATTGATATTGACTCCAAATATTATTTGGTTGGAGGGGACTATCCCCGTTGCAGTAAATGCATGATCCCTGTCTGCCCTTGGAGTGTTGACATCCTCAAACAATTGGATCCCTCACACAGAAACAAATTCCCCGCCGTTTTAACTACTCACCTGGCACTGGACAGAAAGTGTGTAACCTTGATGAAGCCAAGAACTGTAGGGAATAGCTCAAGCTACCTCCAACAGGCGCTTCAGGAAATCCACAGCGAGGAGTGGGCAAGACGGGCCGTTGATTACCTGTCTGACTGTGAACTCCACAAGAAGACATGTTTTCTCACCCAAACCCAAGCTGTATATCAACGGCCACCACCCTATTGCCCCTTACCCCTGGCCCAGTGGTTTGAGACAGTGCATTCCAACGAGATCCTGGGTCATCTTGATGAGCTGAAAGGTGTCATCACATCAACGTATGGCAGGATCCTGAAGCTTGACTCTACCAAGAAGGTACATGTGAAGCTAAGATAACTTTTCATTGTTTTTGTATTGTGTGTGGTTGTTTCTCTGATTTATATGTTAATCTTTATGTAGATCACAACAAAACTTGCCGGTGGAATAGAGGACACAGCCACGTGGATGACCAATATTGGGAACGAATTTGGTCAAGTTCTCAATTGTGTTCTGACCACTGGCGAGGGGGCTGGCATAGATGACCTGTGTCAGGGCATCGTCCAGAGATACCGGGATGCAGGGGAGCCAGAGCCAGATGCCATATATGTGGACAGGGACTGCTGCAGTGAAACAGGTGTGTGACCTTGAATGGTGTTGTGATGTTTTTTGTTCAAAATGTGTTACATTTCATAAACAATTTTAACAGTTTGACAGACATGCAATACAGTTCTTTAAGGCTGTGTATTTTTTATGAATAAAGTACTTAATTTGTGATATGGTAGGCTGCCATCAGTTGCTGCCTGTTCAATAAAATGTAGCTTGGATACGACATACAGGTGCTTAATGATGTGGTGTGTTGTTTAATTGTACAGGTGTGGGTCCAGTTCTCACTTGGTTTCGACCGTGGAAATCCACAGTGAGACTGGACATATTCCATTTCATGAGGCGGTTCACCAAAGGCCTCACTACTGAGCACCATCCCCTGTATGGCACCTTCTGCTCGAAATTGTCCAGTTGCATCTTTGAGTGGGACAAGGATGACGTTGGGCATCTCAAAGAGGCCAAGAGGTCAGAGCTAAAAAAAAAACATCAGGGTCATGTTCCCACAGACGCCCAGGTGTTGTCCAACATCAGCTCCAGTGAGCTTTCCAAGCACTGCCGCCGGAAAACTCGAGGGGTTGAAGAGACTCGTAGTCTCATTCAACAACTGTTGGACTCAATGTGGGAGCTGACCGACACCACAGGTTTGAGTCTCATCAACCATGAGAGCATGGAGCGTGTGTGGGAGGTGCAACAGAAGCATTTGCCCTGCATCCAAGATCCACCGGGTGTACAGCTGTACACAAACATCGGGTCAAAATCCCAAAAGGGAGACAAAGCCCTTGATGTCCTTAGATGTGGCAGGGGATCCTCTTCCCTGGAAAGCTTCCATCGACATCAGTGCAGTTTCATCCCAGGCAAGTTAAAACTGAACATCTTTGAGACATTTTTCTAATGTGTTGCTGAATTACTTGTCACAAGATTCTTAATTTTTGTTTGTCATCAATTATTTTGTCTTGCTAGGGTGGAGATGCAATGCTCTGCATACCCAAATGTACATGCTGGAGGGGGCATCCAGGTGGAACGTGAATCGTGCACATCAAGCTCTCAATATGAGTGCTACATCAGAAACGAAACTGTACGATGTACGCTTGATGTGCAATCTAAGTGCCCTGAGCAACAGGGTACTTGGATCGACACTCCTGCCAGAGTTCATACCCCCTGGAAAACCCACTGGTAAGATTCTCAAGTAAAAAAGCAGGCACTGGGCAACATTCTTTTGGAGACCATACTCTCTGCCATTGAATTCTGTGATAATGCAACTGTTTTCTCACTCATTCTAATCAGTGTTTTTCTGCTGACTTATTGTGGCAGGTGAGCGTATTGCTGTGGAGTACCTGCTGGGGCAGTCTAACAGAGGAGACCTACTGACTTCACTTGAGCAGAGTGGAGAAATTAGTGACACTCTGCCAGAGATGCCTGGTGAAGTTCAGGAGGATGAGTGTGATGTCACAATATCAAGTGCCGCTGACATCACATTTCATGTGTCCGAGACTAACCCTGTTGTACCATCATCTCAGGTAATATGATGAAACTGAATGATCATCTGTCATCTGTCTGTACATTTGAACAGGAAAAGATAATTTGCAGACGGCAGTTTTCAAGATGTGTTGTGACTGACATCTCAAATCACTATTGTTTAATAACAATTACTTTAGGAATCAACATTTGATGATTCATCATTTGAGGACACCAGTGGGCCAAGCACATCAACTCAGGTAAAGTGGCTAATGTTGGATTATTGGAGATGCAGACTGGTTTGGCTTCTTTATGAAATCAGTTTTGTAAGATTTGGTTTTGTTGTCATTTTGTTGGTCTGGTTAGGATGAGCGGTGTGATACGAGAGGAGTACCGGGGTGGGAGGCAGTTGATGACTTGGCAGGGTACCTGGTCAACCTCAACCGTACCATGACTGCATTGTCAACCTCCGAGACGGCGGAGATATTACGGTTGTGCACCCTTTTGCATGCCATCGACCAGTCTCCCACCAAATACTCGCTCAAATCAAAAAAGAACACCTTGTCAGGGCCATGGAGAGCTTCACGGAAGCGTAGTGGCTCTGCACCTGGCCAGCAAGCAGCTGAAAGGTAATTTATACATGTAATATTACGTATATATAAATATATATACATATATCACGATGAATACTAATTGATGAAATGCAATACTGATCCATCCAACATCCACAGACTTTTCATGACTCACGGCCAAGCTGCCCACAGACCTGATGTTAACAGGATCTCAGAGTGTGTTGCTCTGAGACTGTTTAAGGAGTTCAGGGAAGCCAGAAATAGGCCCAAGGACCACCGAAACAAGACCTTCCCCATTCCACAGTCAATTGTGATGACATACAGTCACATAAAGCAATTGATTGAAGACAGTCAGGACATACTGGAGCAGACCAACTTGGTGTTAGTGACTATTAACAACACCACAGTGTCCTCTTGGTGAGTTGAATTTTTCCGCTTATACACGTGGACATATTTTAATTAATCCAAACAATCCAAACCAACAATGCTTTTCTGCCATGTTTCTTCAGGCTGCAGGATCGGCAGAAGAGAACAAACCGGGATACCCTGCTTCAAGGGGTACAACTTCCCCAGCAGGTCCATGTAGCTGAGCAACCTATACTAGAAGCTAGGGACCTCCCATCTGCGCCTGTACAGCATGGACATGCTGCTTTGGAGTTCCAGGAACCGGAAAACCGCGAGGGTGAGGCAGTGATTCGCCGACGTCGCAGTGCCAGAGCAGTGTCTGACACACACACAGACACTGGACGACCCGCACCTGGTACTAGCTCCACCCAAGCAGCACAGCACTATCCTGGGTGGAACCGCGCCTACTGTCAGCAGGGTCAACGCTCAGCACCTCATACTCAGGACTGGTCCCCTTACCAGACCCCACCAGCTCCAACACCAATGCACCATTCTAAGGGCTGGTCCCCTTACCAGACCCCACCAGCTCCAACACCAATGCACCATTCTAAGGGCTGGTCCACTTATCAGCCATCAACAGTACCATCACCAGCGCCTCACTTTCAGGACTGGTCCGATTACCAGCCATCACCAGTTCCATCACCAGCGCCCCACTTTCAGGGCTGGTCCGATTACCAGCCATCACCAGTTCCATCACCAGCGCCCCACTTTCAGGGCTGGTCCGATTACCAGCCATCACCAGTTCCAACACCAGTGCCTCCTTCTCAGAACTGGTCCCAATACCAGCCATCACCAGCTCCAACACCAGCGCCTCCTTCTCAGAACTGGTCCCCATACCAGCCACCACCAGTTCCAACACCAGCACCTCTTTTTCAGAACTGGTCCCCATACCAGCCATCACCAGTTCCAACACCAGCTCCTCGAAATCGGCAGCGCGAGTATAGACGGCGAAAGGCAGCTCGTGAGGATCAGGAGCGGGAGGCAAGGGGAGAGCCCCCAAAGAAGAGACAAACTATGGAACAGTACCACTATGAGTGCAAGCTTTGTGGTCGGCCCAAAACTAAAGACACTGGCCATTCCCAGGTACGGGGTAAATGGTACTGTCCAGCATCAGGGCAGACCATTGAAGAGTGGAGGAGCACACTGTAATGTAAACACATTGTGTGCTTTTTTGTAAATAGTGTTGTGTTTCTATTTTGTGTGCCTTTTGTATGCATACACTGTGTTTTATATTTTGTGTTTTTTTTTTTACATAGCTTCATTGTGTTTATATTTTGTGTGTTTGTGTTCTCATTTAAAAAAAAAAAAAAACAACAAAAAAAAACACAACTCTTGTGGTGTAATAGTAACACATCCATCCATTCGTTGGTTGGAAGATTCCAGGTGCAAGTCCTGGCAAGAGTGTTTGATTTGTTGTTCGAATCAGTATTTAATTCAAAATTATTTCATTGTAAGTGGATCTGCAATTTTTTGGCATTTTTTCCTTCTTTCCTTTCTCTTTTTCTCTTTTCTCCCCTTTCCCCCTTTCCCCTTTTTCTCCCCCCCCTCTAGCAGTCCCTCTTCCCCCTTTCTTGGCCGAGTGGTTAAGGCGATGGACTGCTAATCCATTGTGCTCTGCACGCGTGGGTTCGAATCCCATCCTCGTCGTGAAGGACCCTAAAGGCCTTCTGTAGACAACCCTATTTGAAGTGGCCATTTTAGGGACTACATCACAAGTGTCCAGGTCTAATGCTTCCCTTACTGGATGAGTGGCTGAATTACCCTATGACTCTAAGGCGACCCTTGTATGTGACGAGGTGGCCGAGTGGTTAAGGTGATGGACTGCTAATCCATTGTGCTCTGCACGCGTGGGTTCGAATCCCATCCTCGTCGTGAAGGACCCTAAAGGCCTTCTGTTGACTTTCTCAAACAACCCTATTTGGAGTGACCATTTTAGGGACTACATCACAAGTGTCCAGGTCTAATCCTTCCCTTACTGTATGAGTGGCTGAATTACCCTGTGACTCTAAGGCGACCCTTGTATGTGACGAGGTGGCCGAGTGGTTAAGGCGATGGACTGCTAATCCATTGTGCTCTGCACGCGTGGGTTCGAATCCCATCCTCGTCGTGAAGGACCCTAAAGGCCTTCTGTTGACTTTCTCAAACAACCCTATTTGGAGTGACCATTTTAGGGACTACATCACAGGTGTCCAGGTCTAATGCTTCCCTTACTGGATGAGTGGCTGAATGTCTGACTCTATAGTGCTGCCTGTATGTGACGAGGTGGCCGAGTGGTTAAGGCGATGGACTGCTAATCCATTGTGCTCTGCACGCGTGGGTTCGAATCCCATCCTCGTCGTGAAGGACCCTAAAGGCCTTCTGTTGACTTTCTCAAACAACCCTATTTGGAGTGACCATTTTAGGGACTACATCACAAGTGTCCAGGTCTAATGCTTCCCTTACTGTATGAGTGGCTGAATTACCCTATGACTCTAAGGCGACCCTTGTATGTGACGAGGTGGCCGAGTGGTTAAGGCGATGGACTGCTAATCCATTGTGCTCTGCACGCGTGGGTTCGAATCCCATCCTCATCGTGAAGGACCCTAAAGGTCTTCTGTTGACTTTCTCAAACAACCCTATTTGGAGTGACCATTTTAGGGACTACATCACAGGTGTCCAGGTCTAATGCTTCCCTTACTGGATGAGTGGCTGAATGTCTGACTCTATAGTGCTGCCTGTATGTGACGAGGTGGCCGAGTGGTTAAGGCGATGGACTGCTAATCCATTGTGCTCTGCACGCGTGGGTTCGAATCCCATCCTCGTCGTGAAGGACCCTAAAGGCCTTCTGTAGACAACCCTATTTGAAGTGGCCATTTTAGGGACTACATCACAAGTGTCCAGGTCTAATGCTTCCCTTACTGGATGAGTGGCTGAATTACCCTATGACTCTAAGGCGACCCTTGTATGTGACGAGGTGGCCGAGTGGTTAAGGCGATGGACTGCTAATCCATTGTGCTCTGCACGCGTGGGTTCGAATCCCATCCTCGTCGTGAAGGACCCTAAAGGCCTTCTGTTGACTTTCTCAAACAACCCTATTTGGAGTGACCATTTTAGGGACTACATCACAAGTGTCCAGGTCTAATGCTTCCCTTACTGTATGAGTGGCTGAATTACCCTATGACTCTAAGGCGACCCTTGTATGTGACGAGGTGGCCGAGTGGTTAAGGCGATGGACTGCTAATCCATTGTGCTCTGCACGCGTGGGTTCGAATCCCATCCTCATCGTGAAGGACCCTAAAGGTCTTCTGTTGACTTTCTCAAACAACCCTATTTGGAGTGACCATTTTAGGGACTACATCACAGGTGTCCAGGTCTAATGCTTCCCTTACTGGATGAGTGGCTGAATGTCTGACTCTATAGTGCTGCCTGTATGTGACGAGGTGGCCGAGTGGTTAAGGCGATGGACTGCTAATCCATTGTGCTCTGCACGCGTGGGTTCGAATCCCATCCTCGTCGTGAAGGACCCTAAAGGCCTTCTGTTGACTTTCTCAAACAACCCTATTTGGAGTGACCATTTTAGGGACTACATCACAAGTGTCCAGGTCTAATGCTTCCCTTACTGTATGAGTGGCTGAATTACCCTATGACTCTAAGGCGACCCTTGTATGTGACGAGGTGGCCGAGTGGTTAAGGCGATGGACTGCTAATCCATTGTGCTCTGCACGCGTGGGTTCGAATCCCATCCTCATCGTGAAGGACCCTAAAGGTCTTCTGTTGACTTTCTCAAACAACCCTATTTGGAGTGACCATTTTAGGGACTACATCACAGGTGTCCAGGTCAAATGCTTCCCTTACTGGATGAGTGGCTGAATGTCTGACTCTATAGTGCTGCCTGTATGTGACGAGGTGGCCGAGTGGTGGTGATGGACTGCTAATCCATTGTGCTCTGCACGCGTGGGTTCGAATCCCATCCTCGTCGTGAAGGACCCTAAAGGCCTTCTGTAGACAACCCTATTTGAAGTGGCCATTTTAGGGACTACATCACAAGTGTCCAGGTCTAATGCTTCCCTTACTGGATGAGTGGCTGAATTACCCTATGACTCTAAGGCGACCCTTGTATGTGACGAGGTGGCCGAGTGGTTAAGGCGATGGACTGCTTATCCATTGTGCTCTGCACGCGTGGGTTCGAATCCCATCCTCGTCGTGAAGGACCCTAAAGGCCTTCTGTTGACTTTCTCAAACAACCCTATTTGGAGTGACCATTTTAGGGACTACATCACAAGTGTCCAGGTCTAATGCTTCCCTTACTGTATGAGTGGCTGAATTACCCTATGACTCTAAGGCGACCCTTGTATGTGACGAGGTGGCCGAGTGGTTAAGGCGATGGACTGCTAATCCATTGTGCTCTGCACGCGTGGGTTCGAATCCCATCCTCATCGTGAAGGACCCTAAAGGTCTTCTGTTGACTTTCTCAAACAACCCTATTTGGAGTGACCATTTTAGGGACTACATCACAGGTGTCCAGGTCTAATGCTTCCCTTACTGGATGAGTGGCTGAATGTCTGACTCTATAGTGCTGCCTGTATGTGACGAGGTGGCCGAGTGGTTAAGGCGATGGACTGCTAATCCATTGTGCTCTGCACGCGTGGGTTCGAATCCCATCCTCGTCGTGAAGGACCCTAAAGGCCTTCTGTAGACAACCCTATTTGAAGTGGCCATTTTAGGGACTACATCACAAGTGTCCAGGTCTAATGCTTCCCTTACTGGATGAGTGGCTGAATTACCCTATGACTCTAAGGCGACCCTTGTATGTGACGAGGTGGCCGAGTGGTTAAGGCGATGGACTGCTAATCCATTGTGCTCTGCACGCGTGGGTTCGAATCCCATCCTCGTCGTGAAGGACCCTAAAGGCCTTCTGTTGACTTTCTCAAACAACCCTATTTGGAGTGACCATTTTAGGGACTACATCACAAGTGTCCAGGTCTAATGCTTCCCTTACTGTATGAGTGGCTGAATTACCCTATGACTCTAAGGCGACCCTTGTATGTGACGAGGCGGCCGAGTGGTTAAGGCGATGGACTGCTAATCCATTGTGCTCTGCACGCGTGGGTTCGAATCCCATCCTCGTCGTGAAGGACCCTAAAGGTCTTCTGTTGACTTTCTCAAACAACCCTATTTGGAGTGACCATTTTAGGGACTACATCAGAGGTGTCCAGGTCTAATGCTTCCCTTACTGGATGAGTGGCTGAATGTCTGACTCTATAGTGCTGCCTGTATGTGACGAGGTGGCCGAGTGGTTAAGGCGATGGACTGCTAATCCATTGTGCTCTGCACGCGTGGGTTCGAATCCCATCCTCGTCGTGAAGGACCCTAAAGGCCTTCTGTAGACAACCCTATTTGAAGTGGCCATTTTAGGGACTACATCACAAGTGTCCAGGTCTAATGCTTCCCTTACTGGATGAGTGGCTGAATTACCCTATGACTCTAAGGCGACCCTTGTATGTGACGAGGTGGCCGAGTGGTTAAGGCGATGGACTGCTAATCCATTGTGCTCTGCACGCGTGGGTTCGAATCCCATCCTCGTCGTGAAGGACCCTAAAGGTCTTCTGTTGACTTTCTCAAACAACCCTATTTGGAGTGACCATTTTAGGGACTACATCACAGGTGTCCAGGTCTAATGCTTCCCTTACTGGATGAGTGGCTGAATGTCTGACTATAGTTCTGCCTGTATGTGACGAGGTGGCCGTACCTGCCAGTTTTTGGACTGCCTCCGAGGTCCTAACACATTACAAAAGGTCCGAACAAATCCGAACGAGGTCCTAACCTGCTCCTAACCAGGTCCGAACATATTCCTACAGAGATCAAAGAGTTTCGAATGAGATCCGACCACAGTTCCGAACAGTATAGGTCACGTGACGCGGGAGGGGGCGGGAATATACGATGAACATCGCTTTAGAGTGGCAGCCATTTTTTCCATCGCTTACGGGAGATAAAACATCGGTAGAAAGGTTTGGAAACTTTATTAATACTCATAAAAGCGACATCATAAAAAACAAAACAACAAAAGAAAGTTCTAATAGTACTAGTGTTATAATGTTCCCGTTCCGTCAGCACGATATTCAACTTGTATTTCAACTTTCTTGTTACGTCGCTTTGCTAACGAGCTTCTGACTGTAATAGCTACATACTACCTGATACATGCTAGCACTGTGTGGCTATGGTGGGGATGATTTGACAGAATCAATAATAACTTATTTATTTGTTTATTTGCCGTATGAACGCTGCCGATTTCTCTGGGAAAGCCATAAGATGTGAATAGCGTCATCTGAATAGATGTGAATAAGATAGAATTGCTTGGAAGCTCACGCATTAATGTATCAACTAACTGTCACATTTGTTGCACTGGTCAGAATTTGGTAAAAGACGGAGCAAACGAGTCTTGTTATGTGCTTGAACAGCGCAAACAGGTGTATGAAACAAGTTTAATTGTGCCAAGTTTAATTACTAACAATAATGATCCTTTAGTTTGCCTGCTGTGGTGGAGCTGCCGTGTGGTGTGCATTTAACTTTCTTGTTACGTCGCTTTGCTAACGAGCTTCTGACTGTAATAGCTACATACTACCTGATGCTATGGTGGGGATGATTTGACAGAATCAATAATAACTTATTTATTTGTTTATTTGCCGTATGAACGCTGCCGATTTTATCGGGGAAAGCCATAAGATGTCAATAGCGTCGCTGTAGCCTACATAGTCTACTCGCTGTACGACGCAGCGAACGGCTTCGGAAGCTGCCTGTTAGTGCCATTTTCATATTGTTGTTCAGATATAGACATTATATCATTTAGATTCATATTTAGTGATTGTTAATTATAGTGATAGCATATTTGTATTTAAGTTAAATACATTTGAGTGCTCATACATTGCATTGCTTGGAAGCTCACGCATTAATGTATCAACTGTCACATTTGTTGCACTGGTCAGAATTTGGTAAAAGACGGAGCAAACGAGTCTTGTTATGTGCTTGAACAGCGCAAACAGGTGTATGAAACAAGTTTAATTGTGCCAAGTTTAATTATTAACAATAATGATCCTTTAGTTTGCCTGCTTTTATTTTGTGAAGCACTTTGTGCTACAATGTCTTCGTATGAAAATATTGATTGATTGAATAATAAAAATAATGATGATAACATTAATATTATAAGAACTTTATTCGTATAGTAATAAAACAGAACATACCTACCCACCTACAAACATACATATATACAGTATATATAAATACATACACATGTATCATTTCTACCAATCTGTCTGTCTGTACACACACATAGCCTAGCTCAACATTAACCTGTTTTACATTTGATGTTTGCAGATGAAGGAAGCAAAGCCCGATTCATATTGGAGGGATGTTTGCCTTAAGTATGCTCGGGGCCAATTCCATTTTACCACAGGCAAACGGCCAGGGGCCACGAAATGGAAAAAGGCTTTAGAACAAATAGATGCTTGCCCGCTGCAGAAGCAATTAAACACCAAGGATCTGTTTGGGAGAAGCCTTAAGTGCTCCTGTGGGTTCCACAAGGTAGGTGAAACTATTTACTAATTGATTGTTTGCTGGTTTGTTTGTTTGTTTTTTCCTCTGGTGGGCTAGTATAGTAGTGTAGGATTCTTAGTTGCATGTAGCATAGCATGGCCCTCTTTTTGTAACACCCCCCCCCCCCCCCAGCCAGCAGATCTGACATCAGGCGCTGCTGGGTCTAGTGAGGCAGGAGGAGTTAAGACGGACGAGGCAGGGAGCACAGAGGTAGGGAGAGGAGAGACAGAGGCAGGTAGAGGAGGCACAGAGGCAGCGAGAGGAGGCACAGAGGCAGCGAGAGGAGGAGAGACAGAGGCAGCGAGAGGAGGAGACACAGAGGCAGCGAGAGGAGGAGACACAGAGGCAGGGGCAGTCAACGCAGAGGCAGGGATAGGAGACGCAGAAGCAGGAGAGGGAGTGCAGTGCTGCCTGTGCAACCTGCATGTGGAGGGAGACCGGTTCACCAAGCACCTGTCGGACCACCACACGGAGGAGCAGTGTGATACCTGTGGGGCCAAGGTGCAGGGTACTGTTGGTCTTTTGAACCACATCCAAGTGGTTCACTATGCCTTCAGGGTACCATCAAAGCCGTCTCTGCCCCCTTCTTCATCCTGCTCTGCCGCGCCACACCACACGGCAGCTCAACCACCTGCAGGACACTTCAGGGTAGCATCAAAGACGTCTCTGCCCCCTTCTTCATCCTGCTCTGCCGCGCCACACCACACGGCAGCTCAACCACCTGCAGGACACTTCAGGGTAGCATCAAAGACGTCTCTGCCCCCTTCTTCATCCTGCTCTGCCGCGCCACACCACACGGCAGCTCAACCACCTGCAGGACACTTCAGGGTACCATCAAAGCCGTCTCTGCCCCCTTCTTCATCCTGCTCTGCCGCGCCACACCACACGGCAGCTCAACCACCTGCAGGACACTTCAGGGTAGCATCAAAGACGTCTCTGCCCCCTTCTTCATCCTGCTCTGCCGCTCCACACCACACGGCAGCTCAACCACCTGCAGCACCTTCTTCATCCTGCTCTGCCGCGCCACACCACACGGCAGCTCCACCACTTGCAGCACAGAGGGTCAACTGGAAAGGTTTCCTGCCTGACCAGTTCAGAAGGGTGATCCAGGAAGCCGATCAGGTCTGGGTTTCCAAATGCTTGTATGAGCCTACAGGCCAACTAAAGCAAAAGATCCAGGCCTGCTGGTTTCACCCTCCACTGGAGCCCAAACCATCCCCTCCTGAGCCTGGCTGGTACTTCCGGCAGAGGCTGTTTGTCTGGGCACCAATGAGGATGTGGGGGATCCCCTCAAAGTGCCCCCAGTGTTCCGCAAAGATGAACAGCTCCGGGATTTACCGGAAGGTAAGGGAGGTGATCGACGTGGATAGCCGCTACTATCTTGTGGGAGCGGACTATCCACGTTGCTGCAGGTGCTCGCAGCCGGTCTGCCCATGGAGCCGCGACATGCTCTCGCAGCTGGATGTGGCACACAGGAGCCTGTTTCCCGCTGTCCTCACAACACAGCTGGCTCTGGATAGGAAAGTGATGACCTTCCTGAAGCCGAGGACCAGCGGGAACAGTTCCTCCTACCTCCAGTCTGCCATAGAGGAAGGTCACAGCGAGGAGTGGGCACGGCAGACCATCCGCTACCTGACTGACTGCGAGCTGCACAAAAAGATGGCTCCATTTGCATCTGCAGCCATATACCCTCCTCCACCACCCTTCAGGCCCCTTCCACTCGCCCAGTGGTTTGAGACCGTCCACTCCAACGACATCCTCAGCCACGTGGAGGAGATGAAGGGTGTGATCACTTCAACATATGGGAGAATCCTTAAAATGGACTCCACAAAGAAGGTGAGGGTTTCAACAGTAGAAAAATATACAAAATTGTATAATTACAACCAAACAGGAAATTGGTTTACTTCATAGTGCTTGTGTTTGTTTTACAGGTCACCAAGAAGCTGGCTGGTGCCATCGGGGACAGTGCCGCCTGGATGTCCAACATCGGCAACGAGTTTGGCCAGGTGTTGAACTCTGTGCTGACGACGGGTGAAGGTGCAGGGTTAGAGGAGTTGTGCCAGGGCGTCGTAACCCGGTATAGAAATGCGGGCCAACCTGAACCTGAGGCCATCTATGTCGATCGGGACTGCTGCAGCCAGTCAGGTGTGTGAAAATTGCTCTCTCACTCACACACAGACACACAGACACACACACACACTCACTCACTCACTAACACACACACAAACACACTGTTGGTAGCATTTGTATTAAATGTATTTATTTAATACCAATGCTACTTTGGGGAGAAGTGTCAGGCAATTGGGAGTAACCACACAAAGGTGTTGTGGTCTATGGTATTAAGAATGGTTGTTTTTCACAGGTGTGTCTGCTGTGGCAAAACTCTTTCGCCCATGGAGGTCTGCAGTGCGCCTGGATAGCTTCCATTTTATGAGGCGTTTTAACTGCGGCCTCACAACAGAACACCACCCTCTCTATGGCACCTTTTGTGCCAAGCTTTCCGCCTGCATTTTTCTCTGGGACCAGGAGGATGTGCAACGCCTGAAGGAGGCCAAGAGAGCGGAGTGGAAGAGCAGCCACAGCGGACATACTCCCACTGACGACCAGCTCATGGCCACCATCAGCCCAGCTGAAATGAAGAGGCACTGCAGGAGGAGGACGCGTGGAGTGGAGGAGATGCGGAGCAGCATTTCAGGGCTCCTGGAATCTGTGTGGGAGCTCACAGACACCACAGGGCTGCGTCTGGTGAGCCATGACAGCATGCGCCACGTCTGGCAAGTACAGCAGAAGCACCTGGAGTGCCTCCAAGACCCTGCAGGTGTTTCACTGTACACGAAGGTGGGGACACTCCAGAAGGGCGGCAAGGAGCTGGACATCCTAAGGTGTGGTAGGGGGTCCTCCTCCCTGGAGAGTTTCCACCGGCACCAGTGTGCTTTCATTCCAGGTACATTTGCACGTGTTGTGATTATTCAAAATAGCACAATTACCACTGACGGGTATTCATATGTATTCACTTTACAATAATGGTTGACTGGACAGAGTATTTTGTTTCTTAGGCTGGCGGTGCAATGCGGTGCACATGCAGATGTACATGCTGGAGGGTATTTCAAGGTGGAACATGGGCCGGGCCAAGGAGGCAGTAGATGTGGAGGGGGCCTCCACCCTAAGAAGCTTCGATGTTCGGTTGATGTCCCACCTTAACAGCTTAAGCCAGCGTGTGCATGGTTGTGCTCTGGTGCCAGAGTTCACCCTTCCTGGGAAACCTACTGGTAAGAGAGATCTCAGAGCAACACTGGTTGCCCGGAGTATTACCTCCCCTCCTCTTTTTCTTAGGCACCCCCCTACCCAGAGGACATGCATTTCTTGAGTGCAAAGATTGTGCTATTCATGTAGGAGATGGATGTATGTACAGTATGTATGTCCTTTCTTTATCTTTGTGTTTATGCTGGTTACAGGCGAACGCATAGCTGTAGAATATTTATTGGAGCAGACCAATAGAGGCGACCTGCTGGCTCCATCACAGGCCTCCATCCCAGAAATCCCCTTGCCGGTGCTGGAGGAGGAGGAGGAGGAGGAGGAGGATGATGATGCCATCAGCATGCCTGCCATCAACATGCCTGCCATCAGCATGCCTGCCATCAGCATGCCTGCCATCAACATGCCTGCCATCACCATGCCTGCCATCAGCATGCCTGCCATCACCATGCCTGCCTCTGTCCCAGAGGTCAATAACATGCAATGTGATTCGAGGGGCGTTCCGGGGTGGGACGCAGTAGATGCCCTTGCTGCCTACCTGCTCTCATTAAACCGCACCATCACGGCCTTGTCAGCCAAGGAGGAGGCGGACATAGTTCGCCTGTACGCAGCTTTAAATGCGATGGATCGGAAACCTTCTAGGTACAAAATAGTCATTATTATTATTATTACACCAAAATTAATCATACATTCCATGGAATGAATTAAGCATATGGATGTCTCTTTCACCGTTCAGGTACAGCCAGAAGGCAAAGAAAAAATCGCATGCGTCAGGCGGAATGTGGAGAGCACCAAGGAAGCCGAGTGGCTCTGCTCCTGGACAGCAGGCGGCAGAGAGGTGCTTGACCACAATTTGATATCATTTTATGAAATGTATTTATTATGTGTAGATTATTTTATTGAAATCCCTGTTGACATTGTCACTTGGTTCTACATGACTTTATATCCTTGTTCACAGTACATATCATATCATCCTTCTCTCCCACAGGCTGTACATGACCCATGGACAAGCAGCCCAGGACCCCGAAGTTCACAGGGTCTGTGAGTGTGTCTGCCTCAGACTCTTAAAAGAGTTTGAGCAGTCACGCAACAGGCCCAAGGACACAAAGGGGAAAACAATGCCCATCCCTCAGTCCATCGTGAGCATGTACAGCCACATTAAACAGCTGCTGGAGGACAGCAGGGTTGTCTGTGATGACACAGACCTGGTTCTGGTGCCAGTAAACAACACCACAGTATCTTCATGGTATGTGTTATTTAATTTACCTTTCCCATACATTCAAGACAGTTTATAAAGATTTAACCTCAAGAAAAACCTCCACCTGCATGCTGGTTAGAAAATATGTAATAACCTTAGGGAGGGAGGATAGGCTTACATAAAATAATGAATGTTTGTGTTGTAGGCTGCTTAGGAGGGATAAAAGGAAGGACAGGGACATGCTGCTGCAAGGCACTGTACTGCCCAAACAGGTGTACCTGGCAGAGGAGCCTCTTCCTGCTCTAAACACCCTTCCGGCTGCCCCTGTGCAACATGCACATGAGGAAATGACTTTTGAGGAGCCGGAAAATCGCGAGGGGGAAGCTTTCCCCCGCCAGCGCACTCTAGCGGCGAACAAGCCTCCGCCATCTCCACCTCCCAGGTTCCCTCCACAATTTGGGCCAGCTCCTCTATTTCCTCATCATCCCCCATATCCCCACTTTCCATCATATCCCCACTTTCCATTTCCATATCCTCATGCACCTCCACTTCCTCATGCTCCTCCTCATGCTCCTCCATTTCACATTTCTACTCCATATCCTCATGCCCCTCCATATGCTCCTCCATATCCTCATGCTCCTCCATATGCTCCTCCATATCCTCATGCTTATCCATTTCATGCTCCTCCACTTCCTCAAGCTCCTCCGTTTCCTAATTCCCTATCTCCTGATGCTCCTCCATCCCAGCCAAGGCAACGCGCCTGGAGGCTCAACAAAGCTGCCCAGGAGGATGAGGAGCTAACGTCAAGGGGGGATCCGCCACGGAAGAGGCTTAGAAAGGAGAACTACCACTATACCTGTAAGGGGTGTGGCCAGGACAAAAACAAAATCACTGGACACACCCAGCTGAAGGGGCGGTGGTATTGTCCTGCCTCAGGAATGACCCTGGAAGAGTGGAGGGATAGTGTGTAGTTGCTGTCTTTCTGTCTGTCTGTCTCTCTGTTGTTTGTCTCTGTCTCTCTGTTGTTCGTCTCTGTCGTTAAAATAAAGTTTAATAATTGTATTTGAGCCAAGAACAGCCTTCACGTCTTTATTTAATTTCCTCTTGAATATCAGGACAGTGAGTGTCATCTATTGAATGTGATTGTTAAAACTAAAGCCAGTCAGAATCAGAATAAGCTTTATTGCCAGGAAGGTTTGCATCAACCAAGTTGGTAAGGAACATGTAATTGCACAACAAACAGTAAACATATAAGATAAATAAGACATATAGTATAACCATGTATAAAAAGAAAGAATGTACAGAAAGTGTATGTGCAATGTGCAAAGATAATTGTGTGTTGACTTATAAAGAGTTCCTGTGTTAACAAATGACTACGTTCCCCAAAATGCATTGCATGTGTACTTCCGGAAAGTGACACGTGACTCGAGAACAAGCGAAGATGCAAGCGATATCGCCAGAGCCCAGGTTCGAATCCTGCAAAAGACATGAAAATGAAAGTGATGATACTGTGTGTAAACAATGTTGAAAAGATAAGAGAGGTGATACAAAATGAT
This sequence comes from Sprattus sprattus, assembly GCF_963457725.1. Classification (NCBI taxonomy): domain Eukaryota; kingdom Metazoa; phylum Chordata; class Actinopteri; order Clupeiformes; family Clupeidae; genus Sprattus; species Sprattus sprattus. The sequence goes on along the minus strand of NC_137923.1, from coordinate 180,188 downwards.
ATAGTGCACGTTTTCCTCCTTTTTTCTCCTTTTCTTTTTCTCTCTTTCCCCCCTCTTTCTTCTCTCTTTTTCTCTTTTAGCCCGGCCGGGCAGTCCCTTTTGCCCCTTTTTTGGCCGAGTGGTTAAGGCGATGGACTGCTAATCCATTGTGCTCTGCACGCGTGGGTTCGAATCCCATCCTCGTCGTGAAGGACCCTAAAGGCCTTCTGCTGACTTTCTCAAACAACCCTATTTGAAGTGGTCATTTTAGGGACTACATCACAAGTGTCCAGGACTAATCCTTCCCTTACTGGATGAGCGGCTGAATTACCCTATGACTCTACAGAGACCCTTGCATATGACGAGGTGGCCGAGTGGTTAAGGCAATGGACTGCTAATCCTTTGTGCTCTGCACGCGTGGGTTCGAATCCCATCCTCGTCGTGAAGGACCCTAAAGGCCTTCTGTAGACAACCCTATTTGAATGGGCCATTTTAGGGACTACATCACAAGTTTCCAGGTCTAATGCTTCCCTTACTGGATGAGTGGCTGAATTACCCTATGACTCTACGGCGACCCTTTTATGTGACGAGGTGGCCGAGTGGTTAAGGCGATGGACTGCAAATCCATTGTGCTCTGCACGCGTGGGTTCGAATCCCATCCTCGTCGTGAAGGACCCCAAAGGCCTTCTGATGACTTTCTCAAACAACCCTATTTGGAGTGACCATTTTAGGGACTACATCACAGGTGTCCAGGTCTAATGCTTCCCTTACTGGATGAGTGGCTGAATGTCTGACTCTATAGTGACCTCTATATGTGACGATGTGGCCGAGTGGTTAAGGCGATGGACTGCTAATCCATTGTGCTCTGCACGCGTGGGTTCGAATCCCATCCTCGTCGTGAAGGACCCTAAAGGCCTTCTGTAGACAACCCTATTTGAAGTGGCCATTTTAGGGACTACATCACAAGTGTCCAGGTCTAATGCTTCCCTTACTGGATGAGTGGCTGAATTACCCTATGACTCTAAGGCGACCCTTGTACGTGACGAGGTGGCCGAGTGGTTAAGGCGATGGACTGCTAATCCATTGTGCTCTGCACGCGTGGGTTCGAATCCCATCCTCGTCGTGAAGGACCCTAAAGGCCTTCTGCTGACTTTCTCAAACAACCCTATTTGAAGTGGTCATTTTAGGGACTACATCACAAGTGTCCAGGTCTAATCCTTCCCTTACTGGATGAGTGGCTGAATTACCCTATGACTCTACAGAGACCCTTGTATGTGACGAGGTGGCCGAGTGGTTAAGGCGATGGACTGCTAATCCATTGTGCTCTGCACGCGTGGGTTCGAATCCCATCCTCGTCGTGAAGGACCCTAAAGGCTGCAGACAACCCTATTTGAAGTGGCCATTTTAGGGACTACATCACAAGTGTCCAGGTCTAATGCTTCCCTTACTGGATGAGTGGCTGAATTACCCTATGACTCTACGGCAACCCTTGTATGTGACGAGGTGGCCGAGTGGTTAAGGCGATGGACTGCTAATCCATTGTGCTCTGCACGCGTGGGTTCGAAACCCATCCTCGTCGTGAAGGACCCTAAAGGCCTTCTGTAGACAACCCTATTTGAAGTGGCCATTTTAGGGACTACATCACAAGTGTCCAGGTCTAATGCTTCCCTTACTGGATGAGTGGCTGAATTACCCTATGACTCTAAGGCGACCCTTGTATGTGACGAGGTGGCCGAGTGGTTAAGGCGATGGACTGCTAATCCATTGTGCCTATTTGGAGTGACCATTTTAGGGACTACATCACAGGTGTCCAGGTCTAATGCTTCCCTTACTGGATGAGTGGCTGAATGTGTGACTCTATAGTGCTGCCTGTATGTGACGAGGTGGCCGAGTGTTTAAGGCGATGGACTGCTAATCCATTGTGCTCTGCACGCGTGGGTTCGAATCCCATCCTCGTCGTGAAGGACCCTAAAGGCCTTCTGCTGACTTTCTCAAACAACCCTATTTGAAGTGGTCATTTTAGGGACTACATCACAAGTGTCCAGGTCTAATCCTTCCCTTACTGGATGAGTGGCTGAATTACCCTATGACTCTACGGCGACCCTATTTGGAGTGACCATTTTAGGGACTACATCACAGGTGTCCAGGTCTAATGCTTCCCTTACTGGATGAGTGGCTGAATGTGTGACTCTATAGTGCTGCCTGTATGTGACGAGGTGGCCGAGTGGTTAAGGCGATGGACTGCTAATCCATTGTGCTCTGCACGCGTGGGTTCGAATCCCATCCTCGTCGTGAAGGACCCTAAAGGCCTTCTGCTGACTTTCTCAAACAACCCTATTTGAAGTGGTCATTTTAGGGACTACATCACAAGTGTCCAGGTCTAATCCTTCCCTTACTGGATGAGTGGCTGAATTACCCTATGACTCTACAGAGACCCTTGTATGTGACGAGGTGGCCGAGTGGTTAAGGCGATGGACTGCTAATCCATTGTGCTCTGCACGCGTGGGTTCGAATCCCATCCTCGTCGTGAAGGACCCTAAAGGCTGCAGACAACCCTATTTGAAGTGGCCATTTTAGGGACTACATCACAAGTGTCCAGGTCTAATGCTTCCCTTACTGGATGAGTGGCTGAATTACCCTATGACTCTACGGCAACCCTTGTATGTGACGAGGTGGCCGAGTGGTTAAGGCGATGGACTGCTAATCCATTGTGCTCTGCACGCGTGGGTTCGAAACCCATCCTCGTCGTGAAGGACCCTAAAGGCCTTCTGTAGACAACCCTATTTGAAGTGGCCATTTTAGGGACTACATCACAAGTGTCCAGGTCTAATGCTTCCCTTACTGGATGAGTGGCTGAATTACCCTATGACTCTAAGGCGACCCTTGTATGTGACGAGGTGGCCGAGTGGTTAAGGCGATGGACTGCTAATCCATTGTGCTCTGCACGCGTGGGTTCGAATCCCATCCTCGTCGTGAAGGACCCTAAAGGCCTTCTGTTGACTTTCTCAAACAACCCTATTTGGAGTGACCATTTTAGGGACTACATCACAGGTGTCCAGGTCTAATGCTTCCCTTACTGGATGAGTGGCTAAATGTGTGACTCTATAGTGCTGCCTGTATGTGACGAGGTGGCCGAGTGGTTAAGGCGATGGACTGCTAATCCATTGTGCTCTGCACGCGTGGGTTCGAATCCCATCCTCGTCGTGAAGGACCCTAAAGGCCTTCTGTTGACTTTCTCAAACAACCCTATTTGGAGTGACCATTTTAGGGACTACATCACAAGTGTCCAGGTCTAATGCTTCCCTTACTGTATGAGTGGCTGAATTACCCTATGACTCTAAGGCGACCCTTGTATGTGACGAGGTGGCCGAGTGGTTAAGGCGATGGACTGCTAATCCATTGTGCTCTGCACGCGTGGGTTCGAATCCCATCCTCATCGTGAAGGACCCTAAAGGTCTTCTGTTGACTTTCTCAAACAACCCTATTTGGAGTGACCATTTTAGGGACTACATCACAGGTGTCCAGGTCTAATGCTTCCCTTACTGGATGAGTGGATGAATGTCTGACTCTATAGTGCTGCCTGTATGTGACGAGGTGGCCAAGTGGTTAAGGCGATGGACTGCTAATCCATTGTGCTCTGCACGCGTGGGTTCGAATCCCATCCTCGTCGTGAAGGACCCTAAAGGCCTTCTGTAGACAACCCTATTTGAAGTGGCCATTTTAGGGACTACATCACAAGTGTCCAGGTCTAATGCTTCCCTTACTGGATGAGTGGCTGAATTACCCTATGACTCTACGGCGACCCTATTTGGAGTGACCATTTTAGGGACTACATCACAGGTGTCCAGGTCTAATGCTTCCCTTACTGGATGAGTGGCTGAATGTCTGACTCTATAGTGCTGCCTGTATGTGACGAGGTGGCCGAGTGGTTAAGGCGATGGACTGCTAATCCATTGTGCTCTGCACGCGTGGGTTCGAATCCCATCCTCGTCGTGAAGGACCCTAAAGGCCTTCTGCTGACTTTCTCAAACAACCCTATTTGAAGTGGTCATTTTAGGGACTACATCACAAGTGTCCAGGACTAATCCTTCCCTTACTGGATGAGCGGCTGAATTACCCTATGACTCTACAGAGACCCTTGTATATGACGAGGTGGCCGAGTGGTTAAGGCGATGGACTGCTAATCCTTTGTGCTCTGCACGCGTGGGTTCGAATCCCATCCTCGTCGTGAAGGACCCTAAAGGCCTTCTGTAGACAACCCTATTTGAATGGGCCATTTTAGGGACTACATCACAAGTGTCCAGGTCGAATGCTTCCCTTACTGGATGAGTGGCTGAATTACCCTATGACTCTACGGCGACCCTTTTATGTGACGAGGTGGCCGAGTGGTTAAGGCGATGGACTGCTAATCCATTGTGCTCTGCACGCGTGGGTTCGAATCCCATCCTCGTCGTGAAGGACCCCAAAGGCCTTCTGATGACTTTCTCAAACAACCCTATTTGGAGTGACCATTTTAGGGACTACATCACAGGTGTCCAGGTCTAATGCTTCCCTTACTGGATGAGTGGCTGAATGTCTGACTCTATAGTGACCTCTGTATGTGACGATGTGGCCGAGTGGTTAAGGCGATGGACTGCTAATCCATTGTGCTCTGCACGCGTGGGTTCGAATCCCATCCTCGTCGTGAAGGACCCTAAAGGCCTTCTGTAGACAACCCTATTTGAAGTGGCCATTTTAGGGACTACATCACAAGTGTCCAGGTCTAATGCTTCCCTTACTGGATGAGTGGCTGAATTACCCTATGACTCTAAGGCGACCCTTGTATGTGACGAGGTGGCCGAGTGGTTAAGGCGATGGACTGCTAATCCATTGTGCTCTGCACGCGTGGGTTCGAATCCCATCCTCGTCGTGAAGGACCCTAAAGGCCTTCTGTTGACTTTCTCAAACAACCCTATTTGGAGTGACCATTTTAGGGACTACATCAGAGGTGTCCAGGTCTAATGCTTCCCTTACTGGATGAGTGGCTGAATGTCTGACTCTATAGTGCTGCCTGTATGTGACGAGGTGGCCGAGTGGTTAAGGCGATGGACTGCTAATCCATTGTGCTCTGCACGCGTGGGTTCGAATCCCATCCTCGTCGTGAAGGACCCTAAAGGCCTTCTGTAGACAACCCTATTTGAAGTGGCCATTTTAGGGACTACATCACAAGTGTCCAGGTCTAATGCTTCCCTTACTGGATGAGTGGCTGAATTACCCTATGACTCTACGGCGACCCTATTTGGAGTGACCATTTTAGGGACTACATCACAGGTGTCCAGGTCTAATGCTTCCCTTACTGGATGAGTGGCTGAATGTCTGACTCTATAGTGCTGCCTGTATGTGACGAGGTGGCCGAGTGGTTAAGGCGATGGACTGCTAATCCATTGTGCTCTGCACGCGTGGGTTCGAATCCCATCCTCGTCGTGAAGGACCCTAAAGGCCTTCTGCTGACTTTCTCAAACAACCCTATTTGAAGTGGTCATTTTAGGGACTACATCACAAGTGTCCAGGACTAATCCTTCCCTTACTGGATGAGCGGCTGAATTACCCTATGACTCTACAGAGACCCTTGTATATGACGAGGTGGCCGAGTGGTTAAGGCGATGGACTGCTAATCCTTTGTGCTCTGCACGCGTGGGTTCGAATCCCATCCTCGTCGTGAAGGACCCTAAAGGCCTTCTGTAGACAACCCTATTTGAATGGGCCATTTTAGGGACTACATCACAAGTGTCCAGGTCGAATGCTTCCCTTACTGGATGAGTGGCTGAATTACCCTATGACTCTACGGCGACCCTTTTATGTGACGAGGTGGCCGAGTGGTTAAGGCGATGGACTGCTAATCCATTGTGCTCTGCACGCGTGGGTTCGAATCCCATCCTCGTCGTGAAGGACCCCAAAGGCCTTCTGATGACTTTCTCAAACAACCCTATTTGGAGTGACCATTTTAGGGACTACATCACAGGTGTCCAGGTCTAATGCTTCCCTTACTGGATGAGTGGCTGAATGTCTGACTCTATAGTGACCTCTGTATGTGACGATGTGGCCGAGTGGTTAAGGCGATGGACTGCTAATCCATTGTGCTCTGCACGCGTGGGTTCGAATCCCATCCTCGTCGTGAAGGACCCTAAAGGCCTTCTGTAGACAACCCTATTTGAAGTGGCCATTTTAGGGACTACATCACAAGTGTCCAGGTCTAATGCTTCCCTTACTGGATGAGTGGCTGAATTACCCTATGACTCTAAGGCGACCCTTGTATGTGACGAGGTGGCCGAGTGGTTAAGGCGATGGACTGCTAATCCATTGTGCTCTGCACGCGTGGGTTCGAATCCCATCCTCGTCGTGAAGGACCCTAAAGGCCTTCTGCTGACTTTCTCAAACAACCCTATTTGAAGTGGTCATTTTAGGGACTACATCACAAGTGTCCAGGACTAATCCTTCCCTTACTGGATGAGCGGCTGAATTACCCTATGACTCTACAGAGACCCTTGTATATGACGAGGTGGCCGAGTGGTTAAGGCGATGGACTGCTAATCCTTTGTGCTCTGCACGCGTGGGTTCGAATCCCATCCTCGTCGTGAAGGACCCTAAAGGCCTTCTGTAGACAACCCTATTTGAATGGGCCATTTTAGGGACTACATCACAAGTGTCCAGGTCGAATGCTTCCCTTACTGGATGAGTGGCTGAATTACCCTATGACTCTACGGCGACCCTTTTATGTGACGAGGTGGCCGAGTGGTTAAGGCGATGGACTGCTAATCCATTGTGCTCTGCACGCGTGGGTTCGAATCCCATCCTCGTCGTGAAGGACCCCAAAGGCCTTCTGATGACTTTCTCAAACAACCCTATTTGGAGTGACCATTTTAGGGACTATATCACAGGTGTCCAGGTCTAATGCTTCCCTTACTGGATGAGTGGCTGAATGTCTGACTCTATAGTGACCTCTGTATGTGACGATGTGGCCGAGTGGTTAAGGCGATGGACTGCTAATCCATTGTGCTCTGCACGCGTGGGTTCGAATCCCATCCTCGTCGTGAAGGACCCTAAAGGCCTTCTGTAGACAACCCTATTTGAAGTGGCCATTTTAGGGACTACATCACAAGTGTCCAGGTCTAATGCTTCCCTTACTGGATGAGTGGCTGAATTACCCTATGACTCTAAGGCGACCCTTGTATGTGACGAGGTGGCCGAGTGGTTAAGGCGATGGACTGCTAATCCATTGTGCTCTGCACGCGTGGGTTCGAATCCCATCCTCGTCGTGAAGGACCCTAAAGGCCTTCTGTTGACTTTCTCAAACAACCCTATTTGGAGTGACCATTTTAGGGACTACATCAGAGGTGTCCAGGTCTAATGCTTCCCTTACTGGATGAGTGGCTGAATGTCTGACTCTATAGTGCTGCCTGTATGTGACGAGGTGGCCGAGTGGTTAAGGCGATGGACTGCTAATCCATTGTGCTCTGCACGCGTGGGTTCGAATCCCATCCTCGTCGTGAAGGACCCTAAAGGCCTTCTGTAGACAACCCTATTTGAAGTGGCCATTTTAGGGACTACATCACAAGTGTCCAGGTCTAATGCTTCCCTTACTGGATGAGTGGCTGAATTACCCTATGACTCTACGGCGACCCTATTTGGAGTGACCATTTTAGGGACTACATCACAGGTGTCCAGGTCTAATGCTTCCCTTACTGGATGAGTGGCTGAATGTCTGACTCTATAGTGCTGCCTGTATGTGACGAGGTGGCCGAGTGGTTAAGGCGATGGACTGCTAATCCATTGTGCTCTGCACGCGTGGGTTCGAATCCCATCCTCGTCGTGAAGGACCCTAAAGGCCTTCTGCTGACTTTCTCAAACAACCCTATTTGAAGTGGTCATTTTAGGGACTACATCACAAGTGTCCAGGACTAATCCTTCCCTTACTGGATGAGCGGCTGAATTACCCTATGACTCTACAGAGACCCTTGTATATGACGAGGTGGCCGAGTGGTTAAGGCGATGGACTGCTAATCCTTTGTGCTCTGCACGCGTGGGTTCGAATCCCATCCTCGTCGTGAAGGACCCTAAAGGCCTTCTGTAGACAACCCTATTTGAATGGGCCATTTTAGGGACTACATCACAAGTGTCCAGGTCGAATGCTTCCCTTACTGGATGAGTGGCTGAATTACCCTATGACTCTACGGCGACCCTTTTATGTGACGAGGTGGCCGAGTGGTTAAGGCGATGGACTGCTAATCCATTGTGCTCTGCACGCGTGGGTTCGAATCCCATCCTCGTCGTGAAGGACCCCAAAGGCCTTCTGATGACTTTCTCAAACAACCCTATTTGGAGTGACCATTTTAGGGACTACATCACAGGTGTCCAGGTCTAATGCTTCCCTTACTGGATGAGTGGCTGAATGTCTGACTCTATAGTGACCTCTGTATGTGACGATGTGGCCCAGTGGTTAAGGCGATGGACTGCTAATCCATTGTGCTCTGCACGCGTGGGTTCGAATCCCATCCTCGTCGTGAAGGACCCTAAAGGCCTTCTGTAGACAACCCTATTTGAAGTGACCATTTTAGGGACTACATCACAGGTGTCCAGGTCTAATGCTTCCCTTACTGGATGAGTGGCTGAATGTCTGACTCTATAGTGCTGCCTGTATGTGACGAGGTGGCCGAGTGGTTAAGGCGATGGACTGCTAATCCATTGTGCTCTGCACGCGTGGGTTCGAATCCCATCCTCGTCGTGAAGGACCCTAAAGGCCTTCTGCTGACTTTCTCAAACAACCCTATTTGAAGTGGTCATTTTAGGGACTACATCACAAGTGTCCAGGACTAATCCTTCCCTTACTGGATGAGCGGCTGAATTACCCTATGACTCTACAGAGACCCTTGTATATGACGAGGTGGCCGAGTGGTTAAGGACTGCTAATCCTTTGTGCTCTGCACGCGTGGGTTCGAATCCCATCCTCGTCGTGAAGGACCCTAAAGGCCTTCTGTAGACAACCCTATTTGAATGGGCCATTTTAGGGACTACATCACAAGTGTCCAGGTCTAATGCTTCCCTTACTGGATGAGTGGCTGAATTACCCTATGACTCTACGGCGACCCTTTTATGTGACGAGGTGGCCGAGTGGTTAAGGCGATGGACTGCTAATCCATTGTGCTCTGCACGCGTGGGTTCGAATCCCATCTTCGTCGTGAAGGACCCCCTATGACCTCTGTATGTGACGATGTGGCCGAGTGGTTAAGGCGATGGACTGCTAATCCATTGTGCTCTGCACGCGTGGGTTCGAATCCCATCCTCGTCGTGAAGGACCCTAAAGGCCTTCTGTAGACAACCCTATTTGAAGTGGCCATTTTAGGGACTACATCACAAGTGTCCAGGTCTAAAGGCATTTTTATACTTCTACGATTCTCTCCGATTTGGTCGTAGAGGGACACTTTGGCACGCCTTGGCACGCCTTGGTAACACCTTCACCCAGGTGTTGCCGCCCATCCGACCCGTCGGAGAGCCGTCGGAGAGCTGGTCGGAGACAAACGCTTTTTTCTAACTTTTCTTAAAGAGACGGAGAGAGTCGGAGACCCCCTTGGCTGTGATTGGCCAGTTTACGACATCATTTCCAAACAACATCATTTCCGGAATCACACATGTCAGGACCTCACATTTCCTGTTTTCTGTCAAAATGTTTTAGTACGACTTTGGTAAACTACAAAGCTGCACAGCATGCAGCATTAGGCTACCATATTTTATATAAACCCTCGAAAAGTACATTTCTCCCGACCACTGTTGGTCTCTTGGCTGGTGGCTCGGTGTTGAAAGTGCCTTCTCCAACCAGCTTCAACTGACATCTAACGTAATTTGCTACGGAGTAATGCTGGCAGCATAATTACTTTGCATCTATTAAATAGGAAATGTATTTCATGTATGTGTAGAACCTATTTAGAATGACTGACTTTACATAAAACGGCAGTGAAAGACATTTGAGTCAAACATTACTTTTGCCTCAATGAGGGTGGCGTGTGAGAGCATAATCGGCACGACAACGTTGTACTTATTAGCAGCACACTTTTGAGAGTTATTGTGAATACGCTAACGCTTGATTTAGCGGAAAATCTAGTAAACGTACGTACCACCTGTCTCCTGTTCTGTTGTTGTTGTAGTTGTCGCTCAAATCGCTACAAGCACGTCCTCTGCTTATAACTCAAACTAGTCCAGCAGCTCCACCATCTGCATGCTTTGCAGTGCATGCTTTGTTTTATAGTGACGTTTCACGCTAACACTTTTGACGAGGGCAACCGTCTCGTTGCAGATTAAACACATCGGTTTTGTCCTGCCCACAAGCAGCACAAATGCATAGCCTACTTGTCAGTCCACTCTGTCTTAAATTCGAGAGTTTTGGAATCAACTTTTCGTGTGTGAGAGCCTGGCAGATGATCATTAGTAAGTGTGCTAATGTATGTGTTTTTCAACATACTCATGGTTGAAATCGCAGTCCCACAACTGTATGTTGAGGTATGCATGTTCTTGCTGTGTGTCTGATATAACTATAACACTGCATGATGTATGATGTATGATGTATGATGAATACCGTGGGTTTATTTTTCTGGCCCTGTCCTCAGAGTTTGGGGGGTCATTTTGTTCGAAGTGTGCATGCTTTGTTTCATAGTGACACATTCACGTTACCACTTTTTGACAAGGGCAACCGTCTCGTGGCCAATGAGTGCATTGTCATAGCGTTGTAGTTATTCAAAGGTTACCCAGCGATCATTGCAGTATGAATGTGACAAAAATACCAAAGAAAATAAGGACGTATTCATTTTATTGGATCGTTTTATAATAGTTGCTCTTATTGTATGTAAGATAAGCATATCGTTTTGTTATAAATCGCAATGTTTTTCACAAAAAAATGACCACCACGATGGAGATACATTTGCCTACTCAAGTGAATATATAGCATTAGACATGTTATTATGGACTGTGCTACTTGTCTCCAAGGCCCATGTGACTGCACCTGCCCGACAGGTCTTGAAGCAACATCCGTGTCATGTCAGTGACAGTTGGGAGGAAAAACAATCAATGACTTCCAATAAAGAGGTTATGTGGTAGCTACGGGCTCGACAATCAGTAGTTACCCCACCCAGCGGTCTGGCGTTGAATAGGCTTTAGGACGCATAGCCGTCGGAGTAGTATGTAAGCCCGACCAGTACGTTCAATTTTTTCTGAATCAACCGCCTGCCCCCGCCCGCCCATTTTTTTTTCGAGGACGGAGAGGGATGCAGAAGTATAAATTAGGCTTAATGCTTCCCTTACTGGATGAGTGGCTGAATTACCCTATGACTCTAAGGCGACCCTTGTATGTGACGAGGTGGCCGAGTGGTTAAGGCGATGGACTGCTAATCCATTGTGCTCTGCACGCGTGGGTTCGAATCCCATCCTCGTCGTGAAGGACCCTAAAGGCCTTCTGTAGACAACCCTATTTGAAGTGGCCATTTTAGGGACTACATCACAAGTGTCCAGGTCTAATGCTTCCCTTACTGGATGAGTGGCTGAATTACCCTATGACTCTAAGGCGACCCTTGTATGTGACGAGGTGGCCGAGTGGTTAAGGCGATGGACTGCTAATCCATTGTGCTCTGCACGCGTGGGTTCGAATCCCATCCTCGTCGTGAAGGACCCTAAAGGCCTTCTGTTGACTTTCTCAAACAACCCTATTTGGAGTGACCATTTTAGGGACTACATCAGAGGTGTCCAGGTCTAATGCTTCCCTTACTGGATGAGTGGCTGAATGTCTGACTCTATAGTGCTGCCTGAATTTGACGAGGTGGCCGAGTGGTTAAGGCGATGGACTGCTAATCCATTGTAATCTGCACGCGTGGGTTCGAATCCCATCCTCGTCGTGAAGGACCCTAAAGGCCTTCTGTAGACAACCCTATTTGAAGTGGCCATTTTAGGGACTACATCACAAGTGTCCAGGTCTAATGCTTCCCTTACTGGATGAGTGGCTGAATTACCCTATGACTCTAAGGCGACCCTTGTATATGACGAGGTGGCCGAGTGGTTAAGGCGATGGACTGCTAATCCATTGTGCTCTGCACGCGTTGGTTCGAATCCCATCCTCGTCGTGAAGGACCCCAAAGGCCTTCTGATGACTTTCTCAAACAACCCTATTTGGAGTGACCATTTTAGGGACTACATCACAAGTGTCCAGGTCTAATGCTTCCCTTACTGGATGAGTGGCTGAATTACCCTATGACTCTACGGCGACCCTATTTGGAGTGACCATTTTAGGGACTACATCACAGGTGTCCAGGTCTAATGCTTCCCTTACTGGATGAGTGGCTGAATGTGTGACTCTATAGTGCTGCCTGTATGTGACGAGGTGGCCGAGTGTTTAAGGCGATGGACTGCTAATCCATGGTGCTCTGCACGCGTGTGTTCGAATCCCATCCTCGTCGTGAAGGACCCTAAAGGCCTTCTGCTGACTTTCTCAAACAACCCTATTTGAAGTGGTCATTTTAGGGACTACATCACAAGTGTCCAGGTCTAATCCTTCCCTTACTGGATGAGTGGCTGAATTACCCTATGACTCTACGGCGACCCTATTTGGAGTGACCATTTTAGGGACTACATCACAGGTGTCCAGGTCTAATGCTTCCCTTACTGGATGAGTGGCTGAATGTGTGACTCTATAGTGCTGCCTGTATGTGACGAGGTGGCCGAGTGGTTAAGGCGATGGACTGCTAATCCATTGTGCTCTGCACGCGTGGGTTCGAATCCCATCCTCGTCGTGAAGGACCCTAAAGGCCTTCTGCTGACTTTCTCAAACAACCCTATTTGAAGTGGTCATTTTAGGGACTACATCACAAGTGTCCAGGTCTAATCCTTCCCTTACTGGATGAGTGGCTGAATTACCCTATGACTCTACAGAGACCCTTGTATGTGACGAGGTGGCCGAGTGGTTAAGGCGATGGACTGCTAATCCATTGTGCTCTGCACGCGTGGGTTCGAATCCCATCCTCGTCGTGAAGGACCCTAAAGGCTGCAGACAACCCTATTTGAAGTGGCCATTTTAGGGACTACATCACAAGTGTCCAGGTCTAATGCTTCCCTTACTGGATGAGTGGCTGAATTACCCTATGACTCTACGGCGACCCTTGTATGTGACGAGGTGGCCGAGTGGTTAAGGCGATGGACTGCTAATCCATTGTGCTCTGCACGCGTGGGTTCGAATCCCATCCTCGTCGTGAAGGACCCTAAAGGCCTTCTGTAGACAACCCTATTTGAAGTGGCCATTTTAGGGACTACATCACAAGTGTCCAGGTCTAATGCTTCCCTTACTGGATGAGTGGCTGAATTACCCTATGACTCTAAGGCGACCCTTGTATGTGACGAGGTGGCCGAGTGGTTAAGGCGATGGACTGCTAATCCATTGTGCTCTGCACGCGTGGGTTCGAATCCCATCCTCGTCGTGAAGGACCCTAAAGGTCTTCTGTTGACTTTCTCAAACAACCCTATTTGGAGTGACCATTTTAGGGACTACATCACAGGTGTCCAGGTCTAATGCTTCCCTTACTGGATGAGTGGCTAAATGTGTGACTCTATAGTGCTGCCTGTATGTGACGAGGTGGCCGAGTGGTTAAGGCGATGGACTGCTAATCCATTGTGCTCTGCACGCGTTGTTTCGAATCCCATCCTCGTCGTGAAGGACCCTAAAGGCCTTCTGTAGACAACCCTATTTGAATGGGCCATTTTAGGGACTACATCACAAGTGTCCAGGTCTAATGCTTCCCTTACTGGATGAGTGGCTGAATTACCCTATGACTCTACGGCGACCCTTGTATGTGACGAGGTGGCCGAGTGGTTAAGGCGATGGACTGCTAATCCATTGTGCTCTGCACGCGTGGGTTCGAATCCCATCCTCGTCGTGAAGGACCCCAAAGGCCTTCTGTTGACTTTCTCAAACAACCCTATTTGGAGTGACCATTTTAGGGACTACATCACAGGTGTCCAGGTCTAATGCTTCCCTTACTGGATGAGTGGCTGAATGTCTGACTCTATAGTGCTGCCTGTATGTGACGAGGTGGCCGAGTGGTTAAGGCGATGGACTGCTAATCCATTGTGCTCTGCACGCGTGCGTTGGAATCCCATCCTCGTCGTGAAGGACCCTAAAGGCCTTCTGTAGACAACCCTATTTGAAGTGGCCATTTTAGGGACTACATCACAAGTGTCCAGGTCTAATGCTTCCCTTACTGGATGAGTGGCTGAATTACCCTATGACTCTAAGGCGACCCTTGTATGTGACGAGGTGGCCGAGTGGTTAAGGCGATGGACTGCTAATCCATTGTGCTCTGCACGCGTGGGTTCGAATCCAATCCTCGTCGTGAAGGACCCTAAAGGCCTTCTGTTGACTTTCTCAAACAACCCTATTTGGAGTGACCATTTTAGGGACTACATCAGAGGTGTCCAGGTCTAATGCTTCCCTTACTGGATGAGTGGCTGAATTTCTGACTCTATAGTGCTGCCTGTATGTGACGAGGTGGCCGAGTGGTTAAGGCGATGGACTGCTAATCCATTGTGCTCTGCACGCGTGGGTTCGAATCCCATCCTCGTCGTGAAGGACCCTAAAGGCCTTCTGTAGACAACCCTATTTGAAGTGGCCATTTTAGGGACTACATCGCAAGTGTCCAGGTCTAATGCTTCCCTTACTGGATGAGTGGCTGAATTACCGTATGACTCTAAGGCGACCCTTGTATATGACGAGGTGGCCGAGTGGTTAAGGCGAAGGACTGCTAATCCATTGTGCTCTGCACGCGTGGGTTCGAATCCCATCCTCGTCGTGAAGGACCCTAAAGGCCTTCTGTAGACAACCCTATTTGAAGTGGACATTTTAGGGACTACATCACAAGTGTCCAGGTCTAATGCTTCCCTTACTGGATGAGTGGCTGAATTACCCTATGACTCTAAGGCGACCCTTGTATGTGACGAGGTGGCCGAGTGGTTAAGGCGATGGACTGCTAATCCATTGTGCTCTGCACGCGTGGGTTCGAATCCCATCCTCGTCGTGAAGGACCCTAAAGGTCTTCTGTTGACTTTCTCAAACAACCCTATTTGGAGTGACCATTTTAGGGACTACATCACAGGTGTCCAGGTCTAATGCTTCCCTTACTGGATGAGTGGCTGAATGTCTGACTCTATAGTGCTGCATGTATGTGACGAGGTGGCCGAGTGGTTAAGGCGATGGACTGCTAATCCATTGTGCTCTGCACGCGTGGGTTCGAATCCCATCCTCGTCGTGAAGGACCCTAAAGGCCTTCTGTAGACAACCCTATTTGAAGTGGCCATTTTAGGGACTACATCACAAGTGTCCAGGTCTAATGCTTCCCTTACTGGATGAGTGGCTGAATTACCCTATGACTCTAAGGCGACCCTTGTATGTGACGAGGTGGCCGAGTGGTTAAGGCGATGGACTGCTAATCCATTGTGCTCTGCACGCGTGGGTTCGAATCCCATCCTCGTCGTGAAGGACCCTAAAGGCCTTCTGTTGACTTTCTCAAACAACCCTATTTGGAGTGACCATTTTAGGGACTACATCAGAGGTGTCCAGGTCTAATGCTTCCCTTACTGGATGAGTGGCTGAATGTCTGACTCTATAGTGCTGCCTGAATTTGACGAGGTGGCCGAGTGGTTAAGGCGATGGACTGCTAATCCATTGTGCTCTGCACGCGTGGGTTCGAATCCCATCCTCGTCGTGAAGGACCCTAAAGGCCTTCTGTAGACAACCCTATTTGAAGTGGCCATTTTAGGGACTACATCACAAGTGTCCAGGTCTAATGCTTCCCTTACTGGATGAGTGGCTGAATTACCCTATGACTCTAAGGCGACCCTTGTATATGACGAGGTGGCCGAGTGGTTAAGGCGATGGACTGCTAATCCATTGTGCTCTGCACGCGTTGGTTCGAATCCCATCCTCGTCGTGAAGGACCCCAAAGGCCTTCTGATGACTTTCTCAAACAACCCTATTTGGAGTGACCATTTTAGGGACTACATCACAAGTGTCCAGGTCTAATGCTTCCCTTACTGGATGAGTGGCTGAATTACCCTATGACTCTACGGCGACCCTATTTGGAGTGACCATTTTAGGGACTACATCACAGGTGTCCAGGTCTAATGCTTCCCTTACTGGATGAGTGGCTGAATGTGTGACTCTATAGTGCTGCCTGTATGTGACGAGGTGGCCGAGTGTTTAAGGCGATGGACTGCTAATCCATGGTGCTCTGCACGCGTGTGTTCGAATCCCATCCTCGTCGTGAAGGACCCTAAAGGCCTTCTGCTGACTTTCTCAAACAACCCTATTTGAAGTGGTCATTTTAGGGACTACATCACAAGTGTCCAGGTCTAATCCTTCCCTTACTGGATGAGTGGCTGAATTACCCTATGACTCTACGGCGACCCTATTTGGAGTGACCATTTTAGGGACTACATCACAGGTGTCCAGGTCTAATGCTTCCCTTACTGGATGAGTGGCTGAATGTGTGACTCTATAGTGCTGCCTGTATGTGACGAGGTGGCCGAGTGGTTAAGGCGATGGACTGCTAATCCATTGTGCTCTGCACGCGTGGGTTCGAATCCCATCCTCGTCGTGAAGGACCCTAAAGGCCTTCTGCTGACTTTCTCAAACAACCCTATTTGAAGTGGTCATTTTAGGGACTACATCACAAGTGTCCAGGTCTAATCCTTCCCTTACTGGATGAGTGGCTGAATTACCCTATGACTCTACAGAGACCCTTGTATGTGACGAGGTGGCCGAGTGGTTAAGGCGATGGACTGCTAATCCATTGTGCTCTGCACGCGTGGGTTCGAATCCCATCCTCGTCGTGAAGGACCCTAAAGGCTGCAGACAACCCTATTTGAAGTGGCCATTTTAGGGACTACATCACAAGTGTCCAGGTCTAATGCTTCCCTTACTGGATGAGTGGCTGAATTACCCTATGACTCTACGGCGACCCTTGTATGTGACGAGGTGGCCGAGTGGTTAAGGCGATGGACTGCTAATCCATTGTGCTCTGCACGCGTGGGTTCGAATCCCATCCTCGTCGTGAAGGACCCTAAAGGCCTTCTGTAGACAACCCTATTTGAAGTGGCCATTTTAGGGACTACATCACAAGTGTCCAGGTCTAATGCTTCCCTTACTGGATGAGTGGCTGAATTACCCTATGACTCTAAGGCGACCCTTGTATGTGACGAGGTGGCCGAGTGGTTAAGGCGATGGACTGCTAATCCATTGTGCTCTGCACGCGTGGGTTCGAATCCCATCCTCGTCGTGAAGGACCCTAAAGGTCTTCTGTTGACTTTCTCAAACAACCCTATTTGGAGTGACCATTTTAGGGACTACATCACAGGTGTCCAGGTCTAATGCTTCCCTTACTGGATGAGTGGCTAAATGTGTGACTCTATAGTGCTGCCTGTATGTGACGAGGTGGCCGAGTGGTTAAGGCGATGGACTGCTAATCCATTGTGCTCTGCACGCGTTGTTTCGAATCCCATCCTCGTCGTGAAGGACCCTAAAGGCCTTCTGTAGACAACCCTATTTGAATGGGCCATTTTAGGGACTACATCACAAGTGTCCAGGTCTAATGCTTCCCTTACTGGATGAGTGGCTGAATTACCCTATGACTCTACGGCGACCCTTGTATGTGACGAGGTGGCCGAGTGGTTAAGGCGATGGACTGCTAATCCATTGTGCTCTGCACGCGTGGGTTCGAATCCCATCCTCGTCGTGAAGGACCCCAAAGGCCTTCTGTTGACTTTCTCAAACAACCCTATTTGGAGTGACCATTTTAGGGACTACATCACAGGTGTCCAGGTCTAATGCTTCCCTTACTGGATGAGTGGCTGAATGTCTGACTCTATAGTGCTGCCTGTATGTGACGAGGTGGCCGAGTGGTTAAGGCGATGGACTGCTAATCCATTGTGCTCTGCACGCGTGCGTTGGAATCCCATCCTCGTCGTGAAGGACCCTAAAGGCCTTCTGTAGACAACCCTATTTGAAGTGGCCATTTTAGGGACTACATCACAAGTGTCCAGGTCTAATGCTTCCCTTACTGGATGAGTGGCTGAATTACCCTATGACTCTAAGGCGACCCTTGTTTGTGACGAGGTGGCCGAGTGGTTAAGGCGATGGACTGCTAATCCATTGTGCTCTGCACGCGTGGGTTCGAATCCAATCCTCGTCGTGAAGGACCCTAAAGGCCTTCTGTTGACTTTCTCAAACAACCCTATTTGGAGTGACCATTTTAGGGACTACATCAGAGGTGTCCAGGTCTAATGCTTCCCTTACTGGATGAGTGGCTGAATTTCTGACTCTATAGTGCTGCCTGTATGTGACGAGGTGGCCGAGTGGTTAAGGCGATGGACTGCTAATCCATTGTGCTCTGCACGCGTGGGTTCGAATCCCATCCTCGTCGTGAAGGACCCTAAAGGCCTTCTGTAGACAACCCCATTTGAAGTGGCCATTTTAGGGACTACATCGCAAGTGTCCAGGTCTAATGCTTCCCTTACTGGATGAGTGGCTGAATTACCGTATGACTCTAAGGCGACCCTTGTATATGACGAGGTGGCCGAGTGGTTAAGGCGAAGGACTGCTAATCCATTGTGCTCTGCACGCGTGGGTTCGAATCCCATCCTCGTCGTGAAGGACCCTAAAGGCCTTCTGTAGACAACCCTATTTGAAGTGGACATTTTAGGGACTACATCACAAGTGTCCAGGTCTAATGCTTCCCTTACTGGATGAGTGGCTGAATTACCCTATGACTCTAAGGCGACCCTTGTATGTGACGAGGTGGCCGAGTGGTTAAGGCGATGGACTGCTAATCCATTGTGCTCTGCACGCGTGGGTTCGAATCCCATCCTCGTCGTGAAGGACCCTAAAGGTCTTCTGTTGACTTTCTCAAACAACCCTATTTGGAGTGACCATTTTAGGGACTACATCACAGGTGTCCAGGTCTAATGCTTCCCTTACTGGATGAGTGGCTGAATGTCTGACTCTATAGTGCTGCATGTATGTGACGAGGTGGCCGAGTGGTTAAGGCGATGGACTGCTAATCCATTGTGCTCTGCACTCGTGGGTTCAAATCCCATCCTCGTCGTGAAGGACCCTAAAGGCCTTCTGTAGACAACCCTATTTGAATGGGCCATTTTAGGGACTACATCACAAGTGTCCAGGTCTAATGCTTCCCTTACTGGATGAGTGGCTGAATTACCCTATGACTCTACGGCGACCCTTGTATGTGACGAGGTGGCCGAGTGGTTAAGGCGATGGACTGCTAATCCATTGTGCTCTGCAAGCGTGGGTTCGAATACCATCCTCGTCGTGAAGGACCCCAAAGGCCTTCTGATGACTTTCTCAAACAACCCTATTTGGAGTGACCATTTTAGGGACTACATCACAGGTGTCCAGGTCTAATGCTTCCCTTACTGGATGAGTGGCTGAATGTCTGACTCTATAGTGCTGCCTGTATGTGACGAGGTGGCCGAGTGGTTAAGGCGATGGACTGCTAATCCATTGTGCTCTGCACGTGTGGGTTCGAATCCCATCCTCGTCGTGAAGGACCCTAAAGGCCTTCTGTAGACAACCCTATTTGAATGGGCCATTTTAGGGACTACATCACAAGTGTCCAGGTCTAATGCTTCCCTTACTGGATGAGTGGCTGAATTACCCTATGACTCTACGGCGACCCTTGTATGTGACGAGGTGGCCGAGTGGTTAAGGCGATGGACTGCTAATCCATTGTGCTCTGCACGCGTGGGTTCGAATCCCATCCTCGTCGTGAAGGACCCCAAAGACCTTCTGTTGACTTTCTCAAACAACCCTATTTGGAGTGACCATTTTAGGGACTACATCACAGGTGTCCAGGTCTAATGCTTCCCTTACTGGATGAGTGGCTGAATGTCTGACTCTATAGTGCTGCCTGTATGTGACGAGGTGGCCGAGTGGTTAAGGCGATGGACTGCTAATCCATTGTGCTCTGCACGCGTGGGTTCGAATCCCATCCTCGTCGTGAAGGACCCTAAAGGTCTTCTGTTGACTTTCTCAAACAACCCTATTTGGAGTGACCATTTTAGGGACTACATCAGAGGTGCCCAGGTCTAATGCTTCCCTTACTGGATGAGTGGCTGAATGTCTGACTCTATAGTACTGCCTGAATGTGACGAGGTGGCCGAGTGGTTAAGGCGATGGACTGCTAATCCATTGTGCTCTGCACGCGTGGGTTCGAATCCCATCCTCGTCGTGAAGGACCCTAAAGGCCTTCTGTAGACAACCCTATTTGAATGGGCCATTTTAGGGACTACATCACAAGTGTCCAGGTCTAATGCTTCCCTTACTGGATGAGTGGCTGAATTACCCTATGACTCTACGGCGACCCTTGTATGTGACGAGGTGGCCGAGTGGTTAAGGCGATGGATTGCTAATCCATTGTGCTCTGCACGCATGGGTTCGAATCCCATCCTCGTCGTGAAGGACCCCAAAGGCCTTCTGATGACTTTCTCAAACAACCCTATTTGGAGTGACCATTTTAGGGACTACATCACAGGTGTCCAGGTCTAATGCTTCCCTTACTGGATGAGTGGCTGAATGTCTGACTCTATAGTGCTGCCTGTATGTGACGAGGTGGCCGAGTGGTTAAGGAGATGGACTGCTAATCCATTGTGCTCTGCACGCGTGGGTTCGAATCCCATCCTCGTCGTGAAGGACCCTAAAGGCCTTCTGTAGACAACCCTATTTGAATGGGCCATTTTAGGGACTACATCACAAGTGTCCAGGTCTAATGCTTCCCTTACTGGATGAGTGGCTGAATTACCCTATGACTCTACGGCGACCCTTGTATGTGACGAGGTGGCCGAGTGGTTAAGGCGATGGACTGCTAATCCATTGTGCTCTGCACGCGTGGGTTCGAATCCCATCCTCGTCGTGAAGGACCCCAAAGGCCTTCTGTTGACTTTCTCAAACAACCCTATTTGGAGTGACCATTTTAGGGACTACATCACAGGTGTCCAGGTCTAATGCTTCCCTTACTGGATGAGTGGCTGAATGTCTGACTCTATAGTGCTGCCTGTATGTGACGAGGTGGCCGAGTGGTTAAGGCGATGGACTGCTAATCCATTGTGCTCTGCACGCGTGTGTTCGAATCCCATCCTCGTCGTGAAGGACCCTAAAGGCCTTCTGTTGACTTTCTCAAACAACCCTATTTGGAGTGACCATTTTAGGGACTACATCAGAGGTGTCCAGGTCTAATGCTTCCCTTACTGGATGAGTGGCTGAATGTCTGACTCTATAGTGCTGCCTGAATGTGACGAGGTGGCCGAGTGGTTAAGGCGATGGACTGCTAATCCATTGTGCTCTGCACGCGTGGGTTCGAATCCCATCCTCGTCGTGAAGGACCCTAAAGGCCTTCTGTAGACAACCCTATTTGAAGTGGCCATTTTAGGGACTACATCACAAGTGTCCAGGTCTAATGCTTCCCTTACTGGATGAGTGGCTGAATTACCCTATGACTCTAAGGCGACCCTTGTATATGACGAGGTGGCCGAGTGGTTAAGGCGATGGACTTCGAAATTGTGAGATTGAGAAGTAACACGTAGAAAGTAGTAGAGGGGGAAAGGCTCCCTCCAGTTCGTGGATTTATTGTTAGTTCGTTTGATTTTTTTGTCTGAATTTAGTTTGTTTGTTAGTGATTAATTTAGTTAATTTGTTCTGAAAGGGAACCCGGCAGTTTTAAACTGTTAGGGCGAACTTTACAGTTCAATCTTTCGAAATGAGCAGACCGCATGGCACCGAACCCGGAAAGGAAAAAGGCTTACGGAATAAGGATTTACCCCAAAAAGCGGACGGCAACAAGTTAAAGATTAAGGACAAGGGCAACACGACAAAGAAAATGAATGTGGGTTTAAACAAAGATGAAACAAAGGCTGATAAAAGGGCAAACGAAAGCGGACTGGGTAAAAGGATTACGAGCAAGATAAATGAATCAAACACGGATGGCTTAACGGCATTGATTTTGGATAACGGCAACACGACAACGAGAAGAACAGTGGATATAAACAAAGAGGAAGAAAAAACGAATGTAATGCTTAACGAAAGCGGACTGGATATAACAATGATGAACGAGCCAAATGATTCAAACATGGTCGCGAAAGACGCAGCTGCGGAGATAGAAAATGAGAGCGGCGGTTTCAAGGAGAATGAGGATCATGCAGGAAGCAAACAAATGAATGAAGTAATGAATGGAAATGGTAAAGGAAGGGATAATCAACAAAAAAAGAAGGAGCTTGGGTCGAAGGAAGTACCAGAAAATGAAGCTGGGGACGTGGTGGTAATTGAGGAAGCACCGTGCAAAGGACCTGACCAAAGCAACAGGTCAGGTAACAGTGAACTTGGTCGGGAAAATAACGTGTATAAAGAGAGCACAGATAAAGGGCCTGAGGGGAAAAAACCTGGACTGTGGCATAGGAAATATGCTAAAGAAATGACACTGGTTTTAGAAACTGAAAACATTGAGGGGCTAAACGCCATGAAACTAATCAAGGAAATTGAGAAAGCTGTCGGGCCGGGGAAACTCTCGGCTTTAAGACCCAGGCCGAATAAACAATTCGAAGCAACTTTTGAAAGTCTTGAAGTCTGTGATTTACTGGAAGATGAAGGTTTGCTTTTCGATGGAACACGGGTGGATGTAAAAAGACTATACAGAAGCGAGGTAATGGTCTCCTTTCTCCACCTGCCCCCTTACACAACAGATGGGGAGGTATTAGACAAATTAAGGAACTGGGGAGTCGAAGCCATCCTCCCCTTAAGAAGACGCTACTACCCGGGCACGTCAGTGGCAGACGGCACTCGTTTTATAAAAGTCCGTTTCCCGAAGGAAGTTCCATCGTTACCTTACAGTGCAAGGTTCGACTCACCTGACGGGCCTCAATACTGTAGGGTGATACATGACCGACAGATTAAGTTATGCAGACTTTGTTTACAGCCAGGGCACGTCATGAGAAGCTGCCCTGAGTTCACCTGCCGGGAATGCCTGCAACAGGGCCATTATGCCCGTGAGTGCGATGCTGCGAAATGCCCCGACTGCCGCCGTGCCTTCATCAAATGCACATGTCTAAGCTCCGAGGAGGAGAGCGACGGAAATAATGACGTGGAAGAGCACGAGAGCGAGGCGGAGGAGGAGGACTGCTCATCAGGGGAACTTTCAATCCCCTGTGCCCAGCCGCAGGGGCACCAGGTTTCTGACAAGGATATATCGTCGTGCATGGAGGAGAAGTTGGGCACCGTTTTCATGAAAGATATAGGTGCGGCTGGGGACACGGGAGAATCAGAGCTTCTGGAGGAGGAGACCCAGCATAGCGAGATGGAAATAACACAACAGGAGAAGGAAAAAAGGCAGAGGGAGAGTGAGGAAGAAATGGAAGACCACGAGTTTGACAGACGCACTCACCTGACTCTACCAAGGAAGGTAACAACACGGATTATAAACATTAAAAGAGTTTTAGAAACACAGAACAAAAGGAGGGTTGGGAGGAAAAAAAACGAACTGGCTGAAAAAACGGAGGTGCAGAAATGTTTTGACTTAAAATGAAGGGTTGTAATTTCGGTATTTATTTCTTTATTATTGTAATGGTGTGGGATTTTATCTCCATTAATGTAAGAGGAGGGATTAACCCTGTTAAATTACAAAGGTTGATAAAAGAAACAGAACGAAATGATGTTATATTAATACAAGAAAGTAACTGGACAAAAGAGGTGGCGGAAGGTTTCAAAAGAAGGTGGGATGGAGAAGTATTTTATAATAACAGTGCAAAAAAGGGAAGAGGAGTGGCATTTTTAATGAAGAGAGGTGTGTGTGGAAAGGTAACAGAAATATATAATGATCAAGAAGGGAAAATCTTAACAATAACAATGGAAGACAACAGCGGAAAAATAACAATATGTAATATACATGCACCAAATAAAAACAAAGAAAGAGTTGATTTTTTTAAGAATCTTCAGATATTAATTGAAGGCTGGGGAGAAACGATAGTAATGGGTGATTTTAACACTATTTTAGAAAGAGAGGACATAGCAGAAAATATGGATTTTAAGACGGATAGAGGAAGAGAAAAATTAAAAGAATTGATGGATAAGTGTGAAATGAGTGATATATGGAGAGAAAGAAATAAGGAAGTGAGAAAATATAGCAGAGTGCAAATAGTAAATGATAAAATCCAACAAAGCAGAATAGATATGGTTTTAATAAGGAAAGAGTTAAGTGAATATGTGAAGAGAGTTTATTATAAAAGATGTGGTTTTAGCGATCATGAATATTTATTTTTGAAACTGGATTTGAATAAGGTGGAAAGAGGACCAGGTGTTTGGCTTTTGAACACAGAGATTTTAAAAGACAATATATACAAAATGGATGTTGGCGAAATGATTTTAAGCAGCATAAAAGAAATGGGAGACTATGTGGACAGTTTGGGTGTATGGTGGGATAATTTAAAACATGAAATTAAGAAATACTCAATCAGTTTTTGTCAAAAAAGAAGTAAAGATAAAAGAATGAAGGAAAGAGGGATACGCCAAGAACTAGAGGATGAGCTGCGGAAAATAAAGGAAAGAAAAGAAGACATTAACAAAATAGCGTTTTTGGAAGATGAATTGAAAAGAATTGAAGAACAAACTTTTAAAGGAGCAATGATAAGGAGCAGAGCAAATTATATGGTAGAAGGAGAGAGGTGTACCAAGTTCTTTTTTGATCTAGAGAAAACTAGACAAAAAGCAGAAGAAATTAAAAGTATAAGGAGTCTGGATGGGAAGAGAATAACAGATAAAGACAGTATTTTAAAGGAAGTACATGGTTTTTATAATAATTTATTTACCCAACAAGGAACAAGTAAAGAAGATAGCGAGTATTTATTGAACAATATTGAGGAAAAGGTGTCTGAGGAGGACAGAGAAATGTGCAACAGGATAATTAGTCAAGAAGAAATAGAAGATGCTTTGGGTGAAATGAAAAATGGTCGCAGCCCGGGTTTGGATGGCCTGGGCTGTGAATTCTATAAAGTATTTAAAAATGTTTTAGTACCTGTTTTAAACAAGATTTTCAATGAGATATGGCAAGGAGGAGCTCTGAGTCCCTCAATGACGAGAGGAATGATAAAAATAATTTACAAAAACAAGGGGGACAAGGAAGAGCTCCAGAATTTTAGGCCCATTAGTCTTTTAAATTGTGATTATAAGATTTTAGCAAAGGTAATGGCAAACAGGCTGAAGCGGGTTTTGCCCAGAGTCATTCAGACCAACCAGGCATATGCTGTCCTGGGTAGAGACATCGCAGACACTGTAAACAGTATTAGAGACAAAATTTGGTTTTTAGATAAGGAGGGTAGGAAGGGATTTTTAATTAATATAGATTTAGAAAAAGCTTTTGATAGGGTAGAACATGATTTTTTATTTGAGGTTTTAAGGAAATATGATTTTGGCGATAAATTTGTGCAGTGTCTGAGGGGTCTCTACTCGGATGCAAAGAGTTGTGTCAAATGCAATGGATTTTTGACAGATTTTATTTATTTAACCAGATCCATACGGCAAGGATGTCCACTGTCGGCATTGCTGTACACTCTGGTCGCAGAGCCCCTGGGCCTGGCAATCAATGCTGACAGGGGAATAAAAGGAATTCCGCTAGATGGTTTTAATGATTTTAGCAAAGAAACCAAAATATATCAGTATGCGGATGACACAACTCTGATTTTAAAAGATGAAGCCAGCATCTGGAGAGCAGTTGAAGTCCTGGAGAGGTACTGCAAAGGCTCAGGCGCTAGAATGAATCTGGGTAAAACTGAGTTTTTAAACATAGGAAAAGATAACGCCTTGTCAAGGACGGTACCCTTTAAAGAAGTTAGGGAAAATATCAAAATTTTGGGAGTCAGAGTAGGGATAGATGAAAGACAAAACACAAAGTTAATGTGGGAGGAGACAATTGGGAAAACTAAAAAAAGATTGACTTTTTGGAGGAGGAGGAATTTAACCCTCAAGGGAAAAATTTTGGTCTTAAACTCACTCTTTTTATCAAAAATATGGTACGTCCTTGGATCGGTTAGTTTGCCAATACCTGTCTTAAAAAGTTTTAAAGAATTGGTGACTACTTTTATTTGGGAAGGTAAGCCTTCTAAAATAGCCTACGAGACTCTGATCGGGAGGGTGGAGGAGGGAGGTCTGGGATTGCTCGACCCACTCGTAAGACTGAAGGCCCTCAGAATAAAGACAGTGAAACATTTTATGGGGGAAGGTAACAAAGAATGGAAGAGGACTTTTGAATATTTTTTAAACAAAAAGTTTGAAATGGGGTCTTCAGTCTTATGGATGCAGGTTAGGGAGAATATGATGGTCGGAATCCCAGACTTTTACAGGGAAGTTTTAAGGGCTTGGGGGGATTTTAGAGAAGCGATAGATTTTAGACCAGTGGGGAGGGATGAGCTTTTAAACCAACCTCTGTTTTTAAATCCAAATTTGAATAGGGGGGATTTTTATGTAAAAAGGTGGTTTGACGCCGGGTTCCGCACGATCAGAGATCTCTTATACGAGATAAAACCAGGGCTCCTGCCATTGCAGGCCTTTATGGATGAAATTGAAAGGGTGGAAGGGAAAATTAATGAAGACTCTGTAAAAAAGGAACTTGAAAACATTAAACAAACGATACCGGAGGAGTGGTGGGATAAGATGAAAGGAGAAAAAGGTGGAGGGGAGGAAGAAAAAGCAGAAGTAATGATGAAGGATACAGGCATACCGTTTAATGTGTGCTTACTGAAGCAATTTTATAATTTTTTTAGGGACAAAGCTTTTATTAAACCCAGGGCCAATTCCTATTGGAAAAAAAGTTTTATAAATATAAAAGAAGAAGAAGTATGGGGAAATATAAGATCCTCACTAAAATGCCCGCTTTTAGAGAACTTTGATTATCTTTTAGCACACAACTGCATTTACCATGAGATGAGGCTTTTTAAAATGGGTTATGCAACTGATGAGCTATGTAAAGTATGTGAAACAGAGAAAGAGGGACTGAAGCACATGTTTTTTGAATGCAAAGAGTTGGAGTGTTTTACTGTGAAGTTAAAGCATATAGTAACTGGATTTGGGGTGGATAGGCAGTATGTGGAAGAGCATTGGGAGAAGATGTTTTTATTTGGTGTTTTTAAAGACGGAAACAAAAAAAGGAACCAGGCAGTCAACATATTCTTGTCTGTGGCCAGGCATACAGTGTGGGTGAGGAGGGTGGTGGTGAAACAAAGACAACATAAATTGGATGTATGCAAACTATTTGAACAGAAACTCTTAAGAGTGATTGAAACACTGTATGCCTATTTTGCCTTTAATTATGATTTAGAGACGTTTAACAAAAAATTTGTTTTTAGCAACCAATTTGTATTATTAACATGGGAGGGAATTAAATTGAATTTGCCTGATTGTTTTTAAGATCTTCTGCCTGTTTGCTTTATTGTATTTATTGAACCCATCTATGTATTTATTGAATCATTATCAAAGCAATTTGCACATCATTTATATACTTACTGAAGTATTGTTCTATTTCCTGCCTGAAGTCACAATGTTATTTATTATGTATGCGAATTTTGCACATTATTTATTAGCTGTGCAATTCCTTGTGAACCTAAAACCTCTGTGTATGATAAATGTATGGTTGAAAGGAAAATGTGAACAATTGAAAATTGAATGCTGTGATGGAGAAATGGAATTGAAACTATTGATATAGTGTTAAAAACAAACTCAACACATGAAATGAAAATAGAAAATTGAATGAATTTGCTGAATGTTTTGAAATGTAAACTCTGAAATTTTTGATCAATAAAAGATAAAAAAAAAAAAAGGCGATGGACTGCTAATCCATTGTGCTCTGCACGCGTGGGTTCGAATCCCATCCTCGTCGTGAAGGACCCCAAAGGCCTTCTGATGACTTTCTCAAACAACCCTATTTGGAGTGACCATTTTAGGGACTACATCACAAGTGTCCAGGTCTAATGCTTCCCTTACTGGATGAGTGGCTGAATTACCCTATGACTCTACGGCGACCCTATTTGGAGTGACCATTTTAGGGACTACATCACAGGTGTCCAGGTCTAATGCTTCCCTTACTGGATGAGTGGCTGAATGTGTGACTCTATAGTGCTGCCTGTATGTGACGAGGTGGCCGAGTGTTTAAGGCGATGGACTGCTAATCCATTGTGCTCTGCACGCGTGGGTTCGAATCCCATCCTCGTCGTGAAGGACCCTAAAGGCCTTCTGCTGACTTTCTCAAACAACCCTATTTGAAGTGGTCATTTTAGGGACTACATCACAAGTGTCCAGGTCTAATCCTTCCCTTACTGGATGAGTGGCTGAATTACCCTATGACTCTACGGCGACCCTATTTGGAGTGACCATTTTAGGGACTACATCACAGGTGTCCAGGTCTAATGCTTCCCTTACTGGATGAGTGGCTGAATGTGTGACTCTATAGTGCTGCCTGTATGTGACGAGGTGGCCGAGTGGTTAAGGCGATGGACTGCTAATCCATTGTGCTCTGCACGCGTGGGTTCGAATCCCATCCTCGTCGTGAAGGACCCTAAAGGTCTTCTGTTGACTTTCTCAAACAACCCTATTTGGAGTGACCATTTTAGGGACTACATCACAGGTGTCCAGGTCTAATGCTTCCCTTACTGGATGAGTGGCTGAATGTCTGACTCTATAGTGCTGCATGTATGTGACGAGGTGGCCGAGTGGTTAAGGCGATGGACTGCTAATCCATTGTGCTCTGCACGCGTGGGTTCGAATCCCATCCTCGTCGTGAAGGACCCTAAAGGCCTTCTGCTGACTTTCTCAAACAACCCTATTTGAAGTGGTCATTTTAGGGACTACATCACAAGTGTCCAGGTCTAATCCTTCCCTTACTGGATGAGTGGCTGAATTACCCTATGACTCTACAGAGACCCTTGTATGTGACGAGGTGGCCGAGTGGTTAAGGCGATGGACTGCTAATCCATTGTGCTCTGCACGCGTGGGTTCGAATCCCATCCTCGTCGTGAAGGACCCTAAAGGCCTTCTGTTGACTTTCTCAAACAACCCTATTTGGAGTGACCATTTTAGGGACTACATCAGAGGTGTCCAGGTCTAATGCTTCCCTTACTGGATGAGTGGCTGAATTTCTGACTCTATAGTGCTGCCTGTATGTGACGAGGTGGCCGAGTGGTTAAGGCGATGGACTGCTAATCCATTGTGCTCTGCACGCGTGGGTTCGAATCCCATCCTCGTCGTGAAGGACCCTAAAGGCCTTCTGTAGACAACCCTATTTGAAGTGGCCATTTTAGGGACTACATCGCAAGTGTCCAGGTCTAATGCTTCCCTTACTGGATGAGTGGCTGAATTACCGTATGACTCTAAGGCGACCCTTGTATATGACGAGGTGGCCGAGTGGTTAAGGCGAAGGACTGCTAATCCATTGTGCTCTGCACGCGTGGGTTCGAATCCCATCCTCGTCGTGAAGGACCCTAAAGGCCTTCTGTAGACAACCCTATTTGAAGTGGACATTTTAGGGACTACATCACAAGTGTCCAGGTCTAATGCTTCCCTTACTGGATGAGTGGCTGAATTACCCTATGACTCTAAGGCGACCCTTGTATGTGACGAGGTGGCCGAGTGGTTAAGGCGATGGACTGCTAATCCATTGTGCTCTGCACGCGTGGGTTCGAATCCCATCCTCGTCGTGAAGGACCCTAAAGGTCTTCTGTTGACTTTCTCAAACAACCCTATTTGGAGTGACCATTTTAGGGACTACATCACAGGTGTCCAGGTCTAATGCTTCCCTTACTGGATGAGTGGCTGAATGTCTGACTCTATAGTGCTGCATGTATGTGACGAGGTGGCCGAGTGGTTAAGGCGATGGACTGCTAATCCATTGTGCTCTGCACGCGTGGGTTCGAATCCCATCCTCGTCGTGAAGGACCCTAAAGGCCTTCTGCTGACTTTCTCAAACAACCCTATTTGAAGTGGTCATTTTAGGGACTACATCACAAGTGTCCAGGTCTAATCCTTCCCTTACTGGATGAGTGGCTGAATTACCCTATGACTCTACAGAGACCCTTGTATGTGACGAGGTGGCCGAGTGGTTAAGGCGATGGACTGCTAATCCATTGTGCTCTGCACGCGTGGGTTCGAATCCCATCCTCGTCGTGAAGGACCCTAAAGGCCTTCTGCTGACTTTCTCAAACAACCCTATTTGAAGTGGTCATTTTAGGGACTACATCACAAGTGTCCAGGTCTAATCCTTCCCTTACTGGATGAGTGGCTGAATTACCCTATGACTCTACAGAGACCCTTGTATGTGACGAGGTGGCCGAGTGGTTAAGGCGATGGACTGCTAATCCATTGTGCTCTGCACGCGTGGGTTCGAATCCCATCCTCGTCGTGAAGGACCCTAAAGGCTGCAGACAACCCTATTTGAAGTGGCCATTTTAGGGACTACATCACAAGTGTCCAGGTCTAATGCTTCCCTTACTGGATGAGTGGCTGAATTACCCTATGACTCTACGGCGACCCTTGTATGTGACGAGGTGGCCGAGTGGTTAAGGCGATGGACTGCTAATCCATTGTGCTCTGCACGCGTGGGTTCGAATCCCATCCTCGTCGTGAAGGACCCTAAAGGCCTTCTGTAGACAACCCTATTTGAAGTGGCCATTTTAGGGACTACATCACAAGTGTCCAGGTCTAATGCTTCCCTTACTGGATGAGTGGCTGAATTACCCTATGACTCTAAGGCGACCCTTGTATGTGACGAGGTGGCCGTACCTGCCAGTTTTTGGACTGCCTCCGAGGTCCTAACACATTACAAAAGGTCCGAACAAATCCGAACGAGGTCCTAACCTGCTCCTAACCAGGTCCGAACATATTCCTTCAGAGATCAAAGAGTTTCGAATGAGATCCGACCACAGTTCCGAACAGTATAGGTCACGTGACGCGGGAGGGGGCGGGAATATACGATGAACATCGCTGTAGAGTGGCAGCCATTTTTTCCATCGCTTACGGGAGATAAAACATCGGTAGAAAGGTTTGGAAACTTTATTAATACTCATAAAAGCGACATCATAAAAAACAAAACAACAAAAGAAAGTTCTAATAGTACTAGTGTTATAATGTTCCCGTTCCGTCAGCACGATATTCAACTTGTATTTCAACTTTCTTGTTACGTCGCTTTGCTAACGAGCTTCTGACTGTAATAGCTACATACTACCTGATACATGCTAGCACTGTGTGGCTATGGTGGGGATGATTTGACAGAATCAATAATAACTTATTTATTTGTTTATTTGCCGTATGAACGCTGCCGATTTCTCGGGGAAAGCCATAAGATGTGAATAGCGTCATCTGAATAGATGTGAATAAGATAGAATTGCTTGGAAGCTCACGCATTAATGTATCAACTAACTGTCACATTTGTTGCACTGGTCAGAATTTGGTAAAAGACGGAGCAAACGAGTCTTGTTATGTGCTTGAACAGCGCAAACAGGTGTATGAAACAAGTTTAATTGTGCCAAGTTTAATTACTAACAATAATGATCCTTTAGTTTGCCTGCTGTGGTGGAGCTGCCGTGTGGTGTGCATTTAACTTTCTTGTTACGTCGCTTTGCTAACGAGCTTCTGACTGTAATAGCTACATACTACCTGATGCTATGGTGGGGATGATTTGACAGAATCAATAATAACTTATTTATTTGTTTATTTGCCGTATGAACGCTGCCGATTTTATCGGGGAAAGCCATAAGATTTCAATAGCGTCGCTGTAGCCTACATAGTCTACTCGCTGTACGACGCAGCGAACGGCTTCGGAAGCTGCCTGTTAGTGCCATTTTCATATTGTTGTTCAGATATAGACATTATATCATTTAGATTCATATTTAGTGATTGTTAATTATAGAGATAGCATATTTGTATTTAAGTTAAATACATTTGAGTGCTCATACATTGCATTGCTTGGAAGCTCACGCATTAATGTATCAACTGTCACATTTGTTGCACTGGTCAGAATTTGGTAAAAGACGGAGCAAACGAGTCTTGTTATGTGCTTGAACAGCGCAAACAGGTGTATGAAACAAGTTTAATTGTGCCAAGTTTAATTATTAACAATAATGATCCTTTAGTTTGCCTGCTTTTATTTTGTGAAGCACTTTGTGCTACAATGTCTTCGTATGAAAATATTGATTGATTGAATAATAAAAATAATGATGATAACATTAATATTATAAGAACTTTATTCGTATAGTAATAAAACAGAACATACCTACCCACCTACAAACATACATATATACAGTATATATAAATACATACACATGTATCATTTCTACCAATCTGTCTGTCTGTACACACACATAGCCTAGCTCAACATTAACCTGTTTTACATTTGATGTTTGCAGATGAAGGAAGCAAAGCCCGATTCATATTGGAGGGATGTTTGCCTTAAGTATGCTCGGGGCCAATTCCATTTTACCACAGGCAAACGGCCAGGGGCCACGAAATGGAAAAAGGCCTTAGAACAAATAGATGCTTGCCCGCTGCAGAAGCAATTAAACACCAAGGATCTGTTTGGGAGAAGCCTTAAGTGCTCCTGTGGGTTCCACAAGGTAGGTGAAACTATTTACTAATTGATTGTTTGCTGGTTTGTTTGTTTGTTTTTTCCTCTGGTGGGCTAGTATAGTAGTGTAGGATTCTTAGTTGCATGTAGCATAGCATGGCCCTCTTTTTGTAACCCCCCCCCCCCCAGCCAGCAGATCTGACATCAGGCGCTGCTGGGTCTAGTGAGGCAGGAGGAGTTAAGACGGACGAGGCAGGGAGCACAGAGGTAGGGAGAGGAGAGACAGAGGCAGGTAGAGGAGGCACAGAGGCAGCGAGAGGAGGCACAGAGGCAGCGAGAGGAGGAGAGACAGAGGCAGCGAGAGGAGGAGACACAGAGGCAGCGAGAGGAGGAGACACAGAGGCAGGGGCAGTCAACGCAGAGGCAGGGATAGGAGACGCAGAAGCAGGAGACGGAGTGCAGTGCTGCCTGTGCAACCTGCATGTGGAGGGAGACCGGTTCACCAAGCACCTGTCGGACCACCACACGGAGGAGCAGTGTGATACCTGTGGGGCCAAGGTGCAGGGTACTGTTGGTCTTTTGAACCACATCCAAGTGGTTCACTATGCCTTCAGGGTACCATCAAAGCCGTCTCTGCCCCCTTCTTCATCCTGCTCTGCCGCGCCACACCACACGGCAGCTCAAACACCTGCAGGACACTTCAGGGTAGCATCAAAGACGTCTCTGCCCCCTTCTTCATCCTGCTCTGCCGCGCCACACCACACGGCAGCTCAACCACCTGCAGGACACTTCAGGGTAGCATCAAAGACGTCTCTGCCCCCTTCTTCATCCTGCTCTGCCGCGCCACACCACACGGCAGCTCAACCACCTGCAGGACACTTCAGGGTACCATCAAAGCCGTCTCTGCCCCCTTCTTCATCCTGCTCTGCCGCGCCACACCACACGGCAGCTCAACCACCTGCAGGACACTTCAGGGTAGCATCAAAGACGTCTCTGCCCCCTTCTTCATCCTGCTCTGCCGCTCCACACCACACGGCAGCTCAACCACCTGCAGCACCTTCTTCATCCTGCTCTGCCGCGCCACACCACACGGCAGCTCCACCACCTGCAGCACCTTCTTCATCCTGCTCTGCCGCGCCACACCACACGGCAGCTCCACCACTTGCAGCACAGAGGGTCAACTGGAAAGGTTTCCTGCCTGACCAGTTCAGAAGGGTGATCCAGGAAGCCGATCAGGTCTGGGTTTCCAAATGCTTGTATGAGCCTACAGGCCAACTAAAGCAAAAGATCCAGGCCTGCTGGTTTCACCCTCCACTGGAGCCCAAACCATCCCCTCCTGAGCCTGGCTGGTACTTCCGGCAGAGGCTGTTTGTCTGGGCACCAATGAGGATGTGGGGGATCCCCTCAAAGTGCCCCCAGTGTTCCGCAAAGATGAACAGCTCCGGGATTTACCGGAAGGTAAGGGAGGTGATCGACGTGGATAGCCGCTACTATCTTGTGGGAGCGGACTATCCACGTTGCTGCAGGTGCTCGCAGCCGGTCTGCCCATGGAGCCGCGACATGCTCTCGCAGCTGGATGTGGCACACAGGAGCCTGTTTCCCGCTGTCCTCACAACACAGCTGGCTCTGGATAGGAAAGTGATGACCTTCCTGAAGCCGAGGACCAGCGGGAACAGTTCCTCCTACCTCCAGTCTGCCATAGAGGAAGGTCACAGCGAGGAGTGGGCACGGCAGACCATCCGCTACCTGACTGACTGCGAGCTGCACAAAAAGATGGCTCCATTTGCATCTGCAGCCATATACCCTCCTCCACCACCCTTCAGGCCCCTTCCACTCGCCCAGTGGTTTGAGACCGTCCACTCCAACGACATCCTCAGCCACGTGGAGGAGATGAAGGGTGTGATCACTTCAACATATGGGAGAATCCTTAAAATGGACTCCACAAAGAAGGTGAGGGTTTCAACAGTAGAAAAATATACAAAATTGTATAATTACAACCAAACAGGAAATTGGTTTACTTCATAGTGCTTGTGTTTGTTTTACAGGTCACCAAGAAGCTGGCTGGTGCCATCGGGGACAGTGCCGCCTGGATGTCCAACATCGGCAACGAGTTTGGCCAGGTGTTGAACTCTGTGCTGACGACGGGTGAAGGTGCAGGGTTAGAGGAGTTGTGCCAGGGCGTCGTAACCCGGTATAGAAATGCGGGCCAACCTGAACCTGAGGCCATCTATGTCGATCGGGACTGCTGCAGCCAGTCAGGTGTGTGAAAATTGCTCTCTCACTCACACACAGACACACAGACACACACACACACTCACTCACTAACACACACACAAACACACTGTTGGTAGCATTTGTATTAAATGTATTTATTTAATACCAATGCTACTTTGGGGAGAAGTGTCAGGCAATTGGGAGTAACCACACAAAGGTGTTGTGGTCTATGGTATTAAGAATGGTTGTTTTTCACAGGTGTGTCTGCTGTGGCAAAACTCTTTCGCCCATGGAGGTCTGCAGTGCGCCTGGATAGCTTCCATTTTATGAGGCGTTTTAACTGCGGCCTCACAACAGAACACCACCCTCTCTATGGCACCTTTTGTGCCAAGCTTTCCGCCTGCATTTTTCTCTGGGACCAGGAGGATGTGCAACGCCTGAAGGAGGCCAAGAGAGCGGAGTGGAAGAGCAGCCACAGCGGACATACTCCCACTGACGACCAGCTCATGGCCACCATCAGCCCAGCTGAAATGAAGAGGCACTGCAGGAGGAGGACGCGTGGAGTGGAGGAGATGCGGAGCAGCATTTCAGGGCTCCTGGAATCTGTGTGGGAGCTCACAGACACCACAGGGCTGCGTCTGGTGAGCCATGACAGCATGCGCCACGTCTGGCAAGTACAGCAGAAGCACCTGGAGTGCCTCCAAGACCCTGCAGGTGTTTCACTGTACACGAAGGTGGGGACACTCCAGAAGGGCGGCAAGGAGCTGGACATCCTAAGGTGTGGTAGGGGGTCCTCCTCCCTGGAGAGTTTCCACCGGCACCAGTGTGCTTTCATTCCAGGTACATTTGCACGTGTTGTGATTATTCAAAATAGCACAATTACCACTGACGGGTATTCATATGTATTCACTTTACAATAATGGTTGACTGGACAGAGTATTTTGTTTCTTAGGCTGGCGGTGCAATGCGGTGCACATGCAGATGTACATGCTGGAGGGTATTTCAAGGTGGAACATGGGCCGGGCCAAGGAGGCAGTAGATGTGGAGGGGGCCTCCACCCTAAGAAGCTTCGATGTTCGGTTGATGTCCCACCTTAACAGCTTAAGCCAGCGTGTGCATGGTTGTGCTCTGGTGCCAGAGTTCACCCTTCCTGGGAAACCTACTGGTAAGAGAGATCTCAGAGCAACACTGGTTGCCCGGAGTATTACCTCCCCTCCTCTTTTTCTTAGGCACCCCCCTACCCAGAGGACATGCATTTCTTGAGTGCAAAGATTGTGCTATTCATGTAGGAGATGGATGTATGTACAGTATGTATGTCCTTTCTTTATCTTTGTGTTTATGCTGGTTACAGGCGAACGCATAGCTGTAGAATATTTATTGGAGCAGACCAATAGAGGCGACCTGCTGGCTCCATCACAGGCCTCCATCCCAGAAATCCCCTTGCCGGTGCTGGAGGAGGAGGAGGAGGAGGAGGAGGATGATGATGCCATCAGCATGCCTGCCATCAACATGCCTGCCATCAGCATGCCTGCCATCAGCATGCCTGCCATCAACATGCCTGCCATCACCATGCCTGCCATCAGCATGCCTGCCATCACCATGCCTGCCTCTGTCCCAGAGGTCAATAACATGCAATGTGATTCGAGGGGCGTTCCGGGGTGGGACGCAGTAGATGCCCTTGCTGCCTACCTGCTCTCATTAAACCACACCATCACGGCCTTGTCAGCCAAGGAGGAGGCGGACATAGTTCGCCTGTACGCAGCTTTAAATGCGATGGATCGGAAACCTTCTAGGTACAAAATAGTCATTATTATTATTATTACACCAAAATTAATCATACATTCCATGGAATGAATTAAGCATATGGATGTCTCTTTCACCGTTCAGGTACAGCCAGAAGGCAAAGAAAAAATCGCATGCGTCAGGCGGAATGTGGAGAGCACCAAGGAAGCCGAGTGGCTCTGCTCCTGGACAGCAGGCGGCAGAGAGGTGCTTGACCACAATTTGATATCATTTTATGAAATGTATTTATTATGTGTAGATTATTTTATTGAAATCCCTGTTGACATTGTCACTTGGTTCTACATGACTTTATATCCTTGTTCACAGTACATATCATATCATCCTTCTCTCCCACAGGCTGTACATGACCCATGGACAAGCAGCCCAGGACCCCGAAGTTCACAGGGTCTGTGAGTGTGTCTGCCTCAGACTCTTAAAAGAGTTTGAGCAGTCACGCAACAGGCCCAAGGACACAAAGGGGAAAACAATGCCCATCCCTCAGTCCATCGTGAGCATGTACAGCCACATTAAACAGCTGCTGGAGGACAGCAGGGTTGTCTGTGATGACACAGACCTGGTTCTGGTGCCAGTAAACAACACCACAGTATCTTCATGGTATGTGTTATTTAATTTACCTTTCCCATACATTCAAGACAGTTTATAAAGATTTAACCTCAAGAAAAACCTCCACCTGCATGCTGGTTAGAAAATATGTAATAACCTTAGGGAGGGAGGATAGGCTTACATAAAATAATGAATGTTTGTGTTGTAGGCTGCTTAGGAGGGATAAAAGGAAGGACAGGGACATGCTGCTGCAAGGCACTGTACTGCCCAAACAGGTGTACCTGGCAGAGGAGCCTCTTCCTGCTCTAAACACCCTTCCGGCTGCCCCTGTGCAACATGCACATGAGGAAATGACTTTTGAGGAGCCGGAAAATCGCGAGGGGGAAGCTTTCCCCCGCCAGCGCACTCTAGCGGCGAACAAGCCTCCGCCATCTCCACCTCCCAGGTTCCCTCCACAATTTGGGCCAGCTCCTCTATTTCCTCATCATCCCCCATATCCCCACTTTCCATCATATCCCCACTTTCCATTTCCATATCCTCATGCACCTCCACTTCCTCATGCTCCTCCTCATGCTCCTCCATTTCACATTTCTACTCCATATCCTCATGCCCCTCCATATGCTCCTCCATATCCTCATGCTCCTCCATATGCTCCTCCATATCCTCATGCTTATCCATTTCATGCTCCTCCACTTCCTCAAGCTCCTCCGTTTCCTAATTCCCTATCTCCTGATGCTCCTCCATCCCAGCCAAGGCAACGCGCCTGGAGGCTCAACAAAGCTGCCCAGGAGGATGAGGAGCTAACGTCAAGGGGGGATCCGCCACGGAAGAGGCTTAGAAAGGAGAACTACCACTATACCTGTAAGGGGTGTGGCCAGGACAAAAACAAAATCACTGGACACACCCAGCTGAAGGGGCGGTGGTATTGTCCTGCCTCAGGAATGACCCTGGAAGAGTGGAGGGATAGTGTGTAGTTGCTGTCTTTCTGTCTGTCTGTCTCTCTGTTGTTTGTCTCTGTCTCTCTGTTGTTCGTCTCTGTCGTTAAAATAAAGTTTAATAATTGTATTTGAGCCAAGAACAGCCTTCACGTCTTTATTTAATTTCCTCTTGAATATCAGGACAGTGAGTGTCATCTATTGAATGTGATTGTTAAAACTAAAGCCAGTCAGAATCAGAATAAGCTTTATTGCCAGGAAGGTTTGCATCAACCAAGTTGGTAAGGAACATGTAATTGCACAACAAACAGTAAACATATAAGATAAATAAGACATATAGTATAACCATGTATAAAAAGAAAGAATGTACAGAAAGTGTATGTGCAATGTGCAAAGATAATTGTGTGTTGACTTATAAAGAGTTCCTGTGTTAACAAATGACTACGTTCCCCAAAATGCATTGCATGTGTACTTCCGGAAAGTGACACGTGACTCGAGAACAAGCGAAGATGCAAGCGATATCGCCAGAGCCCAGGTTCGAATCCTGCAAAAGACATGAAAATGAAAGTGATGATACTGTGTGTAAACAATGTTGAAAAGATAAGAGAGGTGATACAAAATGATATAGTGCACGTTTTCCTCCTTTTTTCTCCTTTTCTTTTTCTCTCTTTCCCCCCTCTTTCTTCTCTCTTTTTCTCTTTTAGCCCGGCCGGGCAGTCCCTTTTGCCCCTTTTTTGGCCGAGTGGTTAAGGCGATGGACTGCTAATCCATTGTGCTCTGCACGCGTGGGTTCGAATCCCATCCTCGTCGTGAAGGACCCTAAAGGCCTTCTGCAGACAACCCTATTTGAAGTGGTCATTTTAGGGACTACATCACAAGTGTCCAGGTCTAATCCTTCCCTTACTGGATGAGTGGCTGAATTACCCTATGACTCTATAGTGCTGCCTGTATGTGACGAGGTGGCCGAGTGGTTAAGGCGATGGACTGCTAATCCATTGTGCTCTGCACGCGTGGGTTCGAATCCCATCCTCGTCGTGAAGGACCCTAAAGGTCTTCTGTTGACTTTCTCAAACAACCCTATTTGGAGTGACCATTTTAGGGACTACATCACAGGTGTCCAGGTCTAATGCTTCCCTTACTGGATGAGTGGCTAAATGTGTGACTCTATAGTGCTGCCTGTATGTGACGAGGTGGCCGAGTGGTTAAGGCGATGGACTGCTAATCCATTGTGCTCTGCACGCGTTGTTTCGAATCCCATCCTCGTCGTGAAGGACCCTAAAGGCCTTCTGTAGACAACCCTATTTGAATGGGCCATTTTAGGGACTACATCACAAGTGTCCAGGTCTAATGCTTCCCTTACTGGATGAGTGGCTGAATTACCCTATGACTCTACGGCGACCCTTGTATGTGACGAGGTGGCCGAGTGGTTAAGGCGATGGACTGCTAATCCATTGTGCTCTGCACGCGTGGGTTCGAATCCCATCCTCGTCGTGAAGGACCCCAAAGGCCTTCTGTTGACTTTCTCAAACAACCCTATTTGGAGTGACCATTTTAGGGACTACATCACAGGTGTCCAGGTCTAATGCTTCCCTTACTGGATGAGTGGCTGAATGTCTGACTCTATAGTGCTGCCTGTATGTGACGAGGTGGCCGAGTGGTTAAGGCGATGGACTGCTAATCCATTGTGCTCTGCACGCGTGCGTTGAATCCCATCCTCGTCGTGAAGGACCCTAAAGGCCTTCTGTAGACAACCCTATTTGAAGTGGCCATTTTAGGGACTACATCACAAGTGTCCAGGTCTAATGCTTCCCTTACTGGATGAGTGGCTGAATTACCCTATGACTCTAAGGCGACCCTTGTATGTGACGAGGTGGCCGAGTGGTTAAGGCGATGGACTGCTAATCCATTGTGCTCTGCACGCGTGGGTTCGAATCCAATCCTCGTCGTGAAGGACCCTAAAGGCCTTCTGTTGACTTTCTCAAACAACCCTATTTGGAGTGACCATTTTAGGGACTACATCAGAGGTGTCCAGGTCTAATGCTTCCCTTACTGGATGAGTGGCTGAATTTCTGACTCTATAGTGCTGCCTGTATGTGACGAGGTGGCCGAGTGGTTAAGGCGATGGACTGCTAATCCATTGTGCTCTGCACGCGTGGGTTCGAATCCCATCCTCGTCGTGAAGGACCCTAAAGGCCTTCTGTAGACAACCCTATTTGAAGTGGCCATTTTAGGGACTACATCGCAAGTGTCCAGGTCTAATGCTTCCCTTACTGGATGAGTGGCTGAATTACCGTATGACTCTAAGGCGACCCTTGTATATGACGAGGTGGCCGAGTGGTTAAGGCGAAGGACTGCTAATCCATTGTGCTCTGCACGCGTGGGTTCGAATCCCATCCTCATCGTGAAGGACCCTAAAGGCCTTCTGTAGACAACCCTATTTGAAGTGGACATTTTAGGGACTACATCACAAGTGTCCAGGTCTAAT
Organism: Sprattus sprattus; assembly: GCF_963457725.1. Taxonomy (NCBI): domain Eukaryota; kingdom Metazoa; phylum Chordata; class Actinopteri; order Clupeiformes; family Clupeidae; genus Sprattus; species Sprattus sprattus. The sequence continues at coordinate 139,566 of NC_137923.1, read as the reverse complement.
GCTTCCCTTACTGGATGAGTGGCTGAATTACCCTATGACTCTAAGGCGACCCTTGTATGTGACGAGGTGGCCGAGTGGTTAAGGCGATGGACTGCTAATCCATTGTGCTCTGCACGCGTGGGTTCGAATCCCATCCTCGTCGTGAAGGACCCTAAAGGTCTTCTGTTGACTTTCTCAAACAACCCTATTTGGAGTGACCATTTTAGGGACTACATCACAGGTGTCCAGGTCTAATGCTTCCCTTACTGGATGAGTGGCTGAATGTCTGACTCTATAGTGCTGCATGTATGTGACGAGGTGGCCGAGTGGTTAAGGCGATGGACTGCTAATCCATTGTGCTCTGCACTCGTGGGTTCAAATCCCATCCTCGTCGTGAAGGACCCTAAAGGCCTTCTGTAGACAACCCTATTTGAATGGGCCATTTTAGGGACTACATCACAAGTGTCCAGGTCTAATGCTTCCCTTACTGGATGAGTGGCTGAATTACCCTATGACTCTACGGCGACCCTTGTATGTGACGAGGTGGCCGAGTGGTTAAGGCGATGGACTGCTAATCCATTGTGCTCTGCAAGCGTGGGTTCGAATCCCATCCTCGTCGTGAAGGACCCCAAAGGCCTTCTGATGACTTTCTCAAACAACCCTATTTGGAGTGACCATTTTAGGGACTACATCACAGGTGTCCAGGTCTAATGCTTCCCTTACTGGATGAGTGGCTGAATGTCTGACTCTATAGTGCTGCCTGTATGTGACGAGGTGGCCGAGTGGTTAAGGCGATGGACTGCTAATCCATTGTGCTCTGCACGTGTGGGTTCGAATCCCATCCTCGTCGTGAAGGACCCTAAAGGCCTTCTGTAGACAACCCTATTTGAATGGGCCATTTTAGGGACTACATCACAAGTGTCCAGGTCTAATGCTTCCCTTACTGGATGAGTGGCTGAATTACCCTATGACTCTACGGCGACCCTTGTATGTGACGAGGTGGCCGAGTGGTTAAGGCGATGGACTGCTAATCCATTGTGCTCTGCACGCGTGGGTTCGAATCCCATCCTCGTCGTGAAGGACCCCAAAGACCTTCTGTTGACTTTCTCAAACAACCCTATTTGGAGTGACCATTTTAGGGACTACATCACAGGTGTCCAGGTCTAATGCTTCCCTTACTGGATGAGTGGCTGAATGTCTGACTCTATAGTGCTGCCTGTATGTGACGAGGTGGCCGAGTGGTTAAGGCGATGGACTGCTAATCCATTGTGCTCTGCACGCGTGGGTTCGAATCCCATCCTCGTCGTGAAGGACCCTAATGGCCTTCTGTTGACTTTCTCAAACAACCCTATTTGGAGTGACCATTTTAGGGACTACATCAGAGGTGTCCAGGTCTAATGCTTCCCTTACTGGATGAGTGGCTGAATGTCTGACTCTATAGTACTGCCTGAATGTGACGAGGTGGCCGAGTGGTTAAGGCGATGGACTGCTAATCCATTGTGCTCTGCACGCGTGGGTTCGAATCCCATCCTCGTCGTGAAGGACCCTAAAGGCCTTCTGTAGACAACCCTATTTGAATGGGCCATTTTAGGGACTACATCACAAGTGTCCAGGTCTAATGCTTCCCTTACTGGATGAGTGGCTGAATTACCCTATGACTCTACGGCGACCCTTGTATGTGACGAGGTGGCCGAGTGGTTAAGGCGATGGATTGCTAATCCATTGTGCTCTGCACGCATGGGTTCGAATCCCATCCTCGTCGTGAAGGACCCCAAAGGCCTTCTGATGACTTTCTCAAACAACCCTATTTGGAGTGACCATTTTAGGGACTACATCACAGGTGTCCAGGTCTAATGCTTCCCTTACTGGATGAGTGGCTGAATGTCTGACTCTATAGTGCTGCCTGTATGTGACGAGGTGGCCGAGTGGTTAAGGCGATGGACTGCTAATCCATTGTGCTCTGCACGCGTGTGTTCGAATCCCATCCTCGTCGTGAAGGACCCTAAAGGCCTTCTGTTGACTTTCTCAAACAACCCTATTTGGAGTGACCATTTTAGGGACTACATCAGAGGTGTCCAGGTCTAATGCTTCCCTTACTGGATGAGTGGCTGAATGTCTGACTCTATAGTGCTGCCTGAATGTGACGAGGTGGCCGAGTGGTTAAGGCGATGGACTGCTAATCCATTGTGCTCTGCATGCGTGGGTTCGAATCCCATCCTCGTCGTGAAGGACCCTAAAGGCCTTCTGTAGACAACCCTATTTGAAGTGGCCATTTTAGGGACTACATCACAAGTGTCCAGGTCTAATGCTTCCCTTACTGGATGAGTGGCTGAATTACCCTATGACTCTAAGGCGACCCTTGTATATGACGAGGTGGCCGAGTGGTTAAGGCGATGGACTTCGAAATTGTGAGATTGAGAAGTAACACGTAGAAAGTAGTAGAGGGGGAAAGGCTCCCTCCAGTTCGTGGATTTATTGTTAGTTCGTTTGATTTTTTTGTCTGAATTTAGTTTGTTTGTTAGTGATTAATTTAGTTAATTTGTTCTGAAAGGGAACCCGGCAGTTTTAAACTGTTAGGGCGAACTTTACAGTTCAATCTTTCGAAATGAGCAGACCGCATGGCACCGAACCCGGAAAGGAAAAAGGCTTACGGAATAAGGATTTACCCCAAAAAGCGGACGGCAACAAGTTAAAGATTAAGGACAAGGGCAACACGACAAAGAAAATGAATGTGGGTTTAAACAAAGATGAAACAAAGGCTGATAAAAGGGCAAACGAAAGCGGACTGGGTAAAAGGATTACGAGCAAGATAAATGAATCAAACACGGATGGCTTAACGGCATTGATTTTGGATAACGGCAACACGACAACGAGAAGAACAGTGGATATAAACAAAGAGGAAGAAAAAACGAATGTAATGCTTAACGAAAGCGGACTGGATATAACAATGATGAACGAGCCAAATGATTCAAACATGGTCGCGAAAGACGCAGCTGCGGAGATAGAAAATGAGAGCGGCGGTTTCAAGGAGAATGAGGATCATGCAGGAAGCAAACAAATGAATGAAGTAATGAATGGAAATGGTAAAGGAAGGGATAATCAACAAAAAAAGAAGGAGCTTGGGTCGAAGGAAGTACCAGAAAATGAAGCTGGGGACGTGGTGGTAATTGAGGAAGCACCGTGCAAAGGACCTGACCAAAGCAACAGGTCAGGTAACAGTGAACTTGGTCGGGAAAATAACGTGTATAAAGAGAGCACAGATAAAGGGCCTGAGGGGAAAAAACCTGGACTGTGGCATAGGAAATATGCTAAAGAAATGACACTGGTTTTAGAAACTGAAAACATTGAGGGGCTAAACGCCATGAAACTAATCAAGGAAATTGAGAAAGCTGTCGGGCCGGGGAAACTCTCGGCTTTAAGACCCAGGCCGAATAAACAATTCGAAGCAACTTTTGAAAGTCTTGAAGTCTGTGATTTACTGGAAGATGAAGGTTTGCTTTTCGATGGAACACGGGTGGATGTAAAAAGACTATACAGAAGCGAGGTAATGGTCTCCTTTCTCCACCTGCCCCCTTACACAACAGATGGGGAGGTATTAGACAAATTAAGGAACTGGGGAGTCGAAGCCATCCTCCCCTTAAGAAGACGCTACTACCCGGGCACGTCAGTGGCAGACGGCACTCGTTTTATAAAAGTCCGTTTCCCGAAGGAAGTTCCATCGTTACCTTACAGTGCAAGGTTCGACTCACCTGACGGGCCTCAATACTGTAGGGTGATACATGACCGACAGATTAAGTTATGCAGACTTTGTTTACAGCCAGGGCACGTCATGAGAAGCTGCCCTGAGTTCACCTGCCGGGAATGCCTGCAACAGGGCCATTATGCCCGTGAGTGCGATGCTGCGAAATGCCCCGACTGCCGCCGTGCCTTCATCAAATGCACATGTCTAAGCTCCGAGGAGGAGAGCGACGGAAATAATGACGTGGAAGAGCACGAGAGCGAGGCGGAGGAGGAGGACTGCTCATCAGGGGAACTTTCAATCCCCTGTGCCCAGCCGCAGGGGCACCAGGTTTCTGACAAGGATATATCGTCGTGCATGGAGGAGAAGTTGGGCACCGTTTTCATGAAAGATATAGGTGCGGCTGGGGACACGGGAGAATCAGAGCTTCTGGAGGAGGAGACCCAGCATAGCGAGATGGAAATAACACAACAGGAGAAGGAAAAAAGGCAGAGGGAGAGTGAGGAAGAAATGGAAGACCACGAGTTTGACAGACGCACTCACCTGACTCTACCAAGGAAGGTAACAACACGGATTATAAACATTAAAAGAGTTTTAGAAACACAGAACAAAAGGAGGGTTGGGAGGAAAAAAAACGAACTGGCTGAAAAAACGGAGGTGCAGAAATGTTTTGACTTAAAATGAAGGGTTGTAATTTCGGTATTTATTTCTTTATTATTGTAATGGTGTGGGATTTTATCTCCATTAATGTAAGAGGAGGGATTAACCCTGTTAAATTACAAAGGTTGATAAAAGAAACAGAACGAAATGATGTTATATTAATACAAGAAAGTAACTGGACAAAAGAGGTGGCGGAAGGTTTCAAAAGAAGGTGGGATGGAGAAGTATTTTATAATAACAGTGCAAAAAAGGGAAGAGGAGTGGCATTTTTAATGAAGAGAGGTGTGTGTGGAAAGGTAACAGAAATATATAATGATCAAGAAGGGAAAATCTTAACAATAACAATGGAAGACAACAGCGGAAAAATAACAATATGTAATATACATGCACCAAATAAAAACAAAGAAAGAGTTGATTTTTTTAAGAATCTTCAGATATTAATTGAAGGCTGGGGAGAAACGATAGTAATGGGTGATTTTAACACTATTTTAGAAAGAGAGGACATAGCAGAAAATATGGATTTTAAGACGGATAGAGGAAGAGAAAAATTAAAAGAATTGATGGATAAGTGTGAAATGAGTGATATATGGAGAGAAAGAAATAAGGAAGTGAGAAAATATAGCAGAGTGCAAATAGTAAATGATAAAATCCAACAAAGCAGAATAGATATGGTTTTAATAAGGAAAGAGTTAAGTGAATATGTGAAGAGAGTTTATTATAAAAGATGTGGTTTTAGCGATCATGAATATTTATTTTTGAAACTGGATTTGAATAAGGTGGAAAGAGGACCAGGTGTTTGGCTTTTGAACACAGAGATTTTAAAAGACAATATATACAAAATGGATGTTGGCGAAATGATTTTAAGCAGCATAAAAGAAATGGGAGACTATGTGGACAGTTTGGGTGTATGGTGGGATAATTTAAAACATGAAATTAAGAAATACTCAATCAGTTTTTGTCAAAAAAGAAGTAAAGATAAAAGAATGAAGGAAAGAGGGATACGCCAAGAACTAGAGGATGAGCTGCGGAAAATAAAGGAAAGAAAAGAAGACATTAACAAAATAGCGTTTTTGGAAGATGAATTGAAAAGAATTGAAGAACAAACTTTTAAAGGAGCAATGATAAGGAGCAGAGCAAATTATATGGTAGAAGGAGAGAGGTGTACCAAGTTCTTTTTTGATCTAGAGAAAACTAGACAAAAAGCAGAAGAAATTAAAAGTATAAGGAGTCTGGATGGGAAGAGAATAACAGATAAAGACAGTATTTTAAAGGAAGTACATGGTTTTTATAATAATTTATTTACCCAACAAGGAACAAGTAAAGAAGATAGCGAGTATTTATTGAACAATATTGAGGAAAAGGTGTCTGAGGAGGACAGAGAAATGTGCAACAGGATAATTAGTCAAGAAGAAATAGAAGATGCTTTGGGTGAAATGAAAAATGGTCGCAGCCCGGGTTTGGATGGCCTGGGCTGTGAATTCTATAAAGTATTTAAAAATGTTTTAGTACCTGTTTTAAACAAGATTTTCAATGAGATATGGCAAGGAGGAGCTCTGAGTCCCTCAATGACGAGAGGAATGATAAAAATAATTTACAAAAACAAGGGGGACAAGGAAGAGCTCCAGAATTTTAGGCCCATTAGTCTTTTAAATTGTGATTATAAGATTTTAGCAAAGGTAATGGCAAACAGGCTGAAGCGGGTTTTGCCCAGAGTCATTCAGACCAACCAGGCATATGCTGTCCTGGGTAGAGACATCGCAGACACTGTAAACAGTATTAGAGACAAAATTTGGTTTTTAGATAAGGAGGGTAGGAAGGGATTTTTAATTAATATAGATTTAGAAAAAGCTTTTGATAGGGTAGAACATGATTTTTTATTTGAGGTTTTAAGGAAATATGATTTTGGCGATAAATTTGTGCAGTGTCTGAGGGGTCTCTACTCGGATGCAAAGAGTTGTGTCAAATGCAATGGATTTTTGACAGATTTTATTTATTTAACCAGATCCATACGGCAAGGATGTCCACTGTCGGCATTGCTGTACACTCTGGTCGCAGAGCCCCTGGGCCTGGCAATCAATGCTGACAGGGGAATAAAAGGAATTCCGCTAGATGGTTTTAATGATTTTAGCAAAGAAACCAAAATATATCAGTATGCGGATGACACAACTCTGATTTTAAAAGATGAAGCCAGCATCTGGAGAGCAGTTGAAGTCCTGGAGAGGTACTGCAAAGGCTCAGGCGCTAGAATGAATCTGGGTAAAACTGAGTTTTTAAACATAGGAAAAGATAACGCCTTGTCAAGGACGGTACCCTTTAAAGAAGTTAGGGAAAATATCAAAATTTTGGGAGTCAGAGTAGGGATAGATGAAAGACAAAACACAAAGTTAATGTGGGAGGAGACAATTGGGAAAACTAAAAAAAGATTGACTTTTTGGAGGAGGAGGAATTTAACCCTCAAGGGAAAAATTTTGGTCTTAAACTCACTCTTTTTATCAAAAATATGGTACGTCCTTGGATCGGTTAGTTTGCCAATACCTGTCTTAAAAAGTTTTAAAGAATTGGTGACTACTTTTATTTGGGAAGGTAAGCCTTCTAAAATAGCCTACGAGACTCTGATCGGGAGGGTGGAGGAGGGAGGTCTGGGATTGCTCGACCCACTCGTAAGACTGAAGGCCCTCAGAATAAAGACAGTGAAACATTTTATGGGGGAAGGTAACAAAGAATGGAAGAGGACTTTTGAATATTTTTTAAACAAAAAGTTTGAAATGGGGTCTTCAGTCTTATGGATGCAGGTTAGGGAGAATATGATGGTCGGAATCCCAGACTTTTACAGGGAAGTTTTAAGGGCTTGGGGGGATTTTAGAGAAGCGATAGATTTTAGACCAGTGGGGAGGGATGAGCTTTTAAACCAACCTCTGTTTTTAAATCCAAATTTGAATAGGGGGGATTTTTATGTAAAAAGGTGGTTTGACGCCGGGTTCCGCACGATCAGAGATCTCTTATACGAGATAAAACCAGGGCTCCTGCCATTGCAGGCCTTTATGGATGAAATTGAAAGGGTGGAAGGGAAAATTAATGAAGACTCTGTAAAAAAGGAACTTGAAAACATTAAACAAACGATACCGGAGGAGTGGTGGGATAAGATGAAAGGAGAAAAAGGTGGAGGGGAGGAAGAAAAAGCAGAAGTAATGATGAAGGATACAGGCATACCGTTTAATGTGTGCTTACTGAAGCAATTTTATAATTTTTTTAGGGACAAAGCTTTTATTAAACCCAGGGCCAATTCCTATTGGAAAAAAAGTTTTATAAATATAAAAGAAGAAGAAGTATGGGGAAATATAAGATCCTCACTAAAATGCCCGCTTTTAGAGAACTTTGATTATCTTTTAGCACACAACTGCATTTACCATGAGATGAGGCTTTTTAAAATGGGTTATGCAACTGATGAGCTATGTAAAGTATGTGAAACAGAGAAAGAGGGACTGAAGCACATGTTTTTTGAATGCAAAGAGTTGGAGTGTTTTACTGTGAAGTTAAAGCATATAGTAACTGGATTTGGGGTGGATAGGCAGTATGTGGAAGAGCATTGGGAGAAGATGTTTTTATTTGGTGTTTTTAAAGACGGAAACAAAAAAAGGAACCAGGCAGTCAACATATTCTTGTCTGTGGCCAGGCATACAGTGTGGGTGAGGAGGGTGGTGGTGAAACAAAGACAACATAAATTGGATGTATGCAAACTATTTGAACAGAAACTCTTAAGAGTGATTGAAACACTGTATGCCTATTTTGCCTTTAATTATGATTTAGAGACGTTTAACAAAAAATTTGTTTTTAGCAACCAATTTGTATTATTAACATGGGAGGGAATTAAATTGAATTTGCCTGATTGTTTTTAAGATCTTCTGCCTGTTTGCTTTATTGTATTTATTGAACCCATCTATGTATTTATTGAATCATTATCAAAGCAATTTGCACATCATTTATATACTTACTGAAGTATTGTTCTATTTCCTGCCTGAAGTCACAATGTTATTTATTATGTATGCGAATTTTGCACATTATTTATTAGCTGTGCAATTCCTTGTGAACCTAAAACCTCTGTGTATGATAAATGTATGGTTGAAAGGAAAATGTGAACAATTGAAAATTGAATGCTGTGATGGAGAAATGGAATTGAAACTATTGATATAGTGTTAAAAACAAACTCAACACATGAAATGAAAATAGAAAATTGAATGAATTTGCTGAATGTTTTGAAATGTAAACTCTGAAATTTTTGATCAATAAAAGATAAAAAAAAAAAAAGGCGATGGACTGCTAATCCATTGTGCTCTGCACGCGTGGGTTCGAATCCCATCCTCGTCGTGAAGGACCCCAAAGGCCTTCTGATGACTTTCTCAAACAACCCTATTTGGAGTGACCATTTTAGGGACTACATCACAAGTGTCCAGGTCTAATGCTTCCCTTACTGGATGAGTGGCTGAATTACCCTATGACTCTACGGCGACCCTATTTGGAGTGACCATTTTAGGGACTACATCACAGGTGTCCAGGTCTAATGCTTCCCTTACTGGATGAGTGGCTGAATGTGTGACTCTATAGTGCTGCCTGTATGTGACGAGGTGGCCGAGTGTTTAAGGCGATGGACTGCTAATCCATTGTGCTCTGCACGCGTGGTTTCGAATCCCATCCTCGTCGTGAAGGACCCTAAAGGCCTTCTGCTGACTTTCTCAAACAACCCTATTTGAAGTGGTCATTTTAGGGACTACATCACAAGTGTCCAGGTCTAATCCTTCCCTTACTGGATGAGTGGCTGAATTACCCTATGACTCTACGGCGACCCTATTTGGAGTGACCATTTTAGGGACTACATCACAGGTGTCCAGGTCTAATGCTTCCCTTACTGGATGAGTGGCTGAATGTGTGACTCTATAGTGCTGCCTGTATGTGACGAGGTGGCCGAGTGGTTAAGGCGATGGACTGCTAATCCATTGTGCTCTGCACGCGTGGGTTCGAATCCCATCCTCGTCGTGAAGGACCCTAAAGGCCTTCTGCTGACTTTCTCAAACAACCCTATTTGAAGTGGTCATTTTAGGGACTACATCACAAGTGTCCAGGTCTAATCCTTCCCTTACTGGATGAGTGGCTGAATTACCCTATGACTCTACAGAGACCCTTGTATGTGACGAGGTGGCCGAGTGGTTAAGGCGATGGACTGCTAATCCATTGTGCTCTGCACGCGTGGATTCGAATCCCATCCTCGTCGTGAAGGACCCTAAAGGCTGCAGACAACCCTATTTGAAGTGGCCATTTTAGGGACTACATCACAAGTGTCCAGGTCTAATGCTTCCCTTACTGGATGAGTGGCTGAATTACCCTATGACTCTACGGCGACCCTTGTATGTGACGAGGTGGCCGAGTGGTTAAGGCGATGGACTGCTAATCCATTGTGCTCTGCACGCGTGGGTTCGAATCCCATCCTCGTCGTGAAGGACCCTAAAGGCCTTCTGTTGACTTTCTCAAACAACCCTATTTGGAGTGACCATTTTAGGGACTACATCAGAGGTGTCCAGGTCTAATGCTTCCCTTACTGGATGAGTGGCTGAATTTCTGACTCTATAGTGCTGCCTGTATGTGACGAGGTGGCCGAGTGGTTAAGGCGATGGACTGCTAATCCATTGTGCTCTGCACGCGTGGGTTCGAATCCCATCCTCGTCGTGAAGGACCCTAAAGGCCTTCTGTAGACAACCCTATTTGAAGTGGCCATTTTAGGGACTACATCGCAAGTGTCCAGGTCTAATGCTTCCCTTACTGGATGAGTGGCTGAATTACCGTATGACTCTAAGGCGACCCTTGTATATGACGAGGTGGCCGAGTGGTTAAGGCGAAGGACTGCTAATCCATTGTGCTCTGCACGCGTGGGTTCGAATCCCATCCTCGTCGTGAAGGACCCTAAAGGCCTTCTGTAGACAACCCTATTTGAAGTGGACATTTTAGGGACTACATCACAAGTGTCCAGGTCTAATGCTTCCCTTACTGGATGAGTGGCTGAATTACCCTATGACTCTAAGGCGACCCTTGTATGTGACGAGGTGGCCGAGTGGTTAAGGCGATGGACTGCTAATCCATTGTGCTCTGCACGCGTGGGTTCGAATCCCATCCTCGTCGTGAAGGACCCTAAAGGTCTTCTGTTGACTTTCTCAAACAACCCTATTTGGAGTGACCATTTTAGGGACTACATCACAGGTGTCCAGGTCTAATGCTTCCCTTACTGGATGAGTGGCTGAATGTCTGACTCTATAGTGCTGCATGTATGTGACGAGGTGGCCGAGTGGTTAAGGCGATGGACTGCTAATCCATTGTGCTCTGCACGCGTGGGTTCGAATCCCATCCTCGTCGTGAAGGACCCTAAAGGCCTTCTGCTGACTTTCTCAAACAACCCTATTTGAAGTGGTCATTTTAGGGACTACATCACAAGTGTCCAGGTCTAATCCTTCCCTTACTGGATGAGTGGCTGAATTACCCTATGACTCTACAGAGACCCTTGTATGTGACGAGGTGGCCGAGTGGTTAAGGCGATGGACTGCTAATCCATTGTGCTCTGCACGCGTGGGTTCGAATCCCATCCTCGTCGTGAAGGACCCTAAAGGCCTTCTGTTGACTTTCTCAAACAACCCTATTTGGAGTGACCATTTTAGGGACTACATCAGAGGTGTCCAGGTCTAATGCTTCCCTTACTGGATGAGTGGCTGAATTTCTGACTCTATAGTGCTGCCTGTATGTGACGAGGTGGCCGAGTGGTTAAGGCGATGGACTGCTAATCCATTGTGCTCTGCACGCGTGGGTTCGAATCCCATCCTCGTCGTGAAGGACCCTAAAGGCCTTCTGTAGACAACCCTATTTGAAGTGGCCATTTTAGGGACTACATCGCAAGTGTCCAGGTCTAATGCTTCCCTTACTGGATGAGTGGCTGAATTACCGTATGACTCTAAGGCGACCCTTGTATATGACGAGGTGGCCGAGTGGTTAAGGCGAAGGACTGCTAATCCATTGTGCTCTGCACGCGTGGGTTCGAATCCCATCCTCGTCGTGAAGGACCCTAAAGGCCTTCTGTAGACAACCCTATTTGAAGTGGACATTTTAGGGACTACATCACAAGTGTCCAGGTCTAATGCTTCCCTTACTGGATGAGTGGCTGAATTACCCTATGACTCTAAGGCGACCCTTGTATGTGACGAGGTGGCCGAGTGGTTAAGGCGATGGACTGCTAATCCATTGTGCTCTGCACGCGTGGGTTCGAATCCCATCCTCGTCGTGAAGGACCCTAAAGGTCTTCTGTTGACTTTCTCAAACAACCCTATTTGGAGTGACCATTTTAGGGACTACATCACAGGTGTCCAGGTCTAATGCTTCCCTTACTGGATGAGTGGCTGAATGTCTGACTCTATAGTGCTGCATGTATGTGACGAGGTGGCCGAGTGGTTAAGGCGATGGACTGCTAATCCATTGTGCTCTGCACGCGTGGGTTCGAATCCCATCCTCGTCGTGAAGGACCCTAAAGGCCTTCTGTTGACTTTCTCAAACAACCCTATTTGGAGTGACCATTTTAGGGACTACATCAGAGGTGTCCAGGTCTAATGCTTCCCTTACTGGATGAGTGGCTGAATTACCCTATGACTCTACAGAGACCCTTGTATGTGACGAGGTGGCCGAGTGGTTAAGGCGATGGACTGCTAATCCATTGTTCTCTGCACGCGTGGGTTCGAATCCCATCCTCGTCGTGAAGGACCCTAAAGGCCTTCTGCTGACTTTCTCAAACAACCCTATTTGAAGTGGTCATTTTAGGGACTACATCACAAGTGTCCAGGTCTAATCCTTCCCTTACTGGATGAGTGGCTGAATTACCCTATGACTCTACAGAGACCCTTGTATGTGACGAGGTGGCCGAGTGGTTAAGGCGATGGACTGCTAATCCATTGTGCTCTGCACGCGTGGGTTCGAATCCCATCCTCGTCGTGAAGGACCCTAAAGGCTGCAGACAACCCTATTTGAAGTGGCCATTTTAGGGACTACATCACAAGTGTCCAGGTCTAATGCTTCCCTTACTGGATGAGTGGCTGAATTACCCTATGACTCTACGGCGACCCTTGTATGTGACGAGGTGGCCGAGTGGTTAAGGCGATGGACTGCTAATCCATTGTGCTCTGCACGCGTGGGTTCGAATCCCATCCTCGTCGTGAAGGACCCTAAAGGCCTTCTGTAGACAACCCTATTTGAAGTGTCCATTTTAGGGACTACATCACAAGTGTCCAGGTCTAATGCTTCCCTTACTGGATGAGTGGCTGAATTACCCTATGACTCTAAGGCGACCCTTGTATGTGACGAGGTGGCCGTACCTGCCAGTTTTTGGACTGCCTCCGAGGTCCTAACACATTACAAAAGGTCCGAACAAATCCGAACGAGGTCCTAACCTGCTCCTAACCAGGTCCGAACATATTCCTTCAGAGATCAAAGAGTTTCGAATGAGATCCGACCACAGTTCCGAACAGTATAGGTCACGTGACGCGGGAGGGGGCGGGAATATACGATGAACATCGCTGTAGAGTGGCAGCCATTTTTTCCATCGCTTACGGGAGATAAAACATCGGTAGAAAGGTTTGGAAACTTTATTAATACTCATAAAAGCGACATCATAAAAAACAAAACAACAAAAGAAAGTTCTAATAGTACTAGTGTTATAATGTTCCCGTTCCGTCAGCACGATATTCAACTTGTATTTCAACTTTCTTGTTACGTCGCTTTGCTAACGAGCTTCTGACTGTAATAGCTACATACTACCTGATACATGCTAGCACTGTGTGGCTATGGTGGGGATGATTTGACAGAATCAATAATAACTTATTTATTTGTTTATTTGCCGTATGAACGCTGCCGATTTCTCGGGGAAAGCCATAAGATGTGAATAGCGTCATCTGAATAGATGTGAATAAGATAGAATTGCTTGGAAGCTCACGCATTAATGTATCAACTAACTGTCACATTTGTTGCACTGGTCAGAATTTGGTAAAAGACGGAGCAAACGAGTCTTGTTATGTGCTTGAACAGCGCAAACAGGTGTATGAAACAAGTTTAATTGTGCCAAGTTTAATTACTAACAATAATGATCCTTTAGTTTGCCTGCTGTGGTGGAGCTGCCGTGTGGTGTGCATTTAACTTTCTTGTTACGTCGCTTTGCTAACGAGCTTCTGACTGTAATAGCTACATACTACCTGATGCTATGGTGGGGATGATTTGACAGAATCAATAATAACTTATTTATTTGTTTATTTGCCGTATGAACGCTGCCGATTTTATCGGGGAAAGCCATAAGATGTCAATAGCGTCGCTGTAGCCTACATAGTCTACTCGCTGTACGACGCAGCGAACGGCTTCGGAAGCTGCCTGTTAGTGCCATTTTCATATTGTTGTTCAGATATAGACATTATATCATTTAGATTCATATTTAGTGATTGTTAATTATAGAGATAGCATATTTGTATTTAAGTTAAATACATTTGAGTGCTCATACATTGCATTGCTTGGAAGCTCACGCATTAATGTATCAACTGTCACATTTGTTGCACTGGTCAGAATTTGGTAAAAGACGGAGCAAACGAGTCTTGTTATGTGCTTGAACAGCGCAAACAGGTGTATGAAACAAGTTTAATTGTGCCAAGTTTAATTATTAACAATAATGATCCTTTAGTTTGCCTGCTTTTATTTTGTGAAGCACTTTGTGCTACAATGTCTTCGTATGAAAATATTGATTGATTGAATAATAAAAATAATGATGATAACATTAATATTATAAGAACTTTATTCGTATAGTAATAAAACAGAACATACCTACCCACCTACAAACATACATATATACAGTATATATAAATACATACACATGTATCATTTCTACCAATCTGTCTGTCTGTACACACACATAGCCTAGCTCAACATTAACCTGTTTTACATTTGATGTTTGCAGATGAAGGAAGCAAAGCCCGATTCATATTGGAGGGATGTTTGCCTTAAGTATGCTCGGGGCCAATTCCATTTTACCACAGGCAAACGGCCAGGGGCCACGAAATGGAAAAAGGCCTTAGAACAAATAGATGCTTGCCCGCTGCAGAAGCAATTAAACACCAAGGATCTGTTTGGGAGAAGCCTTAAGTGCTCCTGTGGGTTCCACAAGGTAGGTGAAACTATTTACTAATTGATTGTTTGCTGGTTTGTTTGTTTGTTTTTTCCTCTGGTGGGCTAGTATAGTAGTGTAGGATTCTTAGTTGCATGTAGCATAGCATGGCCCTCTTTTTGTAACCCCCCCCCCCCAGCCAGCAGATCTGACATCAGGCGCTGCTGGGTCTAGTGAGGCAGGAGGAGTTAAGACGGACGAGGCAGGGAGCACAGAGGTAGGGAGAGGAGAGACAGAGGCAGGTAGAGGAGGCACAGAGGCAGCGAGAGGAGGCACAGAGGCAGCGAGAGGAGGAGAGACAGAGGCAGCGAGAGGAGGAGACACAGAGGCAGCGAGAGGAGGAGACACAGAGGCAGGGGCAGTCAACGCAGAGGCAGGGATAGGAGACGCAGAAGCAGGAGACGGAGTGCAGTGCTGCCTGTGCAACCTGCATGTGGAGGGAGACCGGTTCACCAAGCACCTGTCGGACCACCACACGGAGGAGCAGTGTGATACCTGTGGGGCCAAGGTGCAGGGTACTGTTGGTCTTTTGAACCACATCCAAGTGGTTCACTATGCCTTCAGGGTACCATCAAAGCCGTCTCTGCCCCCTTCTTCATCCTGCTCTGCCGCGCCACACCACACGGCAGCTCAAACACCTGCAGGACACTTCAGGGTAGCATCAAAGACGTCTCTGCCCCCTTCTTCATCCTGCTCTGCCGCGCCACACCACACGGCAGCTCAACCACCTGCAGGACACTTCAGGGTAGCATCAAAGACGTCTCTGCCCCCTTCTTCATCCTGCTCTGCCGCGCCACACCACACGGCAGCTCAACCACCTGCAGGACACTTCAGGGTACCATCAAAGCCGTCTCTGCCCCCTTCTTCATCCTGCTCTGCCGCGCCACACCACACGGCAGCTCAACCACCTGCAGGACACTTCAGGGTAGCATCAAAGACGTCTCTGCCCCCTTCTTCATCCTGCTCTGCCGCTCCACACCACACGGCAGCTCAACCACCTGCAGCACCTTCTTCATCCTGCTCTGCCGCGCCACACCACACGGCAGCTCCACCACCTGCAGCACCTTCTTCATCCTGCTCTGCCGCGCCACACCACACGGCAGCTCCACCACTTGCAGCACAGAGGGTCAACTGGAAAGGTTTCCTGCCTGACCAGTTCAGAAGGGTGATCCAGGAAGCCGATCAGGTCTGGGTTTCCAAATGCTTGTATGAGCCTACAGGCCAACTAAAGCAAAAGATCCAGGCCTGCTGGTTTCACCCTCCACTGGAGCCCAAACCATCCCCTCCTGAGCCTGGCTGGTACTTCCGGCAGAGGCTGTTTGTCTGGGCACCAATGAGGATGTGGGGGATCCCCTCAAAGTGCCCCCAGTGTTCCGCAAAGATGAACAGCTCCGGGATTTACCGGAAGGTAAGGGAGGTGATCGACGTGGATAGCCGCTACTATCTTGTGGGAGCGGACTATCCACGTTGCTGCAGGTGCTCGCAGCCGGTCTGCCCATGGAGCCGCGACATGCTCTCGCAGCTGGATGTGGCACACAGGAGCCTGTTTCCCGCTGTCCTCACAACACAGCTGGCTCTGGATAGGAAAGTGATGACCTTCCTGAAGCCGAGGACCAGCGGGAACAGTTCCTCCTACCTCCAGTCTGCCATAGAGGAAGGTCACAGCGAGGAGTGGGCACGGCAGACCATCCGCTACCTGACTGACTGCGAGCTGCACAAAAAGATGGCTCCATTTGCATCTGCAGCCATATACCCTCCTCCACCACCCTTCAGGCCCCTTCCACTCGCCCAGTGGTTTGAGACCGTCCACTCCAACGACATCCTCAGCCACGTGGAGGAGATGAAGGGTGTGATCACTTCAACATATGGGAGAATCCTTAAAATGGACTCCACAAAGAAGGTGAGGGTTTCAACAGTAGAAAAATATACAAAATTGTATAATTACAACCAAACAGGAAATTGGTTTACTTCATAGTGCTTGTGTTTGTTTTACAGGTCACCAAGAAGCTGGCTGGTGCCATCGGGGACAGTGCCGCCTGGATGTCCAACATCGGCAACGAGTTTGGCCAGGTGTTGAACTCTGTGCTGACGACGGGTGAAGGTGCAGGGTTAGAGGAGTTGTGCCAGGGCGTCGTAACCCGGTATAGAAATGCGGGCCAACCTGAACCTGAGGCCATCTATGTCGATCGGGACTGCTGCAGCCAGTCAGGTGTGTGAAAATTGCTCTCTCACTCACACACAGACACACAGACACACACACACACTCACTCACTAACACACACACAAACACACTGTTGGTAGCATTTGTATTAAATGTATTTATTTAATACCAATGCTACTTTGGGGAGAAGTGTCAGGCAATTGGGAGTAACCACACAAAGGTGTTGTGGTCTATGGTATTAAGAATGGTTGTTTTTCACAGGTGTGTCTGCTGTGGCAAAACTCTTTCGCCCATGGAGGTCTGCAGTGCGCCTGGATAGCTTCCATTTTATGAGGCGTTTTAACTGCGGCCTCACAACAGAACACCACCCTCTCTATGGCACCTTTTGTGCCAAGCTTTCCGCCTGCATTTTTCTCTGGGACCAGGAGGATGTGCAACGCCTGAAGGAGGCCAAGAGAGCGGAGTGGAAGAGCAGCCACAGCGGACATACTCCCACTGACGACCAGCTCATGGCCACCATCAGCCCAGCTGAAATGAAGAGGCACTGCAGGAGGAGGACGCGTGGAGTGGAGGAGATGCGGAGCAGCATTTCAGGGCTCCTGGAATCTGTGTGGGAGCTCACAGACACCACAGGGCTGCGTCTGGTGAGCCATGACAGCATGCGCCACGTCTGGCAAGTACAGCAGAAGCACCTGGAGTGCCTCCAAGACCCTGCAGGTGTTTCACTGTACACGAAGGTGGGGACACTCCAGAAGGGCGGCAAGGAGCTGGACATCCTAAGGTGTGGTAGGGGGTCCTCCTCCCTGGAGAGTTTCCACCGGCACCAGTGTGCTTTCATTCCAGGTACATTTGCACGTGTTGTGATTATTCAAAATAGCACAATTACCACTGACGGGTATTCATATGTATTCACTTTACAATAATGGTTGACTGGACAGAGTATTTTGTTTCTTAGGCTGGCGGTGCAATGCGGTGCACATGCAGATGTACATGCTGGAGGGTATTTCAAGGTGGAACATGGGCCGGGCCAAGGAGGCAGTAGATGTGGAGGGGGCCTCCACCCTAAGAAGCTTCGATGTTCGGTTGATGTCCCACCTTAACAGCTTAAGCCAGCGTGTGCATGGTTGTGCTCTGGTGCCAGAGTTCACCCTTCCTGGGAAACCTACTGGTAAGAGAGATCTCAGAGCAACACTGGTTGCCCGGAGTATTACCTCCCCTCCTCTTTTTCTTAGGCACCCCCCTACCCAGAGGACATGCATTTCTTGAGTGCAAAGATTGTGCTATTCATGTAGGAGATGGATGTATGTACAGTATGTATGTCCTTTCTTTATCTTTGTGTTTATGCTGGTTACAGGCGAACGCATAGCTGTAGAATATTTATTGGAGCAGACCAATAGAGGCGACCTGCTGGCTCCATCACAGGCCTCCATCCCAGAAATCCCCTTGCCGGTGCTGGAGGAGGAGGAGGAGGAGGAGGAGGATGATGATGCCATCAGCATGCCTGCCATCAACATGCCTGCCATCAGCATGCCTGCCATCAGCATGCCTGCCATCAACATGCCTGCCATCACCATGCCTGCCATCAGCATGCCTGCCATCACCATGCCTGCCTCTGTCCCAGAGGTCAATAACATGCAATGTGATTCGAGGGGCGTTCCGGGGTGGGACGCAGTAGATGCCCTTGCTGCCTACCTGCTCTCATTAAACCACACCATCACGGCCTTGTCAGCCAAGGAGGAGGCGGACATAGTTCGCCTGTACGCAGCTTTAAATGCGATGGATCGGAAACCTTCTAGGTACAAAATAGTCATTATTATTATTATTACACCAAAATTAATCATACATTCCATGGAATGAATTAAGCATATGGATGTCTCTTTCACCGTTCAGGTACAGCCAGAAGGCAAAGAAAAAATCGCATGCGTCAGGCGGAATGTGGAGAGCACCAAGGAAGCCGAGTGGCTCTGCTCCTGGACAGCAGGCGGCAGAGAGGTGCTTGACCACAATTTGATATCATTTTATGAAATGTATTTATTATGTGTAGATTATTTTATTGAAATCCCTGTTGACATTGTCACTTGGTTCTACATGACTTTATATCCTTGTTCACAGTACATATCATATCATCCTTCTCTCCCACAGGCTGTACATGACCCATGGACAAGCAGCCCAGGACCCCGAAGTTCACAGGGTCTGTGAGTGTGTCTGCCTCAGACTCTTAAAAGAGTTTGAGCAGTCACGCAACAGGCCCAAGGACACAAAGGGGAAAACAATGCCCATCCCTCAGTCCATCGTGAGCATGTACAGCCACATTAAACAGCTGCTGGAGGACAGCAGGGTTGTCTGTGATGACACAGACCTGGTTCTGGTGCCAGTAAACAACACCACAGTATCTTCATGGTATGTGTTATTTAATTTACCTTTCCCATACATTCAAGACAGTTTATAAAGATTTAACCTCAAGAAAAACCTCCACCTGCATGCTGGTTAGAAAATATGTAATAACCTTAGGGAGGGAGGATAGGCTTACATAAAATAATGAATGTTTGTGTTGTAGGCTGCTTAGGAGGGATAAAAGGAAGGACAGGGACATGCTGCTGCAAGGCACTGTACTGCCCAAACAGGTGTACCTGGCAGAGGAGCCTCTTCCTGCTCTAAACACCCTTCCGGCTGCCCCTGTGCAACATGCACATGAGGAAATGACTTTTGAGGAGCCGGAAAATCGCGAGGGGGAAGCTTTCCCCCGCCAGCGCACTCTAGCGGCGAACAAGCCTCCGCCATCTCCACCTCCCAGGTTCCCTCCACAATTTGGGCCAGCTCCTCTATTTCCTCATCATCCCCCATATCCCCACTTTCCATCATATCCCCACTTTCCATTTCCATATCCTCATGCACCTCCACTTCCTCATGCTCCTCCTCATGCTCCTCCATTTCACATTTCTACTCCATATCCTCATGCCCCTCCATATGCTCCTCCATATCCTCATGCTCCTCCATATGCTCCTCCATATCCTCATGCTTATCCATTTCATGCTCCTCCACTTCCTCAAGCTCCTCCGTTTCCTAATTCCCTATCTCCTGATGCTCCTCCATCCCAGCCAAGGCAACGCGCCTGGAGGCTCAACAAAGCTGCCCAGGAGGATGAGGAGCTAACGTCAAGGGGGGATCCGCCACGGAAGAGGCTTAGAAAGGAGAACTACCACTATACCTGTAAGGGGTGTGGCCAGGACAAAAACAAAATCACTGGACACACCCAGCTGAAGGGGCGGTGGTATTGTCCTGCCTCAGGAATGACCCTGGAAGAGTGGAGGGATAGTGTGTAGTTGCTGTCTTTCTGTCTGTCTGTCTCTCTGTTGTTTGTCTCTGTCTCTCTGTTGTTCGTCTCTGTCGTTAAAATAAAGTTTAATAATTGTATTTGAGCCAAGAACAGCCTTCACGTCTTTATTTAATTTCCTCTTGAATATCAGGACAGTGAGTGTCATCTATTGAATGTGATTGTTAAAACTAAAGCCAGTCAGAATCAGAATAAGCTTTATTGCCAGGAAGGTTTGCATCAACCAAGTTGGTAAGGAACATGTAATTGCACAACAAACAGTAAACATATAAGATAAATAAGACATATAGTATAACCATGTATAAAAAGAAAGAATGTACAGAAAGTGTATGTGCAATGTGCAAAGATAATTGTGTGTTGACTTATAAAGAGTTCCTGTGTTAACAAATGACTACGTTCCCCAAAATGCATTGCATGTGTACTTCCGGAAAGTGACACGTGACTCGAGAACAAGCGAAGATGCAAGCGATATCGCCAGAGCCCAGGTTCGAATCCTGCAAAAGACATGAAAATGAAAGTGATGATACTGTGTGTAAACAATGTTGAAAAGATAAGAGAGGTGATACAAAATGATATAGTGCACGTTTTCCTCCTTTTTTCTCCTTTTCTTTTTCTCTCTTTCCCCCCTCTTTCTTCTCTCTTTTTCTCTTTTAGCCCGGCCAGGCAGTCCCTTTTGCCCCTTTTTTGGCCGAGTGGTTAAGGCGATGGACTGCTAATCCATTGTGCTCTGCACGTGTGGGTTCGAATCCCATCCTCGTCGTGAAGGACCCTAAAGGCCTTCTGTAGACAACCCTATTTGAATGGGCCATTTTAGGGACTACATCACAAGTGTCCAGGTCTAATGCTTCCCTTACTGGATGAGTGGCTGAATTACCCTATGACTCTACGGCGACCCTTGTATGTGACGAGGTGGCCGAGTGGTTAAGGCGATGGACTGCTAATCCATTGTGCTCTGCACGCGTGGGTTCGAATCCCATCCTCGTCGTGAAGGACCCCAAAGACCTTCTGTTGACTTTCTCAAACAACCCTATTTGGAGTGACCATTTTAGGGACTACATCACAGGTGTCCAGGTCTAATGCTTCCCTTACTGGATGAGTGGCTGAATGTCTGACTCTATAGTGCTGCCTGTATGTGACGAGGTGGCCGAGTGGTTAAGGCGATGGACTGCTAATCCATTGTGCTCTGCACGCGTGGGTTCGAATCCCATCCTCGTCGTGAAGGACCCTAATGGCCTTCTGTTGACTTTCTCAAACAACCCTATTTGGAGTGACCATTTTAGGGACTACATCAGAGGTGTCCAGGTCTAATGCTTCCCTTACTGGATGAGTGGCTGAATGTCTGACTCTATAGTACTGCCTGAATGTGACGAGGTGGCCGAGTGGTTAAGGCGATGGACTGCTAATCCATTGTGCTCTGCACGCGTGGGTTCGAATCCCATCCTCGTCGTGAAGGACCCTAAAGGCCTTCTGTAGACAACCCTATTTGAATGGGCCATTTTAGGGACTACATCACAAGTGTCCAGGTCTAATGCTTCCCTTACTGGATGAGTGGCTGAATTACCCTATGACTCTACGGCGACCCTTGTATGTGACGAGGTGGCCGAGTGGTTAAGGCGATGGATTGCTAATCCATTGTGCTCTGCACGCATGGGTTCGAATCCCATCCTCGTCGTGAAGGACCCCAAAGGCCTTCTGATGACTTTCTCAAACAACCCTATTTGGAGTGACCATTTTAGGGACTACATCACAGGTGTCCAGGTCTAATGCTTCCCTTACTGGATGAGTGGCTGAATGTCTGACTCTATAGTGCTGCCTGTATGTGACGAGGTGGCCGAGTGGTTAAGGAGATGGACTGCTAATCCATTGTGCTCTGCACGCGTGGGTTCGAATCCCATCCTCGTCGTGAAGGACCCTAAAGGCCTTCTGTAGACAACCCTATTTGAATGGGCCATTTTAGGGACTACATCACAAGTGTCCAGGTCTAATGCTTCCCTTACTGGATGAGTGGCTGAATTACCCTATGACTCTACGGCGACCCTTGTATGTGACGAGGTGGCCGAGTGGTTAAGGCGATGGACTGCTAATCCATTGTGCTCTGCACGCGTGGGTTCGAATCCCATCCTCGTCGTGAAGGACCCCAAAGGCCTTCTGTTGACTTTCTCAAACAACCCTATTTGGAGTGACCATTTTAGGGACTACATCACAGGTGTCCAGGTCTAATGCTTCCCTTACTGGATGAGTGGCTGAATGTCTGACTCTATAGTGCTGCCTGTATGTGACGAGGTGGCCGAGTGGTTAAGGCGATGGACTGCTAATCCATTGTGCTCTGCACGCGTGTGTTCGAATCCCATCCTCGTCGTGAAGGACCCTAAAGGCCTTCTGTTGACTTTCTCAAACAACCCTATTTGGAGTGACCATTTTAGGGACTACATCAGAGGTGTCCAGGTCTAATGCTTCCCTTACTGGATGAGTGGCTGAATGTCTGACTCTATAGTGCTGCCTGAATGTGACGAGGTGGCCGAGTGGTTAAGGCGATGGACTGCTAATCCATTGTGCTCTGCACGCGTGGGTTCGAATCCCATCCTCGTCGTGAAGGACCCTAAAGGCCTTCTGTAGACAACCCTATTTGAAGTGGCCATTTTAGGGACTACATCACAAGTGTCCAGGTCTAATGCTTCCCTTACTGGATGAGTGGCTGAATTACCCTATGACTCTAAGGCGACCCTTGTATATGACGAGGTGGCCGAGTGGTTAAGGCGATGGACTTCGAAATTGTGAGATTGAGAAGTAACACGTAGAAAGTAGTAGAGGGGGAAAGGCTCCCTCCAGTTCGTGGATTTATTGTTAGTTCGTTTGATTTTTTTGTCTGAATTTAGTTTGTTTGTTAGTGATTAATTTAGTTAATTTGTTCTGAAAGGGAACCCGGCAGTTTTAAACTGTTAGGGCGAACTTTACAGTTCAATCTTTCGAAATGAGCAGACCGCATGGCACCGAACCCGGAAAGGAAAAAGGCTTACGGAATAAGGATTTACCCCAAAAAGCGGACGGCAACAAGTTAAAGATTAAGGACAAGGGCAACACGACAAAGAAAATGAATGTGGGTTTAAACAAAGATGAAACAAAGGCTGATAAAAGGGCAAACGAAAGCGGACTGGGTAAAAGGATTACGAGCAAGATAAATGAATCAAACACGGATGGCTTAACGGCATTGATTTTGGATAACGGCAACACGACAACGAGAAGAACAGTGGATATAAACAAAGAGGAAGAAAAAACGAATGTAATGCTTAACGAAAGCGGACTGGATATAACAATGATGAACGAGCCAAATGATTCAAACATGGTCGCGAAAGACGCAGCTGCGGAGATAGAAAATGAGAGCGGCGGTTTCAAGGAGAATGAGGATCATGCAGGAAGCAAACAAATGAATGAAGTAATGAATGGAAATGGTAAAGGAAGGGATAATCAACAAAAAAAGAAGGAGCTTGGGTCGAAGGAAGTACCAGAAAATGAAGCTGGGGACGTGGTGGTAATTGAGGAAGCACCGTGCAAAGGACCTGACCAAAGCAACAGGTCAGGTAACAGTGAACTTGGTCGGGAAAATAACGTGTATAAAGAGAGCACAGATAAAGGGCCTGAGGGGAAAAAACCTGGACTGTGGCATAGGAAATATGCTAAAGAAATGACACTGGTTTTAGAAACTGAAAACATTGAGGGGCTAAACGCCATGAAACTAATCAAGGAAATTGAGAAAGCTGTCGGGCCGGGGAAACTCTCGGCTTTAAGACCCAGGCCGAATAAACAATTCGAAGCAACTTTTGAAAGTCTTGAAGTCTGTGATTTACTGGAAGATGAAGGTTTGCTTTTCGATGGAACACGGGTGGATGTAAAAAGACTATACAGAAGCGAGGTAATGGTCTCCTTTCTCCACCTGCCCCCTTACACAACAGATGGGGAGGTATTAGACAAATTAAGGAACTGGGGAGTCGAAGCCATCCTCCCCTTAAGAAGACGCTACTACCCGGGCACGTCAGTGGCAGACGGCACTCGTTTTATAAAAGTCCGTTTCCCGAAGGAAGTTCCATCGTTACCTTACAGTGCAAGGTTCGACTCACCTGACGGGCCTCAATACTGTAGGGTGATACATGACCGACAGATTAAGTTATGCAGACTTTGTTTACAGCCAGGGCACGTCATGAGAAGCTGCCCTGAGTTCACCTGCCGGGAATGCCTGCAACAGGGCCATTATGCCCGTGAGTGCGATGCTGCGAAATGCCCCGACTGCCGCCGTGCCTTCATCAAATGCACATGTCTAAGCTCCGAGGAGGAGAGCGACGGAAATAATGACGTGGAAGAGCACGAGAGCGAGGCGGAGGAGGAGGACTGCTCATCAGGGGAACTTTCAATCCCCTGTGCCCAGCCGCAGGGGCACCAGGTTTCTGACAAGGATATATCGTCGTGCATGGAGGAGAAGTTGGGCACCGTTTTCATGAAAGATATAGGTGCGGCTGGGGACACGGGAGAATCAGAGCTTCTGGAGGAGGAGACCCAGCATAGCGAGATGGAAATAACACAACAGGAGAAGGAAAAAAGGCAGAGGGAGAGTGAGGAAGAAATGGAAGACCACGAGTTTGACAGACGCACTCACCTGACTCTACCAAGGAAGGTAACAACACGGATTATAAACATTAAAAGAGTTTTAGAAACACAGAACAAAAGGAGGGTTGGGAGGAAAAAAAACGAACTGGCTGAAAAAACGGAGGTGCAGAAATGTTTTGACTTAAAATGAAGGGTTGTAATTTCGGTATTTATTTCTTTATTATTGTAATGGTGTGGGATTTTATCTCCATTAATGTAAGAGGAGGGATTAACCCTGTTAAATTACAAAGGTTGATAAAAGAAACAGAACGAAATGATGTTATATTAATACAAGAAAGTAACTGGACAAAAGAGGTGGCGGAAGGTTTCAAAAGAAGGTGGGATGGAGAAGTATTTTATAATAACAGTGCAAAAAAGGGAAGAGGAGTGGCATTTTTAATGAAGAGAGGTGTGTGTGGAAAGGTAACAGAAATATATAATGATCAAGAAGGGAAAATCTTAACAATAACAATGGAAGACAACAGCGGAAAAATAACAATATGTAATATACATGCACCAAATAAAAACAAAGAAAGAGTTGATTTTTTTAAGAATCTTCAGATATTAATTGAAGGCTGGGGAGAAACGATAGTAATGGGTGATTTTAACACTATTTTAGAAAGAGAGGACATAGCAGAAAATATGGATTTTAAGACGGATAGAGGAAGAGAAAAATTAAAAGAATTGATGGATAAGTGTGAAATGAGTGATATATGGAGAGAAAGAAATAAGGAAGTGAGAAAATATAGCAGAGTGCAAATAGTAAATGATAAAATCCAACAAAGCAGAATAGATATGGTTTTAATAAGGAAAGAGTTAAGTGAATATGTGAAGAGAGTTTATTATAAAAGATGTGGTTTTAGCGATCATGAATATTTATTTTTGAAACTGGATTTGAATAAGGTGGAAAGAGGACCAGGTGTTTGGCTTTTGAACACAGAGATTTTAAAAGACAATATATACAAAATGGATGTTGGCGAAATGATTTTAAGCAGCATAAAAGAAATGGGAGACTATGTGGACAGTTTGGGTGTATGGTGGGATAATTTAAAACATGAAATTAAGAAATACTCAATCAGTTTTTGTCAAAAAAGAAGTAAAGATAAAAGAATGAAGGAAAGAGGGATACGCCAAGAACTAGAGGATGAGCTGCGGAAAATAAAGGAAAGAAAAGAAGACATTAACAAAATAGCGTTTTTGGAAGATGAATTGAAAAGAATTGAAGAACAAACTTTTAAAGGAGCAATGATAAGGAGCAGAGCAAATTATATGGTAGAAGGAGAGAGGTGTACCAAGTTCTTTTTTGATCTAGAGAAAACTAGACAAAAAGCAGAAGAAATTAAAAGTATAAGGAGTCTGGATGGGAAGAGAATAACAGATAAAGACAGTATTTTAAAGGAAGTACATGGTTTTTATAATAATTTATTTACCCAACAAGGAACAAGTAAAGAAGATAGCGAGTA
Source organism: Sprattus sprattus (assembly GCF_963457725.1). Classification (NCBI taxonomy): domain Eukaryota; kingdom Metazoa; phylum Chordata; class Actinopteri; order Clupeiformes; family Clupeidae; genus Sprattus; species Sprattus sprattus. The sequence continues at coordinate 113,367 of NC_137923.1, read as the reverse complement.
TTTATTGAACAATATTGAGGAAAAGGTGTCTGAGGAGGACAGAGAAATGTGCAACAGGATAATTAGTCAAGAAGAAATAGAAGATGCTTTGGGTGAAATGAAAAATGGTCGCAGCCCGGGTTTGGATGGCCTGGGCTGTGAATTCTATAAAGTATTTAAAAATGTTTTAGTACCTGTTTTAAACAAGATTTTCAATGAGATATGGCAAGGAGGAGCTCTGAGTCCCTCAATGACGAGAGGAATGATAAAAATAATTTACAAAAACAAGGGGGACAAGGAAGAGCTCCAGAATTTTAGGCCCATTAGTCTTTTAAATTGTGATTATAAGATTTTAGCAAAGGTAATGGCAAACAGGCTGAAGCGGGTTTTGCCCAGAGTCATTCAGACCAACCAGGCATATGCTGTCCTGGGTAGAGACATCGCAGACACTGTAAACAGTATTAGAGACAAAATTTGGTTTTTAGATAAGGAGGGTAGGAAGGGATTTTTAATTAATATAGATTTAGAAAAAGCTTTTGATAGGGTAGAACATGATTTTTTATTTGAGGTTTTAAGGAAATATGATTTTGGCGATAAATTTGTGCAGTGTCTGAGGGGTCTCTACTCGGATGCAAAGAGTTGTGTCAAATGCAATGGATTTTTGACAGATTTTATTTATTTAACCAGATCCATACGGCAAGGATGTCCACTGTCGGCATTGCTGTACACTCTGGTCGCAGAGCCCCTGGGCCTGGCAATCAATGCTGACAGGGGAATAAAAGGAATTCCGCTAGATGGTTTTAATGATTTTAGCAAAGAAACCAAAATATATCAGTATGCGGATGACACAACTCTGATTTTAAAAGATGAAGCCAGCATCTGGAGAGCAGTTGAAGTCCTGGAGAGGTACTGCAAAGGCTCAGGCGCTAGAATGAATCTGGGTAAAACTGAGTTTTTAAACATAGGAAAAGATAACGCCTTGTCAAGGACGGTACCCTTTAAAGAAGTTAGGGAAAATATCAAAATTTTGGGAGTCAGAGTAGGGATAGATGAAAGACAAAACACAAAGTTAATGTGGGAGGAGACAATTGGGAAAACTAAAAAAAGATTGACTTTTTGGAGGAGGAGGAATTTAACCCTCAAGGGAAAAATTTTGGTCTTAAACTCACTCTTTTTATCAAAAATATGGTACGTCCTTGGATCGGTTAGTTTGCCAATACCTGTCTTAAAAAGTTTTAAAGAATTGGTGACTACTTTTATTTGGGAAGGTAAGCCTTCTAAAATAGCCTACGAGACTCTGATCGGGAGGGTGGAGGAGGGAGGTCTGGGATTGCTCGACCCACTCGTAAGACTGAAGGCCCTCAGAATAAAGACAGTGAAACATTTTATGGGGGAAGGTAACAAAGAATGGAAGAGGACTTTTGAATATTTTTTAAACAAAAAGTTTGAAATGGGGTCTTCAGTCTTATGGATGCAGGTTAGGGAGAATATGATGGTCGGAATCCCAGACTTTTACAGGGAAGTTTTAAGGGCTTGGGGGGATTTTAGAGAAGCGATAGATTTTAGACCAGTGGGGAGGGATGAGCTTTTAAACCAACCTCTGTTTTTAAATCCAAATTTGAATAGGGGGGATTTTTATGTAAAAAGGTGGTTTGACGCCGGGTTCCGCACGATCAGAGATCTCTTATACGAGATAAAACCAGGGCTCCTGCCATTGCAGGCCTTTATGGATGAAATTGAAAGGGTGGAAGGGAAAATTAATGAAGACTCTGTAAAAAAGGAACTTGAAAACATTAAACAAACGATACCGGAGGAGTGGTGGGATAAGATGAAAGGAGAAAAAGGTGGAGGGGAGGAAGAAAAAGCAGAAGTAATGATGAAGGATACAGGCATACCGTTTAATGTGTGCTTACTGAAGCAATTTTATAATTTTTTTAGGGACAAAGCTTTTATTAAACCCAGGGCCAATTCCTATTGGAAAAAAAGTTTTATAAATATAAAAGAAGAAGAAGTATGGGGAAATATAAGATCCTCACTAAAATGCCCGCTTTTAGAGAACTTTGATTATCTTTTAGCACACAACTGCATTTACCATGAGATGAGGCTTTTTAAAATGGGTTATGCAACTGATGAGCTATGTAAAGTATGTGAAACAGAGAAAGAGGGACTGAAGCACATGTTTTTTGAATGCAAAGAGTTGGAGTGTTTTACTGTGAAGTTAAAGCATATAGTAACTGGATTTGGGGTGGATAGGCAGTATGTGGAAGAGCATTGGGAGAAGATGTTTTTATTTGGTGTTTTTAAAGACGGAAACAAAAAAAGGAACCAGGCAGTCAACATATTCTTGTCTGTGGCCAGGCATACAGTGTGGGTGAGGAGGGTGGTGGTGAAACAAAGACAACATAAATTGGATGTATGCAAACTATTTGAACAGAAACTCTTAAGAGTGATTGAAACACTGTATGCCTATTTTGCCTTTAATTATGATTTAGAGACGTTTAACAAAAAATTTGTTTTTAGCAACCAATTTGTATTATTAACATGGGAGGGAATTAAATTGAATTTGCCTGATTGTTTTTAAGATCTTCTGCCTGTTTGCTTTATTGTATTTATTGAACCCATCTATGTATTTATTGAATCATTATCAAAGCAATTTGCACATCATTTATATACTTACTGAAGTATTGTTCTATTTCCTGCCTGAAGTCACAATGTTATTTATTATGTATGCGAATTTTGCACATTATTTATTAGCTGTGCAATTCCTTGTGAACCTAAAACCTCTGTGTATGATAAATGTATGGTTGAAAGGAAAATGTGAACAATTGAAAATTGAATGCTGTGATGGAGAAATGGAATTGAAACTATTGATATAGTGTTAAAAACAAACTCAACACATGAAATGAAAATAGAAAATTGAATGAATTTGCTGAATGTTTTGAAATGTAAACTCTGAAATTTTTGATCAATAAAAGATAAAAAAAAAAAAAGGCGATGGACTGCTAATCCATTGTGCTCTGCACGCGTGGGTTCGAATCCCATCCTCGTCGTGAAGGACCCCAAAGGCCTTCTGATGACTTTCTCAAACAACCCTATTTGGAGTGACCATTTTAGGGACTACATCACAAGTGTCCAGGTCTAATGCTTCCCTTACTGGATGAGTGGCTGAATTACCCTATGACTCTACGGCGACCCTATTTGGAGTGACCATTTTAGGGACTACATCACAGGTGTCCAGGTCTAATGCTTCCCTTACTGGATGAGTGGCTGAATGTGTGACTCTATAGTGCTGCCTGTATGTGACGAGGTGGCCGAGTGTTTAAGGCGATGGACTGCTAATCCATTGTGCTCTGCACGCGTGGGTTCGAATCCCATCCTCGTCGTGAAGGACCCTAAAGGCCTTCTGCTGACTTTCTCAAACAACCCTATTTGAAGTGGTCATTTTAGGGACTACATCACAAGTGTCCAGGTCTAATCCTTCCCTTACTGGATGAGTGGCTGAATTACCCTATGACTCTACGGCGACCCTATTTGGAGTGACCATTTTAGGGACTACATCACAGGTGTCCAGGTCTAATGCTTCCCTTACTGGATGAGTGGCTGAATGTGTGACTCTATAGTGCTGCCTGTATGTGACGAGGTGGCCGAGTGGTTAAGGCGATGGACTGCTAATCCATTGTGCTCTGCACGCGTGGGTTCGAATCCCATCCTCGTCGTGAAGGACCCTAAAGGCCTTCTGCTGACTTTCTCAAACAACCCTATTTGAAGTGGTCATTTTAGGGACTACATCACAAGTGTCCAGGTCTAATCCTTCCCTTACTGGATGAGTGGCTGAATTACCCTATGACTCTACAGAGACCCTTGTATGTGACGAGGTGGCCGAGTGGTTAAGGCGATGGACTGCTAATCCATTGTGCTCTGCACGCGTGGATTCGAATCCCATCCTCGTCGTGAAGGACCCTAAAGGCTGCAGACAACCCTATTTGAAGTGGCCATTTTAGGGACTACATCACAAGTGTCCAGGTCTAATGCTTCCCTTACTGGATGAGTGGCTGAATTACCCTATGACTCTACGGCGACCCTTGTATGTGACGAGGTGGCCGAGTGGTTAAGGCGATGGACTGCTAATCCATTGTGCTCTGCACGCGTGGGTTCGAATCCCATCCTCGTCGTGAAGGACCCTAAAGGCCTTCTGCTGACTTTCTCAAACAACCCTATTTGAAGTGGTCATTTTAGGGACTACATCACAAGTGTCCAGGTCTAATCCTTCCCTTACTGGATGAGTGGCTGAATTACCCTATGACTCTACAGAGACCCTTGTATGTGACGAGGTGGCCGAGTGGTTAAGGCGATGGACTGCTAATCCATTGTGCTCTGCACGCGTGGATTCGAATCCCATCCTCGTCGTGAAGGACCCTAAAGGCTGCAGACAACCCTATTTGAAGTGGCCATTTTAGGGACTACATCACAAGTGTCCAGGTCTAATGCTTCCCTTACTGGATGAGTGGCTGAATTACCCTATGACTCTACGGCGACCCTTGTATGTGACGAGGTGGCCGAGTGGTTAAGGCGATGGACTGCTAATCCATTGTGCTCTGCACGCGTGGGTTCGAATCCCATCCTCGTCGTGAAGGACCCTAAAGGCCTTCTGTTGACTTTCTCAAACAACCCTATTTGGAGTGACCATTTTAGGGACTACATCAGAGGTGTCCAGGTCTAATGCTTCCCTTACTGGATGAGTGGCTGAATTTCTGACTCTATAGTGCTGCCTGTATGTGACGAGGTGGCCGAGTGGTTAAGGCGATGGACTGCTAATCCATTGTGCTCTGCACGCGTGGGTTCGAATCCCATCCTCGTCGTGAAGGACCCTAAAGGCCTTCTGTAGACAACCCTATTTGAAGTGGCCATTTTAGGGACTACATCGCAAGTGTCCAGGTCTAATGCTTCCCTTACTGGATGAGTGGCTGAATTACCGTATGACTCTAAGGCGACCCTTGTATATGACGAGGTGGCCGAGTGGTTAAGGCGAAGGACTGCTAATCCATTGTGCTCTGCACGCGTGGGTTCGAATCCCATCCTCGTCGTGAAGGACCCTAAAGGCCTTCTGTAGACAACCCTATTTGAAGTGGACATTTTAGGGACTACATCACAAGTGTCCAGGTCTAATGCTTCCCTTACTGGATGAGTGGCTGAATTACCCTATGACTCTAAGGCGACCCTTGTATGTGACGAGGTGGCCGAGTGGTTAAGGCGATGGACTGCTAATCCATTGTGCTCTGCACGCGTGGGTTCGAATCCCATCCTCGTCGTGAAGGACCCTAAAGGTCTTCTGTTGACTTTCTCAAACAACCCTATTTGGAGTGACCATTTTAGGGACTACATCACAGGTGTCCAGGTCTAATGCTTCCCTTACTGGATGAGTGGCTGAATGTCTGACTCTATAGTGCTGCATGTATGTGACGAGGTGGCCGAGTGGTTAAGGCGATGGACTGCTAATCCATTGTGCTCTGCACGCGTGGGTTCGAATCCCATCCTCGTCGTGAAGGACCCTAAAGGCCTTCTGCTGACTTTCTCAAACAACCCTATTTGAAGTGGTCATTTTAGGGACTACATCACAAGTGTCCAGGTCTAATCCTTCCCTTACTGGATGAGTGGCTGAATTACCCTATGACTCTACAGACACCCTTGTATGTGACGAGGTGGCCGAGTGGTTAAGGCGATGGACTGCTAATCCATTGTGCTCTGCACGCGTGGGTTCGAATCCCATCCTCGTCGTGAAGGACCCTAAAGGCTGCAGACAACCCTATTTGAAGTGGCCATTTTAGGGACTACATCACAAGTGTCCAGGTCTAATGCTTCCCTTACTGGATGAGTGGCTGAATTACCCTATGACTCTACGGCGACCCTTGTATGTGACGAGGTGGCCGAGTGGTTAAGGCGATGGACTGCTAATCCATTGTGCTCTGCACGCGTGGGTTCGAATCCCATCCTCGTCGTGAAGGACCCTAAAGGCCTTCTGTAGACAACCCTATTTGAAGTGGCCATTTTAGGGACTACATCACAAGTGTCCAGGTCTAATGCTTCCCTTACTGGATGAGTGGCTGAATTACCCTATGACTCTAAGGCGACCCTTGTATGTGACGAGGTGGCCGTACCTGCCAGTTTTTGGACTGCCTCCGAGGTCCTAACACATTACAAAAGGTCCGAACAAATCCGAACGAGGTCCTAACCTGCTCCTAACCAGGTCCGAACATATTCCTTCAGAGATCAAAGAGTTTCGAATGAGATCCGACCACAGTTCCGAACAGTATAGGTCACGTGACGCGGGAGGGGGCGGGAATATACGATGAACATCGCTGTAGAGTGGCAGCCATTTTTTCCATCGCTTACGGGAGATAAAACATCGGTAGAAAGGTTTGGAAACTTTATTAATACTCATAAAAGCGACATCATAAAAAACAAAACAACAAAAGAAAGTTCTAATAGTACTAGTGTTATAATGTTCCCGTTCCGTCAGCACGATATTCAACTTGTATTTCAACTTTCTTGTTACGTCGCTTTGCTAACGAGCTTCTGACTGTAATAGCTACATACTACCTGATACATGCTAGCACTGTGTGGCTATGGTGGGGATGATTTGACAGAATCAATAATAACTTATTTATTTGTTTATTTGCCGTATGAACGCTGCCGATTTCTCGGGGAAAGCCATAAGATGTGAATAGCGTCATCTGAATAGATGTGAATAAGATAGAATTGCTTGGAAGCTCACGCATTAATGTATCAACTAACTGTCACATTTGTTGCACTGGTCAGAATTTGGTAAAAGACGGAGCAAACGAGTCTTGTTATGTGCTTGAACAGCGCAAACAGGTGTATGAAACAAGTTTAATTGTGCCAAGTTTAATTACTAACAATAATGATCCTTTAGTTTGCCTGCTGTGGTGGAGCTGCCGTGTGGTGTGCATTTAACTTTCTTGTTACGTCGCTTTGCTAACGAGCTTCTGACTGTAATAGCTACATACTACCTGATGCTATGGTGGGGATGATTTGACAGAATCAATAATAACTTATTTATTTGTTTATTTGCCGTATGAACGCTGCCGATTTTATCGGGGAAAGCCATAAGATGTCAATAGCGTCGCTGTAGCCTACATAGTCTACTCGCTGTACGACGCAGCGAACGGCTTCGGAAGCTGCCTGTTAGTGCCATTTTCATATTGTTGTTCAGATATAGACATTATATCATTTAGATTCATATTTAGTGATTGTTAATTATAGTGATAGCATATTTGTATTTAAGTTAAATACATTTGAGTGCTCATACATTGCATTGCTTGGAAGCTCACGCATTAATGTATCAACTGTCACATTTGTTGCACTGGTCAGAATTTGGTAAAAGACGGAGCAAACGAGTCTTGTTATGTGCTTGAACAGCGCAAACAGGTGTATGAAACAAGTTTAATTGTGCCAAGTTTAATTATTAACAATAATGATCCTTTAGTTTGCCTGCTTTTATTTTGTGAAGCACTTTGTGCTACAATGTCTTCGTATGAAAATATTGATTGATTGAATAATAAAAATAATGATGATAACATTAATATTATAAGAACTTTATTCGTATAGTAATAAAACAGAACATACCTACCCACCTACAAACATACATATATACAGTATATATAAATACATACACATGTATCATTTCTACCAATCTGTCTGTCTGTACACACACATAGCCTAGCTCAACATTAACCTGTTTTACATTTGATGTTTGCAGATGAAGGAAGCAAAGCCCGATTCATATTGGAGGGATGTTTGCCTTAAGTATGCTCGGGGCCAATTCCATTTTACCACAGGCAAACGGCCAGGGGCCACGAAATGGAAAAAGGCCTTAGAACAAATAGATGCTTGCCCGCTGCAGAAGCAATTAAACACCAAGGATCTGTTTGGGAGAAGCCTTAAGTGCTCCTGTGGGTTCCACAAGGTAGGTGAAACTATTTACTAATTGATTGTTTGCTGGTTTGTTTGTTTGTTTTTTCCTCTGGTGGGCTAGTATAGTAGTGTAGGATTCTTAGTTGCATGTAGCATAGCATGGCCCTCTTTTTGTAACCCCCCCCCCCCCCCAGCCAGCAGATCTGACATCAGGCGCTGCTGGGTCTAGTGAGGCAGGAGGAGTTAAGACGGACGAGGCAGGGAGCACAGAGGTAGGGAGAGGAGAGACAGAGGCAGGTAGAGGAGGCACAGAGGCAGCGAGAGGAGGCACAGAGGCAGCGAGAGGAGGAGAGACAGAGGCAGCGAGAGGAGGAGACACAGAGGCAGCGAGAGGAGGAGACACAGAGGCAGGGGCAGTCAACGCAGAGGCAGGGATAGGAGACGCAGAAGCAGGAGACGGAGTGCAGTGCTGCCTGTGCAACCTGCATGTGGAGGGAGACCGGTTCACCAAGCACCTGTCGGACCACCACACGGAGGAGCAGTGTGATACCTGTGGGGCCAAGGTGCAGGGTACTGTTGGTCTTTTGAACCACATCCAAGTGGTTCACTATGCCTTCAGGGTACCATCAAAGCCGTCTCTGCCCCCTTCTTCATCCTGCTCTGCCGCGCCACACCACACGGCAGCTCAAACACCTGCAGGACACTTCAGGGTAGCATCAAAGACGTCTCTGCCCCCTTCTTCATCCTGCTCTGCCGCGCCACACCACACGGCAGCTCAACCACCTGCAGGACACTTCAGGGTAGCATCAAAGACGTCTCTGCCCCCTTCTTCATCCTGCTCTGCCGCGCCACACCACACGGCAGCTCAACCACCTGCAGGACACTTCAGGGTACCATCAAAGCCGTCTCTGCCCCCTTCTTCATCCTGCTCTGCCGCGCCACACCACACGGCAGCTCAACCACCTGCAGGACACTTCAGGGTAGCATCAAAGACGTCTCTGCCCCCTTCTTCATCCTGCTCTGCCGCTCCACACCACACGGCAGCTCAACCACCTGCAGCACCTTCTTCATCCTGCTCTGCCGCGCCACACCACACGGCAGCTCCACCACCTGCAGCACCTTCTTCATCCTGCTCTGCCGCGCCACACCACACGGCAGCTCCACCACTTGCAGCACAGAGGGTCAACTGGAAAGGTTTCCTGCCTGACCAGTTCAGAAGGGTGATCCAGGAAGCCGATCAGGTCTGGGTTTCCAAATGCTTGTATGAGCCTACAGGCCAACTAAAGCAAAAGATCCAGGCCTGCTGGTTTCACCCTCCACTGGAGCCCAAACCATCCCCTCCTGAGCCTGGCTGGTACTTCCGGCAGAGGCTGTTTGTCTGGGCACCAATGAGGATGTGGGGGATCCCCTCAAAGTGCCCCCAGTGTTCCGCAAAGATGAACAGCTCCGGGATTTACCGGAAGGTAAGGGAGGTGATCGACGTGGATAGCCGCTACTATCTTGTGGGAGCGGACTATCCACGTTGCTGCAGGTGCTCGCAGCCGGTCTGCCCATGGAGCCGCGACATGCTCTCGCAGCTGGATGTGGCACACAGGAGCCTGTTTCCCGCTGTCCTCACAACACAGCTGGCTCTGGATAGGAAAGTGATGACCTTCCTGAAGCCGAGGACCAGCGGGAACAGTTCCTCCTACCTCCAGTCTGCCATAGAGGAAGGTCACAGCGAGGAGTGGGCACGGCAGACCATCCGCTACCTGACTGACTGCGAGCTGCACAAAAAGATGGCTCCATTTGCATCTGCAGCCATATACCCTCCTCCACCACCCTTCAGGCCCCTTCCACTCGCCCAGTGGTTTGAGACCGTCCACTCCAACGACATCCTCAGCCACGTGGAGGAGATGAAGGGTGTGATCACTTCAACATATGGGAGAATCCTTAAAATGGACTCCACAAAGAAGGTGAGGGTTTCAACAGTAGAAAAATATACAAAATTGTATAATTACAACCAAACAGGAAATTGGTTTACTTCATAGTGCTTGTGTTTGTTTTACAGGTCACCAAGAAGCTGGCTGGTGCCATCGGGGACAGTGCCGCCTGGATGTCCAACATCGGCAACGAGTTTGGCCAGGTGTTGAACTCTGTGCTGACGACGGGTGAAGGTGCAGGGTTAGAGGAGTTGTGCCAGGGCGTCGTAACCCGGTATAGAAATGCGGGCCAACCTGAACCTGAGGCCATCTATGTCGATCGGGACTGCTGCAGCCAGTCAGGTGTGTGAAAATTGCTCTCTCACTCACACACAGACACACAGACACACACACACACTCACTCACTAACACACACACAAACACACTGTTGGTAGCATTTGTATTAAATGTATTTATTTAATACCAATGCTACTTTGGGGAGAAGTGTCAGGCAATTGGGAGTAACCACACAAAGGTGTTGTGGTCTATGGTATTAAGAATGGTTGTTTTTCACAGGTGTGTCTGCTGTGGCAAAACTCTTTCGCCCATGGAGGTCTGCAGTGCGCCTGGATAGCTTCCATTTTATGAGGCGTTTTAACTGCGGCCTCACAACAGAACACCACCCTCTCTATGGCACCTTTTGTGCCAAGCTTTCCGCCTGCATTTTTCTCTGGGACCAGGAGGATGTGCAACGCCTGAAGGAAGGAGGCCAAGAGAGCGGAGTGGAAGAGCAGCCACAGCGGACATACTCCCACTGACGACCAGCTCATGGCCACCATCAGCCCAGCTGAAATGAAGAGGCACTGCAGGAGGAGGACGCGTGGAGTGGAGGAGATGCGGAGCAGCATTTCAGGGCTCCTGGAATCTGTGTGGGAGCTCACAGACACCACAGGGCTGCGTCTGGTGAGCCATGACAGCATGCGCCACGTCTGGCAAGTACAGCAGAAGCACCTGGAGTGCCTCCAAGACCCTGCAGGTGTTTCACTGTACACGAAGGTGGGGACACTCCAGAAGGGCGGCAAGGAGCTGGACATCCTAAGGTGTGGTAGGGGGTCCTCCTCCCTGGAGAGTTTCCACCGGCACCAGTGTGCTTTCATTCCAGGTACATTTGCACGTGTTGTGATTATTCAAAATAGCACAATTACCACTGACGGGTATTCATATGTATTCACTTTACAATAATGGTTGACTGGACAGAGTATTTTGTTTCTTAGGCTGGCGGTGCAATGCGGTGCACATGCAGATGTACATGCTGGAGGGTATTTCAAGGTGGAACATGGGCCGGGCCAAGGAGGCAGTAGATGTGGAGGGGGCCTCCACCCTAAGAAGCTTCGATGTTCGGTTGATTCAATTCAATTCAATTCAATTTTATTTGTATAGCGCCATAACAATACAATTGCCTCTCGGCGCTTAACAGAGCCCAGAGCCTGAACCCCCTTAGTGCATGCACAACGGCAACAGGGGCAAGAAAAAACTCCCTGTTAGGCAGGAAGAAACCTTGAGCAGAACCACGGCACATAAGGGGGGACCCATCTGCTTGAGGTCGGCCGGGTGGAGACAGGAAGGTGGGACGGGGGGAAGGGGGGAAGGGGAAGGGTAGTGTGGCAGAAGGGGAAAGGAAGCAACAGGGGCAATACACAGCCAGCATTTGGTCACTGGACATATGTGTACATACATCTGGTGGTAAATACATGATATAGACAAGACCAGATTACTGTGGCAATAGGGTTACTGTTACAGGGGTAGGGGATGTAGGGACAGAGAAACATTTCGGTGGAGGCAATAATGTATATTGTACATAAATGCTAGCATAGGGTATTGGGTAGAGTAGGTGGACGGCAATGCAGTGGCAGTGGGTGCGGTTGGCCGAGGGTTTCTCTAGGTAGACCAGGTAGAGAGACTACGTGCAGAGTGGTGGGGGTGGGGAGGGAAAGTTCCACATCCATCAGCGATTGGAACACGCCTGGCTCCGGGGAGGCAGTGGACCTTGCAGGGGCCGCTTGTTGAAGGGGGGGGTGTGGACATCTCGGACCATGGAGCTGCCGATGACCAGGGTGGGGGTCGTCACATCCAGCGGGAGAAGTCGTCAAGGGGATGATGACTGAGTTGAGGGCCCAGGATGGGGAGCAGGGCGGCGTGGGCGATGCTGGTGTTGCTCTGGAGCCGGTCTGCAGGGGCGTTTCGGGGCGGGCTGAGGAGGGGAGTGATCAGGCCCAGGAGGCTCCTCCTGATCCATCTAACAAACAGGAAATGACGAATCAGTCTGCGGGTCTGTTAGTCGGGAATCAGCACGAACAAACACACAGATGAATCATTTCACCAACCAGGGACATGTCATCTGTGTGTCGGTTTGCCTGTTGCATATTGCAATACTTAGATATGTTTAGTTTTTCTGGCATTGAACATTTTGTTTTTTGTTGTGATCTGTTTGCCGGGGCCGTACATGCATCCCACCTTAACAGCTTAAGCCAGCGTGTGCATGGTTGTGCTCTGGTGCCAGAGTTCACCCTTCCTGGGAAACCTACTGGTAAGAGAGATCTCAGAGCAACACTGGTTGCCCGGAGTATTACCTCCCCTCCTCTTTTTCTTAGGCACCCCCCTACCCAGAGGACATGCATTTCTTGAGTGCAAAGATTGTGCTATTCATGTAGGAGATGGATGTATGTACAGTATGTATGTCCTTTCTTTATCTTTGTGTTTATGCTGGTTACAGGCGAACGCATAGCTGTGGAATATTTATTGGAGCAGACCAATAGAGGCGACCTGCTGGCTCCATCACAGGCCTCCATCCCAGAAATCCCCTTGCCGGTGCTGGAGGAGGAGGAGGAGGAGGAGGATGATGATGCCATCAGCATGCCTGCCATCAACATGCCTGCCATCAGCATGCCTGCCATCAGCATGCCTGCCATCAACATGCCTGCCATCAGCATGCCTGCCATCACCATGCCTGCCATCAGCATGCCTGCCATCACCATGCCTGCCTCTGTCCCAGAGGTCAATAACATGCAATGTGATTCGAGGGGCGTTCCGGGGTGGGACGCAGTAGATGCCCTTGCTGCCTACCTGCTCTCATTAAACCGCACCATCACGGCCTTGTCAGCCAAGGAGGAGGCGGACATAGTTCGCCTGTACAGAGCTTTAAATGCGATGGATCGGAAACCTTCTAGGTACAAAATAGTCATTATTATTATTATTACACCAAAATTAATCATACATTCCATGGAATGAATTAAGCATATGGATGTCTCTTTCACCGTTCAGGTACAGCCAGAAGGCAAAGAAAAAATCGCATGCGTCAGGCGGAATGTGGAGAGCACCAAGGAAGCCGAGTGGCTCTGCTCCTGGACAGCAGGCGGCAGAGAGGTGCTTGACCACAATTTGATATCATTTTATGAAATGTATTTATTATGTGTAGATTATTTTATTGAAATCCCTGTTGACATTGTCACTTGGTTCTACATGACTTTATATCCTTGTTCACAGTACATATCATATCATCCTTCTCTCCCACAGGCTGTACATGACCCATGGACAAGCAGCCCAGGACCCCGAAGTTCACAGGGTCTGTGAGTGTGTCTGCCTCAGACTCTTAAAAGAGTTTGAGCAGTCACGCAACAGGCCCAAGGACACAAAGGGGAAAACAATGCCCATCCCTCAGTCCATCGTGAGCATGTACAGCCACATTAAACAGCTGCTGGAGGACAGCAGGGTTGTCTGTGATGACACAGACCTGGTTCTGGTGCCAGTAAACAACACCACAGTATCTTCATGGTATGTGTTATTTAATTTACCTTTCCCATACATTCAAGACAGTTTATAAAGATTTAACCTCAAGAAAAACCTCCACCTGCATGCTGGTTAGAAAATATGAAATAACCTTAGGGAGGGAGGATAGGCTTACATAAAATAATGAATGTTTGTGTTGTAGGCTGCTTAGGAGGGATAAAAGGAAGGACAGGGACATGCTGCTGCAAGGCACTGTACTGCCCAAACAGGTGTACCTGGCAGAGGAGCCTCTTCCTGCTCTAAACACCCTTCCGGCTGCCCCTGTGCAACATGCACATGAGGAAATGACTTTTGAGGAGCCGGAAAATCGCGAGGGGGAAGCTTTCCCCCGCCAGCGCACTCTAGCGGCGAACAAGCCTCCGCCATCTCCACCTCCCAGGTTCCCTCCACAATTTGGGCCAGCTCCTCTATTTCCTCATCATCCCCCATATCCCCACTTTCCATCATATCCCCACTTTCCATTTCCATATCCTCATGCACCTCCACTTCCTCATGCTCCTCCTCATGCTCCTCCATTTCACATTTCTACTCCATATCCTCATGCCCCTCCATATGCTCCTCCATATCCTCATGCTCCTCCATATGCTCCTCCATATCCTCATGCTTATCCATTTCATGCTCCTCCACTTCCTCAAGCTCCTCCGTTTCCTAATTCCCTATCTCCTGATGCTCCTCCATCCCAGCCAAGGCAACGCGCCTGGAGGCTCAACAAAGCTGCCCAGGAGGATGAGGAGCTAACGTCAAGGGGGGATCCGCCACGGAAGAGGCTTAGAAAGGAGAACTACCACTATACCTGTAAGGGGTGTGGCCAGGACAAAAACAAAATCACTGGACACACCCAGCTGAAGGGGCGGTGGTATTGTCCTGCCTCAGGAATGACCCTGGAAGAGTGGAGGGATAGTGTGTAGTTGCTGTCTTTCTGTCTGTCTGTCTCTCTGTTGTTTGTCTCTGTCTCTCTGTTGTTCGTCTCTGTCGTTAAAATAAAGTTTAATAATTGTATTTGAGCCAAGAACAGCCTTCACGTCTTTATTTAATTTCCTCTTGAATATCAGGACAGTGAGTGTCATCTATTGAATGTGATTGTTAAAACTAAAGCCAGTCAGAATCAGAATAAGCTTTATTGCCAGGAAGGTTTGCATCAACCAAGTTGGTAAGGAACATGTAATTGCACAACAAACAGTAAACATATAAGATAAATAAGACATATAGTATAACCATGTATAAAAAGAAAGAATGTACAGAAAGTGTATGTGCAATGTGCAAAGATAATTGTGTGTTGACTTATAAAGAGTTCCTGTGTTAACAAATGACTACGTTCCCCAAAATGCATTGCATGTGTACTTCCGGAAAGTGACACGTGACTCGAGAACAAGCGAAGATGCAAGCGATATCGCCAGAGCCCAGGTTCGAATCCTGCAAAAGACATGAAAATGAAAGTGATGATACTGTGTGTAAACAATGTTGAAAAGATAAGAGAGGTGATAAAAAATGATATAGTGCACGTTTTCCTCCTTTTTTCTCCTTTTCTTTTTCTCTCTTTCCCCCCTCTTTCTTCTCTCTTTTTCTCTTTTAGCCCGGCCGGGCAGTCCCTTTTGCCCCTTTTTTGGCCGAGTGGTTAAGGCGATGGACTGCTAATCCATTGTGCTCTGCACGCGTGGGTTCGAATCCCATCCTCGTCGTGAAGGACCCTAAAGGTCTTCTGTTGACTTTCTCAAACAACCCTATTTGGAGTGACCATTTTAGGGACTACATCACAGGTGTCCAGGTCTAATGCTTCCCTTACTGGATGAGTGGCTAAATGTGTGACTCTATAGTGTTGCCTGTATGTGACGAGGTGGCCGAGTGGTTAAGGCGATGGACTGCTAATCCATTGTGCTCTGCACGCGTGGGTTCGAATCCCATCCTCGTCGTGAAGGACCCCAAAGGCCTTCTGTTGACTTTCTCAAACAACCCTATTTGGAGTGACCATTTAAGGGACTACATCACAGGTGTCCAGGTCTAATGCTTCCCTTACTGGATGAGTGGGTAAATGTGTGACTCTATAGTGCTGCCTGTATGTGACGAGGTGGCCGTACCTTGAGGCGAATGGACGGCAACGCTGTTCCTCACGCTATCCTCTACAATCGTGTACATTCCTCTACAATCTAATACATTCTAATACATTCGACACACTTCGAACAATGGGGGTGCAAAAGAGCCAATCAGTTGTTAAGAAAACGACACCTCACAGGCGCACGGGTTTCTGTTTGGTGAGTGGGAGTGGCCGTTGCTACGGCAATCTCGCAGCTGATTGGATATTTCACGAGTTTGAAGACACCGCAGCTAGAGGTTTATCATTCTGAGGCAATCTAATTTCAAAGATAGCAGGCACCGTTGTTCGAGATATATAAAGTAAGTAATCAATCAACAAATTATTTCATTAAACGTTAATGTTGACTTATTTGTTAAGATTGTAATCCATGTTTGGGGATGTTTTAGTCCGTCTAATGCTAGTTCAGACGAATATAAACAGTTAAGTGAACTGTCTAGTTAACATTAACGTTCACATAACTTTATCGTCTTACTTTACCATTTTCCCAGGCTAAAGTTATTCAAAATGATTACGGTGTGTCATCGTAACTGATCAACAAATGAATTCAATAAACAAATGTTGACTGATCGTAATTCATGTTTGGGAATGTTTTAGTCCGTCTAATGCTAGTTCAGACGAACATAAAAAGTTAAGTGAACTGTCTAGTTAACATTAACGTTCACATAACTTTATCGTCTTATTTTACCATTTTCCCAGGCTAAAGTTATTCAAAATGATTACGGTGTGTCATCGTAACTGATGGATGAATGTTTACGTGTAGTAGCCTATGTTGTTTTTGTCGTTTACATTATACTGGGGAAATGGTATTTGAACTGCCGTGTACCTTTATCGTCGAACTTTAGCATTTTCCCAGGAAAAAGTTATTCAAAATAATTACGGTGTGTCATTGTAACCGATGGGTTAATGTTTACGTGTAGTAGCCTATGGTGTTTTTGTCGTTTACATTATACTGGGGAAATGATTTCGTTTGAGCTAGGGATACAGTTACGAGAACTGCTGAGGTAACGTTAACGTACTGCCCGGTATAGAAGCTTTAACGTTAATATCACAAGCCATTAAAATGACTGTTACTCTTAGCTATATTTACAGATTCGATGGGTGATCTGTTTATTCGTCTTCAATTAAGACTGAAATCTTTTTGCGGTAAAATGATGAACAAATCCGACAAAAAAAATGTGTTTCTGACATCTGAGATTTCTCTAAGATAAATAACTGTCTAGTAGGCTACAACTTAAACGGTTTTATTTCGGTGAGCTGATGTGAAAAACATTGTTGTTGTTCTGGCTCTCATCTGGCTGAGGTGAATTTGAAATCACAGGCACTTACTTGAGTCAAATGTGACGTCAGCACGCTGATCACTGTGCTTTACGTGGCTGTTTATTATCAGTAGCTTACAGTTCATTGTCATTAGTCAAGACACTGTTCATTTGATAAATATAAAACTGAAGTAGGCTTTTAAAAAGTAAGTGCAGTCATTGATGAAGTAATCCCACCTCTCGCCTAATTATAAGATAGATAGATAGATAGATGGATACTTTATTGATCCCGAGGGAAATTAAGGTCATCCAGTAGCTTACACTTACAAACAAACATGAATAACAATAAATACAAAAATCACAATAAATACAAAACAATACACATAGGGAGAACATGTACACATGGGGGTGGGGTGTTTACATATAACATATACATATAACAATGTGCTTTACATGTGACAGGGCTTTAAGTAGTGGAAAGTAGTGCAAAAGTGTTCCTGTGCATGTGTGGATAGTGCAAAGAGTCCTGTGCTTGTGTATGTTGGGATAGTGTACAGTGATATAAATACTTAAATAAAGGAAAGCTCTCCTTTCAAAGTTTTGTTTTATATGTTATGTGACATTCAACCCTGATATCTGCAGAAATGCCAAAGACTGGTCCACCAGACTCCTACTGGGAAGAGGTCATGAAAAGGTATGCCATGGGGAAATTCAAGTTCTCCACTGGCAGGAGGCCGAAATCCACAAGGTGGAAGGCTGCCATTAAGTGCATTGACGCCTGTCCTTTGACGCCAATGTACGGTCAGTCCGTCCGTCATTTCGACATTTTCAGGAAAAGGATTGAGTGTCAATGTGGATATCACAAGGTAAGGATGAATTTGAATAGTTTGATTAAACATTTGAAGGTGGTGGTTACTAAAAGTAAATCTGCTTTAGCTTTCTAATGACCAATTTGAATACTCTATCCTGGACCATGCATTGTTTTATCATCACTTGTACTTGAATTGTTCCACTATGTTTAACAGGGGGATCACAAAGTTAATTGGATGTATTGTCAGGCTTAGGGGAAATGTTAATATAAAATGTTTTTCACAGTCAGCTGCAGGGTCAGCAGGGTCAGCAGCCCCACAGACAGGCACACAGAGGCAAGAATCAGGCGAGGGTCAGTCAAGCACTTCCAGTGCTAAAAGCCTGCTGCCAGCATCAGCTGCACAGGCCAGGTCAGACACAGCATCAGCTTCACAGACCAGGTTACCGCAGGCAGCACCAGAACCACCTCCACAGACCAGGTTACCACAGGACGCATCAGCTGCACAGACCAGGTTACCGCAGACAGTACCAGCAGCTGCACAGACCAGGTTACCGCAGGCAGCACCAGAACCAGCTCCACAGACCAGGTTATCACAGACAGCACCAGCACCAGCTCCACAGACCAGGACACCACAGAAAGCACCGAATCCGGTTAGAATTAGTGAGATGGACTCAATAACATGCTCTCTATGTAGCGAGGAGGTGAGCAGTTCTCGTTACACCCAGCACTTGTCTGACTACCATGTCCAAGAGCGGTGTGACCAGTGTGGGGTTAAAGTCTGGGGGGCAATTGGACTGCTACTACATATTGAATCGTATCATGATTTTCTACCTACCGCCCCTCCCACAGCATCACCGGTGATTCAATCATCTTCAAAGGCACCCCACACATTCACACCACAGGCACCACACACACCACAGGCACCCCACACATTCACAGCAAAGGCACCACACACATCACAGGCACCCCACACATCCACACCACAGGCACCACACACATCCACACCACAGGCACCACAGAGACCACAGGCACCCCACACATTCACACCACAGGCACCCCACACATTCACACCACAGGCACCACACACATTCACATCACAGGCACCACACACATCACAGGCACCCCACACATCCACACCACAGGCACCACACACATCCACACCACAGGCACCACAGAGACCACAGGCACCCCACACATTCACACCACAGGCACCCCACACATTCACACCACAGGCACCACACACATTCACATCACAGGCACCACACACATCACAGGCACCCCACACATTCACACCACAGGCACCCCAGACATCACAGGCACCCAACACATTCACATCACAGGCACCCCAAAGAGGCATTGCTCTGAGGCCTTCTGACGTGGATTGGGCAAGTTTTCTGCCTAAGCAGTTCACACGAATTATAAAGCCAGCAGACCAGGAGTGGATTTCTCAGTGTCTTTATGAGCGCACTGGACAGCTCAGGCAAGATCATTCGCAGAACTGGTTCCATCCACCAAGCCCGTCCAAGCCCACAACATCACCTCCCGATCCACACAGCTACTACAGGCGGCGCATGTTTCTCTGGGCTCCAATGCGGATGTGGAGCATTCCTTTAAAATGCACAGTGTGCAATAGAAAGATGCACCACTCTGGAATTTATCCAAAAGTCAGGGAAGTGATTGATATTGACTCCAAATATTATTTGGTTGGAGGGGACTATCCCCGTTGCAGTAAATGCATGATCCCTGTCTGCCCTTGGAGTGTTGACATCCTCAAACAATTGGATCCCTCACACAGAAACAAATTCCCCGCCGTTTTAACTACTCACCTGGCACTGGACAGAAAGTGTGTAACCTTGATGAAGCCAAGAACTGTAGGGAATAGCTCAAGCTACCTCCAACAGGCGCTTCAGGAAATCCACAGCGAGGAGTGGGCAAGACGGGCCGTTGATTACCTGTCTGACTGTGAACTCCACAAGAAGACATGTTTTCTCACCCAAACCCAAGCTGTATATCAACGGCCACCACCCTATTGCCCCTTACCCCTGGCCCAGTGGTTTGAGACAGTGCATTCCAACGAGATCCTGGGTCATCTTGATGAGCTGAAAGGTGTCATCACATCAACGTATGGCAGGATCCTGAAGCTTGACTCTACCAAGAAGGTACATGTGAAGCTAAGATAACTTTTCATTGTTTTTGTATTGTATGTGGTTGTTTCTCTGATTTATATGTTAATCTTTATGTAGATCACAACAAAACTTGCCGGTGGAATAGAGGACACAGCCACATGGATGACCAATATTGGGAACGAATTTGGTCAAGTTCTCAATTGTGTTCTGACCACTGGCGAGGGGGCTGGCATAGATGACCTGTGTCAGGGCATCGTCCAGAGATACCGGGATGCAGGGGAGCCAGAGCCAGATGCCATATATGTGGACAGGGACTGCTGCAGTGAAACAGGTGTGTGACCTTGAATGGTGTTGTGATGTTTTTTGTTCAAAATGTGTTACATTTCATAAACAATTTTAACAGTTTGACAGACATGCAATACAGTTCTTTAAGGCTGTGTATTTTTTATGAATAAAGAACTTAATTTGTGATATGGTAGGCTGCCATCAGTTGCTGCCTGTTCAATAAAATGTAGCTTGGATACGACATACAGGTGCTTAATGATGCGGTGTGTTGTTTAATTGTACAGGTGTGGGTCCAGTTCTCACTTGGTTTCGACCGTGGAAATCCACAGTGAGACTGGACATATTCCATTTCATGAGGCGGTTCACCAAAGGCCTCACTACTGAGCACCATCCCCTGTATGGCACCTTCTGCTCGAAATTGTCCAGTTGCATCTTTGAGTGGGACAAGGATGACGTTGGGCATCTCAAAGAGGCCAAGAGGTCAGAGCTAAAAAAAAAACATCAGGGTCATGTTCCCACAGACGCCCAGGTGTTGTCCAACATCAGCTCCAGTGAGCTTTCCAAGCACTGCCGCCGGAAAACTCGAGGGGTTGAAGAGACTCGTAGTCTCATTCAACAACTGTTGGACTCAATGTGGGAGCTGACCGACACCACAGGTTTGAGTCTCATCAACCATGAGAGCATGGAGCGTGTGTGGGAGGTGCAACAGAAGCATTTGCCCTGCATCCAAGATCCACAGGGTGTACAGCTGTACACAAACATCGGGTCAAAATCCCAAAAGGGAGACAAAGCCCTTGATGTCCTTAGATGTGGCAGGGGATCCTCTTCCCTGGAAAGCTTCCATCGACATCAGTGCAGTTTCATCCCAGGCAAGTTAAAACTGAACATCTTTGAGACATTTTTCTAATGTGTTGCTGAATTACTTGTCACAAGATTCTTAATTTTTGTTTGTCATCAATTATTTTGTCTTGCTAGGGTGGAGATGCAATGCTCTGCATACCCAAATGTACATGCTGGAGGGGGCATCCAGGTGGAACGTGAATCGTGCACATCAAGCTCTCAATATGAGTGCTACATCAGAAACGAAACTGTACGATGTACGCTTGATGTGCAATCTAAGTGCCCTGAGCAACAGGGTACTTGGATCGACACTCCTGCCAGAGTTCATACCCCCTGGAAAACCCACTGGTAAGATTCTCAAGTAAAAAAGCAGGCACTGGGCAACATTCTTTTGGAGACCATACTCTCTGCCATTGAATTCTGTGATAATGCAACTGTTTTCTCACTCATTCTAATCAGTGTTTTTCTGCTGACTTATTGTGGCAGGTGAGCGTATTGCTGTGGAGTACCTGCTGGGGCAGTCTAACAGAGGAGACCTACTGACTTCACTTGAGCAGAGTGGAGAAATTAGTGACACTCTGCCAGAGATGCCTGGTGAAGTTCAGGAGGATGAGTGTGATGTCACAATATCAAGTGCCGCTGACATCACATTTCATGTGTCCGAGACTAACCCTGTTGTACCATCATCTCAGGTAATATGATGAAACTGAATGATCATCTGTCATCTGTCTGTACATTTGAACAGGAAAAGATAATTTGCAGACGGCAGTTTTCAAGATGTGTTGTGACTGACATCTCAAATCACTATTGTTTAATAACAATTACTTTAGGAATCAACATTTGATGATTCATCATTTGAGGACACCAGTGGGCCAAGCACATCAACTCAGGTAAAGTGGCTAATGTTGGATTATTGGAGATGCAGACTGGTTTTGTCTTCTTTATGAAATCAGTTTTGTAAGATTTGGTTTTGTTGTCATTTTGTTGGTCTGGTTAGGATGAGCGGTGTGATACGAGAGGAGTACCGGGGTGGGAGGCAGTTGATGACTTGGCAGGGTACCTGGTCAACCTCAACCGTACCATGACTGCATTGTCAACCTCCGAGACGGCGGAGATATTACGGTTGTGCACCCTTTTGCATGCCATCGACCAGTCTCCCACCAAATACTCGCTCAAATCAAAAAAGAACACCTTGTCAGGGCCATGGAGAGCTTCGCGGAAGCGTAGTGGCTCTGCACCTGGCCAGCAAGCAGCTGAAAGGTAATTTATACATGTAATATTACGTATATATAAATATATATACATATATCACGATGAATACTAATTGATGAAATGCAATACTGATCCATCCAACATCTACAGACTTTTCATGACTCACGGCCAAGCTGCCCACAGACCTGATGTTAACAGGATCTCAGAGTGTGTTGCTCTGAGACTGTTTAAGGAGTTCAGGGAAGCCAGAAATAGGCCCAAGGACCACCGAAACAAGACCTTCCCCATTCCACAGTCAATTGTGATGACATACAGTCACATAAAGCAATTGATTGAAGACAGTCAGGACATACTGGAGCAGACCAACTTGGTGTTAGTGACTATTAACAACACCACAGTGTCCTCTTGGTGAGTTGAATTTTTCCGCTTATACACGTGGACATATTTTAATTAATCCAAACAATCCAAACCAACAATGCTTTTCTGCCATGTTTCTTCAGGCTGCAGGATCGGCAGAAGAGAACAAACCGGGATACCCTGCTTCAAGGGGTACAACTTCCCCAGCAGGTCCATGTAGCTGAGCAACCTATACTAGAAGCTAGGGACCTCCCATCTGCGCCTGTACAGCATGGACATGCTGCTTTGGAGTTCCAGGAACCGGAAAACCGCGAGGGTGAGGCAGTGATTCGCCGACGTCGCAGTGCCAGAGCAGTGTCTGACACACACACAGACACTGGACGACCCGCACCTGGTACTAGCTCCACCCAAGCAGCACAGCACTATCCTGGGTGGGACCGCGCCTACTGTCAGCAGGGTCAACGCTCAGCACCTCATACTCAGGACTGGTCCCCTTACCAGACCCCACCAGCTCCAACACCAATGCACCATTCTAAGGGCTGGTCCCCTTACCAGACCCCACCAGCTCCAACACCAATGCACCATTCAAAGGGCTGGTCCACTTATCAGCCATCAACAGTACCATCACCAGCGCCTCACTTTCAGGACTGGTCCGATTACCAGCCATCACCAGTTCCATCACCAGCGCCCCACTTTCAGGGCTGGTCCGATTACCAGCCATCACCAGTTCCATCACCAGCGCCCCACTTTCAGGGCTGGTCCGATTACCAGCCATCACCAGTTCCAACACCAGTGCCTCCTTCTCAGAACTGGTCCCAATACCAGCCATCACCAGCTCCAACACCAGCGCCTCCTTCTCAGAACTGGTCCCCATACCAGCCACCACCAGTTCCAACACCAGCACCTCTTTTTCAGAACTGGTCCCCATACCAGCCATCACCAGTTCCAACACCAGCTCCTCGAAATCGGCAGCGCGAGTATAGACGGCGAAAGGCAGCTCGTGAGGATCAGGAGCGGGAGGCAAGGGGAGAGCCCCCAAAGAAGAGACAAACTATGGAACAGTACCACTATGAGTGCAAGCTTTGTGGTCGGCCCAAAACTAAAGACACTGGCCATTCCCAGGTACGGGGTAAATGGTACTGTCCAGCATCAGGGCAGACCATTGAAGAGTGGAGGAGCACACTGTAATGTAAACACATTGTGTGCTTTTTTGTAAATAGTGTTGTGTTTCTATTTTGTGTGCCTTTTGTATGCATACACTGTGTTTTATATTTTGTGTTTTTTTTTGTACATAGCTTCATTGTGTTTATATTTTGTGTGTTTGTGTTCTCATTTAAAAAAAAAAAAAAACAACAAAAAAAAACACAACTCTTGTGGTGTAATAGTAACACATCCATCCATTCGTTGGTTGGAAGATTCCAGGTGCAAGTCCTGGCAAGAGTGTTTGATTTGTTGTTCGAATCAGTATTTAATTCAAAATTATTTCATTGTAAGTGGATCTGCAATTTTTTGGCATTTTTTCCTTCTTTCCTTTCTCTTTTTCTCTTTTCTCCCCTTTCCCCCTTTCCCCTTTTCATCCCCCCCCTCTAGCAGTCCCTCTTCCCCCTTTCTTGGCCGAGTGGTTAAGGCGATGGACTGCTAATCCATTGTGCTCTGCACGCGTGGGTTCGAATCCCAATCTCGTCGTGAAGGACCCTAAAGGCCTTCTGTAGACAACCCTATTTGAAGTGGCCATTTTAGGGACTACATCACAAGTGTCCAGGTCTAATGCTTCCCTTACTGGATGAGTGGCTGAATTACCCTATGACTATAAGGCGACCCTTGTATGTGACGAGGTGGCCGAGTGGTTAAGGCGATGGACTGCTAATCCATTGTGCTCTGCACGCGTGGGTTCGAATCCCATCCTCGTCGTGAAGGACCCTAAAGGTCTTCTGTTGACTTTCTCAAACAACCCTATTTGGAGTGACCATTTTAGGGACTACATCACAGGTGTCCAGGTCTAATGCTTCCCTTACTGGATGAGTGGCTGAATTACCCTATGACTCTAAGGCGACCCTTGTATGTGACGAGGTGGCCGAGTGGTTAAGGCGATGGACTGCTACTCCATTGTGCTCAGCACGCGTGGGTTCGAATCCCATCCTCGTCGTGAAGGACCCTAAAGGTCTTCTGTTGACTTTCTCAAACAACCCTATTTGGAGTGACCATTTTCGGGACTACATCACAGGTGTCCAGGTCTAATGCTTCCCTTACTGGATAAGTGGCTGAATGTCTGACTCTATAGTGCTGCCTGTATGTGACGAGGTGGCCGAGTGGTTAAGGCGATGGACTGCTAATCCATTGTGCTCTGCACGCGTGGGTTCGAATCCCATCCTCGTCGTGAAGGACCCTAAAGGCCTTCTGTAGACAACCCTATTTGAAGTGGCCATTTTAGGGACTACATCACAAGTGTCCAGGTCTAATGCTTCCCTTACTGGATGAGTGGCTGAATTACCCTATGACTCTAAGGCGACCCTTGTATATGACGAGGTGGCCGAGTGGTTAAGGCGATGGATTGCTAATCCATTGTGTTCTGCACGCTTGGGTTCGAATCCCATCCTCGTCGTGAAGGACCCTAAAGGTCTTCTGTTGACTTTCTCAAACAACCCTATTTGGAGTGACCATTTTAGGGACTACATCACAGGTGTCCAGGTCTAATGCTTCCCTTACTGGATGAGTGGCTGAATGTCTGACTCTATAGTGCTGCCTGTATGTGACGAGGTGGCCGAGTGGTTAAGGCGATGGACTGCTAATCCATTGTGCTCTGCACGCGTGGGTTCGAATCCCATCCTCGTCGTGAAGGACCCCAAAGGCCTTCTGATGACTTTCTCAAACAACCCTATTTGGAGTGACCATTTTAGGGACTACATCACAAGTGTCCAGGTCTAATGCTTCCCTTACTGGATGAGTGGCTGAATTACCCTATGACTCTACGGCGACCCTATTTGGAGTGACCATTTTAGGGACTACATCACAGGTGTCCAGGTCTAATGCTTCCCTTACTGGATGAGTGGCTGAATTACCCTATGACTCTAAGGCGACCCTTGTATGTGACGAGGTGGCCGAGTGGTTAAGGCGATGGACTGCTAATCCATTGTGCTCTGCACGCGTGGGTTCTAATCCCATCCTCGTCGTGAAGGACCCTAAAGGCCTTCTGCTGACTTTCTCAAACAACCCTATTTGAAGTGGTCATTTTAGGGACTACATCACAAGTGTCCATGTCTAATCCTTCCCTTACTGGATGAGCGGCTGAATTACCCTATGACTCTACAGAGACCCTTGTATATGACGAGTGGCCGAGTGGTTAAGGCGATGGACTGCTAATCCATTGTGCTCTGCACGCGTGGGTTCGAATCCCATCCTCGTCGTGAAGGACCCTAAAGGCCTTCTGTAGACAACCCTATTTGAATGGGCCATTTTAGGGACTACATCACAAGTGTCCAGGTCTAATGCTTCCCTTACTGGATGAGTGGCTGAATTACCCTATGACTCTACGGCGACCCTTTTATGTGACGAGGTGGCCGAGTGGTTAAGGCGATGGACTGCTAATCCATTGTGCTCTGCACGCGTGGGTTCGAATCCCATCCTCGTCGTGAAGGACCCCAAAGGCCTTCTGATGACTTTCTCAAACAACCCTATTTGGAGTGACCATTTTAGGGACTACATCACAGGTGTCCAGGTCTAATGCTTCCCTTACTGGATGAGTGGCTGAATGTCTGACTCTATAGTGCCCTCTGTATGTGACGATGTGTTCGAGTGGTTAAGGCGATGGACTGCTAATCCATTGTGCTCTGCACGCGTGGGTTCGAATCCCATCCTCGTCGTGAAGGACCCTAAAGGCCTTCTGTAGACAACCCTATTTGAAGTGGCCATTTTAGGGACTACATCACAAGTGTCCAGGTCTAACGCTTCCCTTACTGGATGAGTGGCTGAATTACCCTATGACTCTAAGGCGACCCTTGTATGTGACGAGGTGGCCGAGTGGTTAAGGCGATGGACTGCTAATCCATTGTGCTCTGCACGCGTGGTTTCGAATCCCATCCTCGTCGTGAAGGACCCTAAAGGTCTTCTGTTGACTTTCTCAAACAACCCTATTTGGAGTGACCATTTTAGGGACTACATCACAGGTGTCCAGGTCTAATGCTTCCCTTACTGGATGAGTGGCTGAATTACCCTATGACTCTAAGGCGACCCTTGTATGTGACGAGGTGGCCGAGTGGTTAAGGCGATGGACTGCTAATCCATTGTGCTCTGCACGCGTGGGTTCGAATCCCATCCTCGTCGTGAAGGACCCTAAAGGCTTTCTGTTGACTTTCTCAAACAACCCTATTTGGAGTCACCATTTTAGGGACTACATCAGAGGTGTCCAGGTCTAATGCTTCCCTTACTGGATGAGTGGCTGAATGTCTGACTCTATAGTGCTACCTGAATGTGACGAGGTGGCCGAGTGGTTAAGGCGATGGACTGCTAATCCATTGTGCTCTGCACGCGTGGGTTCGAATCCCATCCTCGTCGTGAAGGACCCTAAAGGCCTTCTGTAGACAACCCTATTTGAAGTGGCCATTTTAGGGACTACATCACAAGTGTCCAGGTCTAATGCTTCCCTTACTGGATGAGTGGCTGAATTACCCTATGACTCTAAGGCGACCCTTGTATATGACGAGGTGGCCGAGTGGTTAAGGCGATGGACTGCTAATCCATTGTGCTCTGCACGCGTGGGTTCGAATCCCATCCTCGTCGTGAAGGACCCCAAAGGCCTTCTGATGACTTTCTCAAACAACCCTATTTGGAGTGACCATTTTAGGGACTACATCAAAAGTGTCCAGGTCTAATGCTTCCCTTACTGGATGAGTGGCTGAATTACCCTATGACTCTACGGCGACCCTATTTGGAGTGACCATTTTAGGGACTACATCACAGGTGTCCAGGTCTAATGCTTCCCTTACTGGATGAGTGGCTGAATGTGTGACTCTATAGTGCTGCCTGTATGTGACGAGGTGGCCGAGTGTTTAAGGCAATGGACTGCTAATCCATTGTGCTCTGCACGCGTGGGTTCGAATCCCATCCTCGTCGTGAAGGACCCTAAAGGCCTTCTGCTGACTCTCTCAAACAACCCTATTTGAAGTGGTAATTTTAGGGACTACATCACAAGTGTCCAGGTCTAATCCTTCCCTTACTGGATGAGTGGCTGAATTACCCTATGACTCTACGGCGACCCTATTTGGAGTGACCATTTTAGGGACTACATCACAGGTGTCCAGGTCTAATGCTTCCCTTACTGGATGAGTGGCTGAATGTGTGACTCTATAGTGCTGCCTGTATGTGACGAGGTGGCCGAGTGGTTAAGGCGATGGACTGCTAATCCATTGTGCTCTGCACGCGTGGGTTCGAATCCCATCCTCGTCGTGAAGGACCCTAAAGGCCTTCTGCTGACTTTCTCAAACAACCCTATTTGAAGTGGTCATTTTAGGGACTACATCACAAATGTCCAGGTCTAATCCTTCCCTTACTGGATGAGTGGCTGAATTACCCTATGACTCTACGGCGACCCTATTTGGAGTGACCATTTTAGGGACTACATCACAGGTGTCCAGGTCTAATGCTTCCCTTACTGGATGAGTGGCTGAATGTGTGACTCTATAGTGCTGCCTGTATGTGACGAGGTGGCCGAGTGGTTAAGGCGATGGACTGCTAATCCATTGTGCTCTGCACGCGTGGGTTCGAATCCCATCCTCGTCGTGAAGGACCCTAACCCTAAAGGCCTTCTGCTGACTTTCTCAAACAACCCTATTTGAAGTGGTCATTTTAGGGACTACATCACAAGTGTCCAGGTCTAATCCTTCCCTTACTGGATGAGTGGCTGAATTACCCTATGACTCTACAGAGACCCTTGTATGTGACGAGGTGGCCGAGTGGTTAAGGCGATGGACTGCTAATCCATTGTGCTCTGCACGCGTGGGTTCGAATCCCATCCTCGTCGTGAAGGACCCTAAAGGCTGCAGACAACCCTATTTGAAGTGGCCATTTTAGGGACTACATCACAAGTGTCCATGTCTAATGCTTCCCTTACTGGATGAGTGGCTGAATTACCCTATGACTCTACGGCGACCCTTGTATGTGACGAGGTGGCCGAGTGGTTAAGGCGATGGACTGCTAATCCATTGTGCTCTGCACGCGTGGGTTCGAATCCCATCCTCGTCGTGAAGGACCCTAAAGGCCTTCTGTAGACAACCCTATTTGAAGTGGCCATTTTAGGGACTACATCACAAGTGTCCAGGTCTAATGCTTCCCTTACTGGATGAGTGGCTGAATTACCCTATGACTCTAAGGCGACCCTTGTATGTGACGAGGTGGCCGAGTGGTTAAGGCGATGGACTGCTAATCCATTGTGCTCTGCACGCGTGGGTTCGAATCCCATCCTCGTCGTGAAGGACCCTAAAGGCTGCAGACAACCCTATTTGAAGTGGCCATTTTAGGGACTACATCACAAGTGTCCAGGTCTAATGCTTCCCTTACTGGATGAGTGGCTGAATTACCCTATGACTCTACGGCGACCCTTGTATGTGACGAGGTGGCCGTACCTTGAGGCGAATGGACGGCAACGCTGTTCCTCACACTATCCTCTACAATCGTGTACATTCCTCTACAATCTAATACATTCTAATACATTCGACACACTTCGAACAATGGGGGTGCAAAAGAGCCAATCAGTTGTTAAGAAAACGACACCTCACAGGCGCACGGGTTTCTGGTTGGTGAGTGGGAGTGGCCGTTTCTACGGCAATCTCGCAGCTGATTGGATATTTCACGAGTTTGAAGACACCGCAGCTAGAGGTTTATCATTCTGAGGCAATCTAATTTCAAAGATAGCAGGCACCGTTGTTCGAGATGTATAAAGTAAGTAATCAATCAACAAATTATTTCATTAAACGTTAATGTTGACTTATTTGTTAAGATTGTAATCCATGTTTGGGGATGTTTTAGTCCGTCTAATGCTAGTTCAGACGAATATAAACAGTTAAGTGAACTGTCTAGTTAACGTTAACGTTCACATAACTTTATCGTCTTACTTGACCATTTTCCCAGGCTAAAGTGATTCAAAATGATTACGGTGTGTCATCGTAACTGATCAACAAATGAATTCAATAAACAAATGTTGACTGATCGTAATTCATGTTTGGGAATGTTTTAGTCCGTCTAATGCTAGTTCAGACGAACATAAAAAGTTAAGTGAACTGTCTAGTTAACATTAACGTTCACATAACTTTATCGTCTTACTTTACCATTTTCCCAGGCTAAAGTTCTTCAAAATGATTACGGTGTGTCATCGTAACTGATGGATGAATGTTTACGTGTAGTAGACTATGTTGTTTTTGTCGTTTACATTATACTGGGGAAATGGTATTTGAACTGCCGTGTACCTTTATCGTCGAACTTTAGCATTTTCCCAGGAAAAAGTTATTCAAAATAATTACGGTGTGTCATTGTAACCGATGGGTTAATGTTTACGTGTAGTAGCCTATGGTGTTTTTGTCGTTTACATTATACTGGGGAAATGATTTCGTTTGAGCTAGTGATACAGTTACGAGAACTGCTGAGGTAACGTTAACGTTACTGCCCGGTATAGAAGCTTTAACGTTAATATCACAAGCCATTAAAATGACTGTTACTCTTAGCTATATTTACAGATTCGATGGGTGATCTGTTTATTCGTCTTCAATTAAGACTGAAATCTTTTTGCGGTAAAATGATGAACAAATTCGACAAAAAAAATGTGTTTCTGACATCTGAGATTTCTCTAAGATAAATAACTGTCTAGTAGGCTACAACTTAAACGGTTTTATTTCGGTGAGCTGATGTGAAAAACATTGTTGTTGTTCTGGCTCTCATCTGGCTGAGGTGAATTTGAGATCACAGGCACTTACTTGAGTCAAATGTGACGTCAGCACGCTGATCACTGTGCTTTACGTGGCTGTTTATTATCAGTAGCTTACAGTTCATTGTCATTAGTCAAGACACTGTTCATTTGATAAATATAAAACTGAAGTAGGCTTTTAAAAAGTAAGTGCAGTCATTGATGAAGTAATCCCACCTCTCGCCTAATTATAAGATAGATAGATAGATAGATGGATACTTTATTGATCCCGAGGGAAATTAAGGTCATCCAGTAGCTTACACTTACAAACAAACATGAATAACAATAAATACAAAAATCACAATAAATACAAAACAATACACATAGGGAGAACATGTACACATGGGGGTGGGGTGTTTACATATAACATATACATATAACAATGTGCTTTACATGTGACAGGGCTTTAAGTAGTGGAAAGTAGTGCAAAAGTGTTCCTGTGCATGTGTGGATAGTGCAAAGAGTCCTGTGCTTGTGTATGTTGGGATAGTGTACAGTGATATAAATACTTAAATAAAGGAAAGCTCTCCTTTCAAAGTTTTGTTTTATATGTTATGTGACATTCAACCCTGATATCTGCAGAAATGCCAAAGACTGGTCCACCAGACTCCTACTGGGAAGAGGTCATGAAAAGGTATGCCATGGGGAAATTCAAGTTCTCCACTGGCAGGAGGCCGAAATCCACAAGGTGGAAGGCTGCCATTAAGTCCATTGACGCCTGTCCTTTGACGCCAATGTACGGTCAGTCCGTCCGTCATTTCGACATTTTCAGGAAAAGGATTGAGTGTCAATGTGGATATCACAAGGTAAGGATGAATTTGAATAGTTTGATTAAACATTTGAAGGTGGTGGTTACTAAAAGTAAATCTGCTTTAGCTTTCTAATGACCAATTTGAATACTCTATCCTGGACCATGCATTGTTTTATCATCACTTGTACTTGAATTGTTCCACTATGTTTAACAGGGGGATCACAAAGTTAATTGGATGTATTGTCAGGCTTAGGGGAAATGTTAATATAAAATGTTTTTCACAGTCAGCTGCAGGGTCAGCAGGGTCAGCAGCCCCACAGACAGGCACACAGAGGCAAGAATCAGGCGAGGGTCAGTCAAGCACTTCCAGTGCTAAAAGCCTGCTGCCAGCATCAGCTGCACAGGCCAGGTCAGACACAGCATCAGCTTCACAGACCAGGTTACCGCAGGCAGCACCAGAACCACCTCCACAGACCAGGTTACCACAGGACGCATCAGCTGCACAGACCAGGTTACCGCAGACAGCACCAGCAGCTGCACAGACCAGGTTACCGCAGGCAGCACCAGAACCAGCTCCACAGACCAGGTTATCACAGACAGCACCAGCACCAGCTCCACAGACCAGGACACCACAGAAAGCACCGAATCCGGTTAGAATTAGTGAGATGGACTCAATAACATGCTCTCTATGTAGCGAGGAGGTGAGCAGTTCTCGTTACACCCAGCACTTGTCTGACTACCATGTCCAAGAGCGGTGTGACCAGTGTGGGGTTAAAGTCTGGGGGGCAATTGGACTGCTACTACATATTGAATCGTATCATGATTTTCTACCTACCGCCCCTCCCACAGCATCACCGGTGATTCAATCATCTTCAAAGGCACCCCACACATTCACACCACAGGCACCACACACACCACAGGCACCCCACACATTCACAGCACAGGCACCACACACATCACAGGCACCCCACACATTCACAGCACAGGCACCACACACATCACAGGCACCCCACACATCCACACCACAGGCACCACACACATCCACACCACAGGCACCACAGAGACCACAGGCACCCCACACATTCACACCACAGGCACCCCACACATTCACACCACAGGCACCACACACATTCACATCACAGGCACCACACACATCACAGGCACCCCACACATCCACACCACAGGCACCACACACATCCACACCACAGGCACCACAGAGACCACAGGCACCCCACACATTCACACCACAGGCACCCCACACATTCACACCACAGGCACCACACACATTCACATCACAGGCACCACACACATCACAGGCACCCCACACATTCACACCACAGGCACCCCAGACATCACAGGCACCACAGAGACCACAGAGACCACAGGCACCCCACACATTCACACCACAGGCACCCCACACATTCACACCACAGGCACCCCAGACATCACAGGCACCCAACACATTCACATCACAGGCACCCCAAAGAGGCATTGCTCTGAGGCCTTCTGACGTGGATTGGGCAAGTTTTCTGCCTAAGCAGTTCACACGAATTATAAAGCCAGCAGACCAGGAGTGGATTTCTCAGTGTCTTTATGAGCGCACTGGACAGCTCAGGCAAGATCATTCGCAGAACTGGTTCCATCCACCAAGCCCGTCCAAGCCCACAACATCACCTCCCGATCCACACAGCTACTACAGGCGGCGCATGTTTCTCTGGGCTCCAATGCGGATGTGGAGCATTCCTTTAAAATGCACAGTGTGCAATAGAAAGATGCACCACTCTGGAATTTATCCAAAAGTCAGGGAAGTGATTGATATTGACTCCAAATATTATTTGGTTGGAGGGGACTATCCCCGTTGCAGTAAATGCATGATCCCTGTCTGCCCTTGGAGTGTTGACATCCTCAAACAATTGGATCCCTCACACAGAAACAAATTCCCCGCCGTTTTAACTACTCACCTGGCACTGGACAGAAAGTGTGTAACCTTGATGAAGCCAAGAACTGTAGGGAATAGCTCAAGCTACCTCCAACAGGCGCTTCAGGAAATCCACAGCGAGGAGTGGGCAAGACGGGCCGTTGATTACCTGTCTGACTGTGAACTCCACAAGAAGACATGTTTTCTCACCCAAACCCAAGCTGTATATCAACGGCCACCACCCTATTGCCCCTTACCCCTGGCCCAGTGGTTTGAGACAGTGCATTCCAACGAGATCCTGGGTCATCTTGATGAGCTGAAAGGTGTCATCACATCAACGTATGGCAGGATCCTGAAGCTTGACTCTACCAAGAAGGTACATGTGAAGCTAAGATAACTTTTCATTGTTTTTGTATTGTATGTGGTTGTTTCTCTGATTTATATGTTAATCTTTATGTAGATCACAACAAAACTTGCCGGTGGAATAGAGGACACAGCCACGTGGATGACCAATATTGGGAACGAATTTGGTCAAGTTCTCAATTGTGTTCTGACCACTGGCGAGGGGGCTGGCATAGATGACCTGTGTCAGGGCATCGTCCAGAGATACCGGGATGCAGGGGAGCCAGAGCCAGATGCCATATATGTGGACAGGGACTGCTGCAGTGAAACAGGTGTGTGACCTTGAATGGTGTTGTGATGTTTTTTGTTCAAAATGTGTTACATTTCATAAACAATTTTAACAGTTTGACAGACATGCAATACAGTTCTTTAAGGCTGTGTATTTTTTATGAATAAAGTACTTAATTTGTGATATGGTAGGCTGCCATCAGTTGCTGCCTGTTCAATAAAATGTAGCTTGGATACGACATACAGGTGCTTAATGATGTGGTGTGTTGTTTAATTGTACAGGTGTGGGTCCAGTTCTCACTTGGTTTCGACCGTGGAAATCCACAGTGAGACTGGACATATTCCATTTCATGAGGCGGTTCACCAAAGGCCTCACTACTGAGCACCATCCCCTGTATGGCACCTTCTGCTCGAAATTGTCCAGTTGCATCTTTGAGTGGGACAAGGATGACGTTGGGCATCTCAAAGAGGCCAAGAGGTCAGAGCTAAAAAAAAAACATCAGGGTCATGTTCCCACAGACGCCCAGGTGTTGTCCAACATCAGCTCCAGTGAGCTTTCCAAGCACTGCCGCCGGAAAACTCGAGGGGTTGAAGAGACTCGTAGTCTCATTCAACAACTGTTGGACTCAATGTGGGAGCTGACCGACACCACAGGTTTGAGTCTCGTCAACCATGAGAGCATGGAGCGTGTGTGGGAGGTGCAACAGAAGCATTTGCCCTGCATCCAAGATCCACCGGGTGTACAGCTGTACACAAACATCGGGTCAAAATCCCAAAAGGGAGACAAAGCCCTTGATGTCCTTAGATGTGGCAGGGGATCCTCTTCCCTGGAAAGCTTCCATCGACATCAGTGCAGTTTCATCCCAGGCAAGTTAAAACTGAACATCTTTGAGACATTTTTCTAATGTGTTGCTGAATTACTTGTCACAAGATTCTTAATTTTTGTTTGTCATCAATTATTTTGTCTTGCTAGGGTGGAGATGCAATGCTCTGCATACCCAAATGTACATGCTGGAGGGGGCATCCAGGTGGAACGTGAATCGTGCACATCAAGCTCTCAATATGAGTGCTACATCAGAAACGAAACTGTACGATGTACGCTTGATGTGCAATCTAAGTGCCCTGAGCAACAGGGTACTTGGATCGACACTCCTGCCAGAGTTCATACCCCCTGGAAAACCCACTGGTAAGATTCTCAAGTAAAAAAGCAGGCACTGGGCAACATTCTTTTGGAGACCATACTCTCTGCCATTGAATTCTGTGATAATGCAACTGTTTTCTCACTCATTCTAATCAGTGTTTTTCTGCTGACTTATTGTGGCAGGTGAGCGTATTGCTGTGGAGTACCTGCTGGGGCAGTCTAACAGAGGAGACCTACTGACTTCACTTGAGCAGAGTGGAGAAATTAGTGACACTCTGCCAGAGATGCCTGGTGAAGTTCAGGAGGATGAGTGTGATGTCACAATATCAAGTGCCGCTGACATCACATTTCATGTGTCCGAGACTAACCCTGTTGTACCATCATCTCAGGTAATATGATGAAACTGAATGATCATCTGTCATCTGTCTGTACATTTGAACAGGAAAAGATAATTTGCAGACGGCAGTTTTCAAGATGTGTTGTGACTGACATCTCAAATCACTATTGTTTAATAACAATTACTTTAGGAATCAACATTTGATGATTCATCATTTGAGGACACCAGTGGGCCAAGCACATCAACTCAGGTAAAGTGGCTAATGTTGGATTATTGGAGATGCAGACTGGTTTTGTCTTCTTTATGAAATCAGTTTTGTAAGATTTGGTTTTGCTGTCATTTTGTTGGTCTGGTTAGGATGAGCGGTGTGATACGAGAGGAGTACCGGGGTGGGAGGCAGTTGATGACTTGGCAGGGTACCTGGTCAACCTCAACCGTACCATGACTGCATTGTCAACCTCCGAGACGGCGGAGATATTACGGTTGTGCACCCTTTTGCATGCCATCGACCAGTCTCCCACCAAATACTCGCTCAAATCAAAAAAGAACACCTTGTCAGGGCCATGGAGAGCTTCACGGAAGCGTAGTGGCTCTGCACCTGGCCAGCAAGCAGCTGAAAGGTAATTTATACATGTAATATTACGTATATATAAATATATATACATATATCACGATGAATACTAATTGATGAAATGCAATACTGATCCATCCAACATCCACAGACTTTTCATGACTCACGGCCAAGCTGCCCACAGACCTGATGTTAACAGGATCTCAGAGTGTGTTGCTCTGAGACTGTTTAAGGAGTTCAGGGAAGCCAGAAATAGGCCCAAGGACCACCGAAACAAGACCTTCCCCATTCCACAGTCAATTGTGATGACATACAGTCACATAAAGCAATTGATTGAAGACAGTCAGGACATACTGGAGCAGACCAACTTGGTGTTAGTGACTATTAACAACACCACAGTGTCCTCTTGGTGAGTTGAATTTTTCCGCTTATACACGTGGACATATTTTAATTAATCCAAACAATCCAAACCAACAATGCTTTTCTGCCATGTTTCTTCAGGCTGCAGGATCGGCAGAAGAGAACAAACCGAGATACCCTGCTTCAAGGGGTACAACTTCCCCAGCAGGTCCATGTAGCTGAGCAACCTATACTAGAAGCTAGGGACCTCCCATCTGCGCCTGTACAGCATGGACATGCTGCTTTGGAGTTCCAGGAACCGGAAAACCGCGAGGGTGAGGCAGTGATTCGCCGACGTCGCAGTGCCAGAGCAGTGTCTGACACACACACAGACACTGGACGACCCGCACCTGGTACTAGCTCCACCCAAGCAGCACAGCACTATCCTGGGTGGGACCGCGCCTACTGTCAGCAGGGTCAACGCTCAGCACCTCATACTCAGGACTGGTCCCCTTACCAGACCCCACCAGCTCCAACACCAATGCACCATTCTAAGGGCTGGTCCCCTTACCAGACCCCACCAGCTCCAACACCAATGCACCATTCTAAGGGCTGGTCCACTTATCAGCCATCAACAGTACCATCACCAGCGCCTCACTTTCAGGACTGGTCCGATTACCAGCCATCACCAGTTCCATCACCAGCGCCCCACTTTCAGGGCTGGTCCGATTACCAGCCATCACCAGTTCCATCACCAGCGCCCCACTTTCAGGGCTGGTCCGATTACCAGCCATCACCAGTTCCAACACCAGTGCCTCCTTCTCAGAACTGGTCCCAATACCAGCCATCACCAGCTCCAACACCAGCGCCTCCTTCTCAGAACTGGTCCCAATACCAGCCATCACCAGCTCCAACACCAGCGCCTCCTTCTCAGAACTGGTCCCCATACCAGCCACCACCAGTTCCAACACCAGCACCTCTTTTTCAGAACTGGTCCCCATACCAGCCATCACCAGTTCCAACACCAGCTCCTCGAAATCGGCAGCGCGAGTATAGACGGCGAAAGGCAGCTCGTGAGGATCAGGAGCGGGAGGCAAGGGGAGAGCCCCCAAAGAAGAGACAAACTATGGAACAGTACCACTATGAGTGCAAGCTTTGTGGTCGGCCCAAAACTAAAGACACTGGCCATTCCCAGGTACGGGGTAAATGGTACTGTCCAGCATCAGGGCAGACCATTGAAGAGTGGAGGAGCACACTGTAATGTAAACACATTGTGTGCTTTTTTGTAAATAGGGTTGTGTTTCTATTTTGTGTGCCTTTTGTATGCATACACTGTGTTTTATATTTTGTGTTTTTTTTTGTACATAGCTTCATTGTGTTTATATTTTGTGTGTTTGTGTTCTCATTTAAAAAAAAAAAAAAGCAACAAAAAAAAACACAACTCTTGTGGTGTAATAGTAACACATCCATCCATTCGTTGGTTGGAAGATTCCAGGTGCAAGTCCTGGCAAGAGTGTTTGATTTGTTGTTCGAATCAGTATTTACTTCAAAATTATTTCATTGTAAGTGGATCTGCAATTTTTTGGCATTTTTTCCTTCTTTCCTTTCTCTTTTTCTCTTTTCTCCCCTTTCCCCCTTTCCCCTTTTTCTCCCCCCCCTCTAGCAGTCCCTCTTCCCCCTTTCTTGGCCGAGTGGTTAAGGCGATGGACTGCTAATCCATTGTGCTCTGCACGCGTGGGTTCGAATCCCATCCTCGTCGTGAAGGACCCTAAAGGTCTTCTGTTGACTTTCTCAAACAACCCTATTTGGAGTGACCATTTTAGGGACTACATCACAGGTGTCCAGGTCTAATGCTTCCCTTACTGGATGAGTGGCTAAATGTGTGACTCTATAGTGCTCCCTGTATGTGACGAGGTGGCCGAGTGGTTAAGGCGATGGACTGCTAATCCATTGTGCTCTGCACGCGTGGGTTCGAATCCCATCCTCGTCGTGAAGGACCCTAAAGGCCTTCTGTAGACAACCCTATTTGAATGGGCCATTTTAGGGACTACATCACAAGTGTCCAGGTCTAATGCTTCCCTTACTGGATGAGTGGCTGAATTACCCTATGACTCTACGGCGACCCTTGTATGTGACGAGGTGGCCGAGTGGTTAAGGCGATGGACTGCTAATCCATTGTGCTCTGCACGCGTGGGTTCGAATCCCATCCTCGTCGTGAAGGACCCCAAAGGCCTTCTGTTGACTTTCTCAAACAACCCTATTTGGAGTGACCATTTCAGGGACTACATCACAGGTGTCCAGGTCTAATGCTTCCCTTACTGGATGAGTGGCTGAATGTCTGACTCTATAGTGCTGCCTGTATGTGACGAGGTGGCCGAGTGGTTAAGGCGATGGACTGCTAATCCATTGTGCTCTGCACGCGTGGGTTCGAATCCCATCCTCGTCGTGAAGGACCCTAAAGGCCTTCTGTAGACAACCCTATTTGAAGTGGCCATTTTAGGGACTACATCACAAGTGTCCAGGTCTAATGCTTCCCTTACTGGATGAGTGGCTGAATTACCCTATGACTCTAAGGCGACCCTTGTATGTGACGAGGTGGCCGAGTGGTTAAGGCGATGGACTGCTAATCCATTGTGCTCTGCACGCGTGCGTTCGAATCCCATCCTCGTCGTGAAGGACCCTAAAGGCCTTCTGTAAACAACCCTATTTGAAGTGGCCATTTTAGGGACTACATCACAAGTGTCCAGGTCTAATGCTTCCCTTACTGGATAAGTGGCTGAATTACCCTATGACTCTAAGGCGACCCTTGTATGTGACGAGGTGGCCGAGTGGTTAAGGCGATGGACTGCTAATCCATTGTGCTCTGCACGCGTGGGCTGAATCCCATCCTCGTCGTGAAGGACCCTAAAGGCCTTCTGTTGACTTTCTCAAACAACCCTATTTGGAGTGACCATTTTAGGGACTACATCAGAGGTGTCCAGGTCTAATGCTTCCCTTACTGGATGAGTGGCTGAATGTCTGACTCTATAGTGCTGCCTGTATGTGACGAGGTGGCCGAGTGGTTAAGGCGATGGACTGCTAATCCATTGTGCTCTGCACGCGTGGGTTCGAATCCCATCCTCGTCGTGAAAGACCCTAAAGGCCTTCTGTAGACAACCCTATTTGAAGTGGCCATTTTAGGGACTACATCACAAGTGTCCAGGTCTAATGCTTCCCTTACTGGATGAGTGGCTGAATTACCGTATGACTCTAAGGTGACCCTTGTATATGACGAGGTGGCCGAGTGGTTAAGGCGATGGACTGCTAATCCATTGTGCTCTGCACGCGTGGGTTCGAATCCCATCCTCGTCGTGAAGGACCCTAAAGGCCTTCTGTAGACAACCCTATTTGAAGTGGCCATTTTAGGGACTACATCACAAGTGTCCAGGTCTAATGCTTCCCTTACTGGATGAGTGGCTGAATTACCCTATGACTCTAAGGCGACCCTTGTATGTGACGAGGTGGCCGTACCTGCCAGTTTTTGGACTGCCTCCGAGGTCCTAACACATTACAAAAGGTCCGAACAAATCCGAACGAGGTCCTAACCTGCTCCTAACCAGGTCCGAACATATTCCTTCAGAGATCAAAGAGTTTCGAATGAGATCCGACCACAGTTCCGAACAGTATAGGTCACGTGACGCGGGAGGGGGCGGGAATATACGATGAACATCGCTTTAGAGTGGCAGCCATTTTTTCCATCGCTTACGGGAGATAAAACATCGGTAGAAAGGTTTGGAAACTTTATTAATACTCATAAAAGCGACATCATAAAAAACAAAACAACAAAAGAAAGTTCTAATAGTACTAGTGTTATAATGTTCCCGTTCCGTCAGCACGATATTCAACTTGTATTTCAACTTTCTTGTTACGTCGCTTTGCTAACGAGCTTCTGACTGTAATAGCTACATACTACCTGATACATGCTAGCACTGTGTGGCTATGGTGGGGATGATTTGACAGAATCAATAATAACTTATTTATTTGTTTATTTGCCGTATGAACGCTGCCGATTTCTCGGGGAAAGCCATAAGATGTGAATAGCGTCATCTGAATAGATGTGAATAAGATAGAATTGCTTGGAAGCTCACGCATTAATGTATCAACTAACTGTCACATTTGTTGCACTGGTCAGAATTTGGTAAAAGACGGAGCAAACGAGTCTTGTTATGTGCTTGAACAGCGCAAACAGGTGTATGAAACAAGTTTAATTGTGCCAAGTTTAATTACTAACAATAATGATCCTTTAGTTTGCCTGCTGTGGTGGAGCTGCCGTGTGGTGTGCATTTAACTTTCTTGTTACGTCGCTTTGCTAACGAGCTTCTGACTGTAATAGCTACATACTACCTGATGCTATGGTGGGGATGATTTGACAGAATCAATAATAACTTATTTATTTGTTTATTTGCCGTATGAACGCTGCCGATTTTATCGGGGAAAGCCATAAGATGTCAATAGCGTCGCTGTAGCCTACATAGTCTACTCGCTGTACGACGCAGCGAACGGCTTCGGAAGCTGCCTGTTAGTGCCATTTTCATATTATTGTTCAGATATAGACATTATATCATTTAGATTCATATTTAGTGATTGTTAATTATAGTGATAGCATATTTGTATTTAAGTTAAATACATTTGAGTGCTCATACATTGCATTGCTTGGAAGCTCACGCATTAATGTATCAACTGTCACATTTGTTGCACTGGTCAGAATTTGGTAAAAGACGGAGCAAACGAGTCTTGTTATGTGCTTCAACAGCGCAAACAGGTGTATGAAACAAGTTTAATTGTGCCAAGTTTAATTATTAACAATAATGATCCTTTAGTTTGCCTGCTTTTATTTTGTGAAGCACTTTGTGCTACAATGTCTTCGTATGAAAATATTGATTGATTGAATAATAAAAATAATGATGATAACATTAATATTATAAGAACTTTATTCGTATAGTAATAAAACAGAACATACCTACCCACCTACAAACATACATATATACAGTATATATAAATACATACACATGTATCATTTCTACCAATCTGTCTGTCTGTACACACACATAGCCTAGCTCAACATTAACCTGTTTTACATTTGATGTTTGCAGATGAAGGAAGCAAAGCCCGATTCATATTGGAGGGATGTTTGCCTTAAGTATGCTCGGGGCCAATTCCATTTTACCACAGGCAAACGGCCAGGGGCCACGAAATGGAAAAAGGCCTTAGAACAAATAGATGCTTGTCCGCTGCAGAAGCAATTAAACACCAAGGATCTGTTTGGGAGAAGCCTTAAGTGCTCCTGTGGGTTCCACAAGGTAGGTGAAACTATTTACTAATTGATTGTTTGCTGGTTTGTTTGTTTGTTTTTTCCTCTGGTGGGCTAGTATAGTAGTGTAGGATTCTTAGTTGCATGTAGCATAGCATTGCCCTCTTTTTGTAACCCCCCCCCCCCCCCCCCCCCCCCCCCAGCCAGCAGATCTGACATCAGGCGCTGCTGGGTCTAGTGAGGCAGGAGGAGTTAAGACGGACGAGGCAGGGAGCACAGAGGTAGGGAGAGGAGAGACAGAGGCAGGTAGAGGAGGCACAGAGGCAGCGAGAGGAGGCACAGAGGCAGCGAGAGGAGGAGAGACAGAGGCAGCGAGAGGAGGAGACACAGAGGCAGCGAGAGGAGGAGACACAGAGGCAGGGGCAGTCAACGCAGAGGCAGGGATAGGAGACGCAGAAGCAGGAGAGGGAGTGCAGTGCTGCCTGTGCAACCTGCATGTGGAGGGAGACCGGTTCACCAAGCACCTGTCGGACCACCACACGGAGGAGCAGTGTGATACCTGTGGGGCCAAGGTGCAGGGTACTGTTGGTCTTTTGAACCACATCCAAGTGGTTCACTATGCCTTCAGGGTACCATCAAAGCCGTCTCTGCCCCCTTCTTCATCCTGCTCTGCCGCGCCACACCACACGGCAGCTCAACCACCTGCAGGACACTTCAGGGTAGCATCAAAGACGTCTCTGCCCCCTTCTTCATCCTGCTCTGCCGCGCCACACCACACGGCAGCTCAACCACCTGCAGGACACTTCAGGGTAGCATCAAAGACGTCTCTGCCCCCTTCTTCATCCTGCTCTGCCGCGCCACACCACACGGCAGCTCAACCACCTGCAGGACACTTCAGGGTAGCATCAAAGACGTCTCTGCCCCCTTCTTCATCCTGCTCTGCCGCGCCACACCACACGGCAGCTCAACCACCTGCAGGACACTTCAGGGTAGCATCAAAGACGTCTCTGCCCCCTTCTTCATCCTGCTCTGCCGCGCCACACCACACGGCAGCTCAACCACCTGCAGCACCTTCTTCATCCTGCTCTGCCGCGCCACACCACACGGCAGCTCCACCACCTGCAGCACCTTCTTCATCCTGCTCTGCCGCGCCACACCACACGGCAGCTCCACCACTTGCAGCACAGAGGGTCAACTGGAAAGGTTTCCTGCCTGACCAGTTCAGAAGGGTGATCCAGGAAGCCGATCAGGTCTGGGTTTCCAAATGCTTGTATGAGCCTACAGGCCAACTAAAGCAAAAGATCCAGGCCTGCTGGTTTCACCCTCCAC
Source organism: Sprattus sprattus (assembly GCF_963457725.1). NCBI lineage: Eukaryota > Metazoa > Chordata > Actinopteri > Clupeiformes > Clupeidae > Sprattus > Sprattus sprattus. The sequence continues at coordinate 70,473 of NC_137923.1, read as the reverse complement.
TGGAGCCCAAACCATCCCCTCCTGAGCCTGGCTGGTACTTCCGGCAGAGGCTGTTTGTCTGGGCACCGATGAGGATGTGGGGGATCCCCTCAAAGTGCCCCCAGTGTTCCGCAAAGATGAACAGCTCCGGGATTTACCGGAAGGTAAGGGAGGTGATCGACGTGGATAGCCGCTACTATCTTGTGGGAGCGGACTATCCACGTTGCTGCAGGTGCTCGCAGCCGGTCTGCCCATGGAGCCGCGACATGCTCTCGCAGCTGGATGTGGCACACAGGAGCCTGTTTCCCGCTGTCCTCACAACACAGCTGGCTCTGGATAGGAAAGTGATGACCTTCCTGAAGCCGAGGACCAGCGGGAACAGTTCCTCCTACCTCCAGTCTGCCATAGAGGAAGGTCACAGCGAGGAGTGGGCACGGCAGACCATCCGCTACCTGACTGACTGCGAGCTGCACAAAAAGATGGCTCCATTTGCATCTGCAGCCATATACCCTCCTCCACCACCCTTCAGGCCCCTTCCACTCGCCCAGTGGTTTGAGACCGTCCACTCCAACGACATCCTCAGCCACGTGGAGGAGATGAAGGGTGTGATCACTTCAACATATGGGAGAATCCTTAAAATGGACTCCACAAAGAAGGTGAGGGTTTCAACAGTAGAAAAATATACAAAATTGTATAATTACAACCAAACAGGAAATTGGTTTACTTCATAGTGCTTGTGTTTGTTTTACAGGTCACCAAGAAGCTGGCTGGTGCCATCGGGGACAGTGCCGCCTGGATGTCCAACATCGGCAACGAGTTTGGCCAGGTGTTGAACTCTGTGCTGACGACGGGTGAAGGTGCAGGGTTAGAGGAGTTGTGCCAGGGCGTCGTAACCCGGTATAGAAATGCGGGCCAACCTGAACCTGAGGCCATCTATGTCGATCGGGACTGCTGCAGCCAGTCAGGTGTGTGAAAATTGCTCTCTCACTCACACACAGACACACAGACACACACACACACTCACTCACTCACTAACACACACACAAACACACTGTTGGTAGCATTTGTATTAAATGTATTTATTTAATACCAATGCTACTTTGGGGAGAAGTGTCAGGCAATTGGGAGTAACCACACAAAGGTGTTGTGGTCTATGGTATTAAGAATGGTTGTTTTTCACAGGTGTGTCTGCTGTGGCAAAACTCTTTCGCCCATGGAGGTCTGCAGTGCGCCTGGATAGCTTCCATTTTATGAGGCGTTTTAACTGCGGCCTCACAACAGAACACCACCCTCTCTATGGCACCTTTTGTGCCAAGCTTTCCGCCTGCATTTTTCTCTGGGACCAGGAGGATGTGCAACGCCTGAAGGAGGCCAAGAGAGCGGAGTGGAAGAGCAGCCACAGCGGACATACTCCCACTGACGACCAGCTCATGGCCACCATCAGCCCAGCTGAAATGAAGAGGCACTGCAGGAGAGGTATTACCTCCCCTGGGAGCTCACAGACACCACAGGGCTGCGTCTGGTGAGCCATGACAGCATGCGCCACGTCTGGCAAGTACAGCAGAAGCACCTGGAGTGCCTCCAAGACCCTGCAGGTGTTTCACTGTACACGAAGGTGGGGACACTCCAGAAGGGCGGCAAGGAGCTGGACATCCTAAGGTGTGGTAGGGGGTCCTCCTCCCTGGAGAGTTTCCACCGGCACCAGTGTGCTTTCATTCCAGGTACATTTGCACGTGTTGTGATTATTCAAAATAGCACAATTACCACTGACGGGTATTCATATGTATTCACTTTACAATAATGGTTGACTGGACAGAGTATTTTGTTTCTTAGGCTGGCGGTGCAATGCGGTGCACATGCAGATGTACATGCTGGAGGGTATTTCAAGGTGGAACATGGGCCGGGCCAAGGAGGCAGTAGATGTGGAGGGGGCCTCCACCCTAAGAAGCTTCGATGTTCGGTTGATGTCCCACCTTAACAGCTTAAGCCAGCGTGTGCATGGTTGTGCTCTGGTGCCAGAGTTCACCCTTCCTGGGAAACCTACTGGTAAGAGAGATCTCAGAGCAACACTGGTTGCCCGGAGTATTACCTCCCCTCCTCTTTTTCTTAGGCACCCCCCTACCCAGAGGACATGCATTTCTTGAGTGCAAAGATTGTGCTATTCATGTAGGAGATGGATGTATGTACAGTATGTATGTCCTTTCTTTATCTTTGTGTTTATGCTGGTTACAGGCGAACGCATAGCTGTAGAATATTTATTGGAGCAGACCAATAGAGGCGACCTGCTGGCTCCATCACAGGCCTCCATCCCAGAAATCCCCTTGCCGGTGCTGGAGGAGGAGGAGGAGGAGGAGGAGGAGGAGGATGATGATGCCATCAGCATGCCTGCCATCAACATGCCTGCCATCAGCATGCCTGCCATCAGCATGCCTGCCATCAACATGCCTGCCATCAGCATGCCTGCCATCACCATGCCTGCCATCAGCATGCCTGCCATCACCATGCCTGCCTCTGTCCCAGAGGTCAATAACATGCAATGTGATTCGAGGGGCGTTCCGGGGTGGGACGCAGTAGATGCCCTTGCTGCCTACCTGCTCTCATTAAACCGCACCATCACGGCCTTGTCAGCCAAGGAGGAGGCGGACATAGTTCGCCTGTACGCAGCTTTAAATGCGATGGATCGGAAACCTTCTAGGTACAAAATAGTCATTATTATTATTATTACACCAAAATTAATCATACATTCCATGGAATGAATTAAGCATATGGATGTCTCTTTCACCGTTCAGGTACAGCCAGAAGGCAAAGAAAAAATCGCATGCGTCAGGCGGAATGTGGAGAGCACCAAGGAAGCCGAGTGGCTCTGCTCCTGGACAGCAGGCGGCAGAGAGGTGCTTGACCACAATTTGATATCATTTTATGAAATGTATTTATTATGTGTAGATTATTTTATTGAAATCCCTGTTGACATTGTCACTTGGTTCTACATGACTTTATATCCTTGTTCACAGTACATATCATATCATCCTTCTCTCCCACAGGCTGTACATGACCCATGGACAAGCAGCCCAGGACCCCGAAGTTCACAGGGTCTGTGAGTGTGTCTGCCTCAGACTCTTAAAAGAGTTTGAGCAGTCACGCAACAGGCCCAAGGACACAAAGGGGAAAACAATGCCCATCCCTCAGTCCATCGTGAGCATGTACAGCCACATTAAACAGCTGCTGGAGGACAGCAGGGTTGTCTGTGATGACACAGACCTGGTTCTGGTGCCAGTAAACAACACCACAGTATCTTCATGGTATGTGTTATTTCATTTACCTTTCCCATACATTCAAGACAGTTTATAAAGATTTAACCTCAAGAAAAACCTCCACCTGCATGCTGGTTAGAAAATATGAAATAACCTTAGGGAGGGAGGATAGGCTTACATAAAATAATGAATGTTTGTGTTGTAGGCTGCTTAGGAGGGATAAAAGGAAGGACAGGGACATGCTGCTGCAAGGCACTGTACTGCCCAAACAGGTGTACCTGGCAGAGGAGCCTCTTCCTGCTCTAAACACCCTTCCGGCTGCCCCTGTGCAACATGCACATGAGGAAATGACTTTTGAGGAGCCGGAAAATCGCGAGGGGGAAGCTTTCCCCCGCCAGCGCACTCTAGCGGCGAACAAGCCTCCGCCATCTCCACCTCCCAGGTTCCCTCCACAATTTGGGCCAGCTCCTCTATTTCCTCATCATCCCCCATATCCCCACTTTCCATCATATCCCCACTTTCCATTTCCATATCCTCATGCACCTCCACTTCCTCATGCTCCTCCTCATGCTCCTCCATTTCACATTTCTACTCCATATCCTCATGCCCCTCCATATGCTCCTCCATATCCTCATGCTCCTCCATATGCTCCTCCATATCCTCATGCTTATCCATTTCATGCTCCTCCACTTCCTCAAGCTCCTCCGTTTCCTAATTCCCTATCTCCTGATGCTCCTCCATCCCAGCCAAGGCAACGCGCCTGGAGGCTCAACAAAGCTGCCCAGGAGGATGAGGAGCTAACGTCAAGGGGGGATCCGCCACGGAAGAGGCTTAGAAAGGAGAACTACCACTATACCTGTAAGGGGTGTGGCCAGGACAAAAACAAAATCACTGGACACACCCAGCTGAAGGGGCGGTGGTATTGTCCTGCCTCAGGAATGACCCTGGAAGAGTGGAGGGATAGTGTGTAGTTGCTGTCTTTCTGTCTGTCTGTCTCTCTGTTGTTTGTCTCTGTCTCTCTGTTGTTCGTCTCTGTCGTTAAAATAAAGTTTAATAATTGTATTTGAGCCAAGAACAGCCTTCACGTCTTTATTTAATTTCCTCTTGAATATCAGGACAGTGAGTGTCATCTATTGAATGTGATTGTTAAAACTAAAGCCAGTCAGAATCAGAATAAGCTTTATTGCCAGGAAGGTTTGCATCAACCAAGTTGGTAAGGAACATGTAATTGCACAACAAACAGTAAACATATAAGATAAATAAGACATATAGTATAACCATGTATAAAAAGAAAGAATGTACAGAAAGTGTATGTGCAATGTGCAAAGATAATTGTGTGTTGACTTATAAAGAGTTCCTGTGTTAACAAATGACTACGTTCCCCAAAATGCATTGCATGTGTACTTCCGGAAAGTGACACGTGACTCGAGAACAAGCGAAGATGCAAGCGATATCGCCAGAGCCCAGGTTCGAATCCTGCAAAAGACATGAAAATGAAAGTGATGATACTGTGTGTAAACAATGTTGAAAAGATAAGAGAGGTGATAAAAAATGATATAGTGCACGTTTTCCTCCTTTTTTCTCCTTTTCTTTTTCTCTCTTTCCCCCCTCTTTCTTCTCTCTTTTTCTCTTTTAGCCCGGCCGGGCAGTCCCTTTTGCCCCTTTTTTGGCCGAGTGGTTAAGGCGATGGACTGCTAATCCATTGTGCTCTGCACGCGTGGGTTCGAATCCCATCCTCGTCGTGAAGGACCCTAAAGGTCTTCTGTTGACTTTCTCAAACAACCCTATTTGGAGTGACCATTTTCGGGACTACATCACAGGTGTCCAGGTCTAATGCTTCCCTTACTGGATGAGTGGTTGAATGTCTGACTCTATAGTGCTGCCTGTATGTGACGAGGTGGCCGAGTGGTTAAGGCGATGGACTGCTAATCCATTGTGCTCTGCACGCGTGGGTTCGAATCCCATCCTCGTCGTGAAGGACCCTAAAGGTCTTCTGTTGACTTTCTCAAACAACCCTATTTGGAGTGACCATTTTCGGGACTACATCACAGGTGTCCAGGTCTAATGCTTCCCTTACTGGATGAGTGGCTGAATTACCCTATGACTCTAAGGCGACCCTTGTATATGACGAGGTGGCCGAGTGGTTAAGGCGATGGATTGCTAATCCATTGTGTTCTGCACGCTTGGGTTCGAATCCCATCCTCGTCGTGAAGGACCCTAAAGGTCTTCTGTTGACTTTCTCAAACAACCCTATTTGGAGTAACCATTTTAGGGACTACATCACAGGTGTCCAGGTCTAATGCTTCCCTTACTGGATGAGTGGGTGAATGTCTGACTCTATAGTGCTGCCTGTATGTGACGAGGTGGCCGAGTGGTTAAGGCGATGGACTGCTAATCCATTGTGCTCTGCAGGCGTGGGTTCGAATCCCATCCTCGTCGTGAAGGACCCTAAAGGCCTTCTGTAGACAACCCTATTTGAATGGGCCATTTTAGGGACTACATCACAAGTGTCCAGGTCTAATGCTTCCCTTACTGGATGAGTGGCTGAATTACCCTATGACTCTACGGCGACCCTTGTATGTGACGAGGTGGCCGAGTGGTTAAGGCGATGGACTGCTAATCCATTGTGCTCTGCACGCGTGGGTTCGAATCCCATCCTCGTCGTGAAGGACCCCAAAGGCCTTCTGATGACTTTCTCAAACAACCCTATTTGGAGTGACCATTTTAGGGACTACATCACAGGTGTCCAGGTCTAATGCTTCCCTTACTGGATGAGTGGCTGAATGTCTGACTCTATAGTGCTGCCTGTATGTGACGAGGTGGCCGAGTGGTTAAGGCGATGGACTGCTAATCCATTGTGCTCTGCACGCGTGGGTTCGAATCCCATCCTCGTCGTGAAGGACCCTAAAGGCCTTCTGTAGACAACCCTATTTGAAGTGGCCATTTTAGGGACTACATCACAAGTGTCCAGGTCTAATGCTTCCCTTACTGGATGAGTGGCTGAATTACCCTATGACTCTAAGGCGACCCTTGTATATGACGAGGTGGCCGAGTGGTTAAGGCGATGGATTGCTAATCCATTGTGTTCTGCACGCTTGGGTTCGAATCCCATCCTCGTCGTGAAGGACCCTAAAGGTCTTCTGTTGACTTTCTCAAACAACCCTATTTGGAGTAACCATTTTAGGGACTACATCACAGGTGTCCAGGTCTAATGCTTCCCTTACTGGATGAGTGGGTGAATGTCTGACTCTATAGTGCTGCCTGTATGTGACGAGGTGGCCGTACCTTGAGGCGAATGGACGGCAACGCTGTTCCTCACACTATCCTCTACAATCGTGTACATTCCTCTACAATCTAATACATTCTAATACATTCGACACACTTCGAACAATGGGGGTGCAAAAGAGCCAATCAGTTGTTAAGAAAACGACACCTCACAGGCGCACGGGTTTCTGGTTGGTGAGTGGGAGTGGCCGTTGCTACGGCAATCTCGCAGCTGATTGGATATTTCACGAGTTTGAAGACACCGCAGCTAGAGGTTTATCATTCTGAGGCAATCTAATTTCAAAGATAGCAGGCACCGTTGTTCGAGATATATAAAGTAAGTAATCAATCAACAAATTATTTCATTAAACGTTAATGTTGACTTATTTGTTAAGATTGTAATCCATGTTTGGGGATGTTTTAGTCCGTCTAATGCTAGTTCAGACGAATATAAACAGTTAAGTGAACTGTCTAGTTAACGTTAACGTTCACATAACTTTATCGTCTTACTTGACCATTTTCCCAGGCTAAAGTGATTCAAAATGATTACGGTGTGTCATCGTAACTGATCAACAAATGAATTCAATAAACAAATGTTGACTGATCGTAATTCATGTTTGGGAATGTTTTAGTCCGTCTAATGCTAGTTCAGACGAACATAAAAAGTTAAGTGAACTGTCTAGTTAACATTAACGTTCACATAACTTTATCGTCTTACTTTACCATTTTCCCAGGCTAAAGTTATTCAAAATGATTACGGTGTGTCATCGTAACTGATGGATGAATGTTTACGTGTAGTAGCCTATGTTGTTTTTGTCGTTTACATTATACTGGGGAAATGGTATTTGAACTGCCGTGTACCTTTATCGTCGAACTTTAGCATTTTCCCAGGAAAAAGTTATTCAAAATAATTACGGTGTGTCATTGTAACCGATGGGTTAATGTTTACGTGTAGTAGCCTATGGTGTTTTTGTCGTTTACATTATACTGGGGAAATGATTTCGTTTGAGCTAGGGATACAGTTACGAGAACTGCTGAGGTAACGTTAACGTTACTGCCCGGTATAGAAGCTTTAACGTTAATATCACAAGCCATTAAAATGACTGTTACTCTTAGCTATATTTACAGATTCGATGGGTGATCTGTTTATTCGTCTTCAATTAAGACTGAAATCTTTTTGCGGTAAAATGATGAACAAATTCGACAAAAAAAATGTGTTTCTGACATCTGAGATTTCTCTAAGATAAATAACTGTCTAGTAGGCTACAACTTAAACGGTTTTATTTCGGTGAGCTGATGTGAAAAACATTGTTGTTGTTCTGGCTCTCATCTGGCTGAGGTGAATTTGAGATCACAGGCACTTACTTGAGTCAAATGTGACGTCAGCACGCTGATCACTGTGCTTTACGTGGCTGTTTATTATCAGTAGCTTACAGTTCATTGTCATTAGTCAAGACACTGTTCATTTGATAAATATAAAACTGAAGTAGGCTTTTAAAAAGTAAGTGCAGTCATTGATGAAGTAATCCCACCTCTCGCCTAATTATAAGATAGATAGATAGATAGATGGATACTTTATTGATCCCGAGGGAAATTAAGGTCATCCAGTAGCTTACACTTACAAACAAACATGAATAACAATAAATACAAAAATCACAATAAATACAAAACAATACACATAGGGAGAACATGTACACATGGGGGTGGGGTGTTTACGTATAACATATACATATAACAATGTGCTTTACATGTGACAGGGCTTTAAGTAGTGGAAAGTAGTGCAAAAGTGTTCCTGTGCATGTGTGGATAGTGCAAAGAGTCCTGTGCTTGTGTATGTTGGGATAGTGTACAGTGATATAAATACTTAAATAAAGGAAAGCTCTCCTTTCAAAGTTTTGTTTTATATGTTATGTGACATTCAACCCTGATATCTGCAGAAATGCCAAAGACTGGTCCACCAGACTCCTACTGGGAAGAGGTCATGAAAAGGTATGCCATGGGGAAATTCAAGTTCTCCACTGGCAGGAGGCCGAAATCCACAAGGTGGAAGGCTGCCATTAAGTCCATTGACGCCTGTCCTTTGACGCCAATGTACGGTCAGTCCGTCCGTCATTTCGACATTTTCAGGAAAAGGATTGAGTGTCAATGTGGATATCACAAGGTAAGGATGAATTTGAATAGTTTGATTAAACATTTGAAGGTGGTGGTTACTAAAAGTAAATCTGCTTTAGCTTTCTAATGACCAATTTGAATACTCTATCCTGGACCATGCATTGTTTTATCATCACTTGTACTTGAATTGTTCCACTATGTTTAACAGGGGGATCACAAAGTTAATTGGATGTATTGTCAGGCTTAGGGGAAATGTTAATATAAAATGTTTTTCACAGTCAGCTGCAGGGTCAGCAGGGTCAGCAGCCCCACAGACAGGCACACAGAGGCAAGAATCAGGCGAGGGTCAGTCAAGCACTTCCAGTGCTAAAAGCCTGCTGCCAGCATCAGCTGCACAGGCCAGGTCAGACACAGCATCAGCTTCACAGACCAGGTTACCGCAGGCAGCACCAGAACCACCTCCACAGACCAGGTTACCACAGGACGCATCAGCTGCACAGACCAGGTTACCGCAGACAGCACCAGCAGCTGCACAGACCAGGTTACCGCAGGCAGCACCAGAACCAGCTCCACAGACCAGGTTATCACAGACAGCACCAGCACCAGCTCCACAGACCAGGACACCACAGAAAGCACCGAATCCGGTTAGAATTAGTGAGATGGACTCAATAACATGCTCTCTATGTAGCGAGGAGGTGAGCAGTTCTCGTTACACCCAGCACTTGTCTGACTACCATGTCCAAGAGCGGTGTGACCAGTGTGGGGTTAAAGTCTGGGGGGCAATTGGACTGCTACTACATATTGAATCGTATCATGATTTTCTACCTACCGCCCCTCCCACAGCATCACCGGTGATTCAATCATCTTCAAAGGCACCCCACACATTCACACCACAGGCACCACACACACCACAGGCACCCCACACATTCACAGCACAGGCACCACACACATCACAGGCACCCCACACATTCACAGCACAGGCACCACACACATCACAGGCACCCCACACATCCACACCACAGGCACCACACACATCCACACCACAGGCACCACAGAGACCACAGGCACCCCACACATTCACACCACAGGCACCCCACACATTCACACCACAGGCACCACACACATTCACATCACAGGCACCACACACATCACAGGCACCCCACACATCCACACCACAGGCACCACACACATCCACACCACAGGCACCACAGAGACCACAGGCACCCCACACATTCACACCACAGGCACCCCACACATTCACACCACAGGCACCACACACATTCACATCACAGGCACCACACACATCACAGGCACCCCACACATTCACACCACAGGCACCCCAGACATCACAGGCACCACAGAGACCACAGAGACCACAGGCACCCCACACATTCACACCACAGGCACCCCACACATTCACACCACAGGCACCCCAGACATCACAGGCACCCAACACATTCACATCACAGGCACCCCAAAGAGGCATTGCTCTGAGGCCTTCTGACGTGGATTGGGCAAGTTTTCTGCCTAAGCAGTTCACACGAATTATAAAGCCAGCAGACCAGGAGTGGATTTCTCAGTGTCTTTATGAGCGCACTGGACAGCTCAGGCAAGATCATTCGCAGAACTGGTTCCATCCACCAAGCCCGTCCAAGCCCACAACATCACCTCCCGATCCACACAGCTACTACAGGCGGCGCATGTTTCTCTGGGCTCCAATGCGGATGTGGAGCATTCCTTTAAAATGCACAGTGTGCAATAGAAAGATGCACCACTCTGGAATTTATCCAAAAGTCAGGGAAGTGATTGATATTGACTCCAAATATTATTTGGTTGGAGGGGACTATCCCCGTTGCAGTAAATGCATGATCCCTGTCTGCCCTTGGAGTGTTGACATCCTCAAACAATTGGATCCCTCACACAGAAACAAATTCCCCGCCGTTTTAACTACTCACCTGGCACTGGACAGAAAGTGTGTAACCTTGATGAAGCCAAGAACTGTAGGGAATAGCTCAAGCTACCTCCAACAGGCGCTTCAGGAAATCCACAGCGAGGAGTGGGCAAGACGGGCCGTTGATTACCTGTCTGACTGTGAACTCCACAAGAAGACATGTTTTCTCACCCAAACCCAAGCTGTATATCAACGGCCACCACCCTATTGCCCCTTACCCCTGGCCCAGTGGTTTGAGACAGTGCATTCCATCGAGATCCTGGGTCATCTTGATGAGCTGAAAGGTGTCATCACATCAACGTATGGCAGGATCCTGAAGCTTGACTCTACCAAGAAGGTACATGTGAAGCTAAGATAACTTTTCATTGTTTTTGTATTGTATGTGGTTGTTTCTCTGATTTATATGTTAATCTTTATGTAGATCACAACAAAACTTGCCGGTGGAATAGAGGACACAGCCACGTGGATGACCAATATTGGGAACGAATTTGGTCAAGTTCTCAATTGTGTTCTGACCACTGGCGAGGGGGCTGGCATAGATGACCTGTGTCAGGGCATCGTCCAGAGATACCGGGATGCAGGGGAGCCAGAGCCAGATGCCATATATGTGGACAGGGACTGCTGCAGTGAAACAGGTGTGTGACCTTGAATGGTGTTGTGATGTTTTTTGTTCAAAATGTGTTACATTTCATAAACAATTTTAACAGTTTGACAGACATGCAATACAGTTCTTTAAGGCTGTGTATTTTTTATGAATAAAGTACTTAATTTGTGATATGGTAGGCTGCCATCAGTTGCTGCCTGTTCAATAAAATGTAGCTTGGATACGACATACAGGTGCTTAATGATGTGGTGTGTTGTTTAATTGTACAGGTGTGGGTCCAGTTCTCACTTGGTTTCGACCGTGGAAATCCACAGTGAGACTGGACATATTCCATTTCATGAGGCGGTTCACCAAAGGCCTCACTACTGAGCACCATCCCCTGTATGGCACCTTCTGCTCGAAATTGTCCAGTTGCATCTTTGAGTGGGACAAGGATGACGTTGGGCATCTCAAAGAGGCCAAGAGGTCAGAGCTAAAAAAAAAACATCAGGGTCATGTTCCCACAGACGCCCAGGTGTTGTCCAACATCAGCTCCAGTGAGCTTTCCAAGCACTGCCGCCGGAAAACTCGAGGGGTTGAAGAGACTCGTAGTCTCATTCAACAACTGTTGGACTCAATGTGGGAGCTGACCGACACCACAGGTTTGAGTCTCGTCAACCATGAGAGCATGGAGCGTGTGTGGGAGGTGCAACAGAAGCATTTGCCCTGCATCCAAGATCCACCGGGTGTACAGCTGTACACAAACATCGGGTCAAAATCCCAAAAGGGAGACAAAGCCCTTGATGTCCTTAGATGTGGCAGGGGATCCTCTTCCCTGGAAAGCTTCCATCGACATCAGTGCAGTTTCATCCCAGGCAAGTTAAAACTGAACATCTTTGAGACATTTTTCTAATGTGTTGCTGAATTACTTGTCACAAGATTCTTAATTTTTGTTTGTCATCAATTATTTTGTCTTGCTAGGGTGGAGATGCAATGCTCTGCATACCCAAATGTACATGCTGGAGGGGGCATCCAGGTGGAACGTGAATCGTGCACATCAAGCTCTCAATATGAGTGCTACATCAGAAACGAAACTGTACGATGTACGCTTGATGTGCAATCTAAGTGCCCTGAGCAACAGGGTACTTGGATCGACACTCCTGCCAGAGTTCATACCCCCTGGAAAACCCACTGGTAAGATTCTCAAGTAAAAAAGCAGGCACTGGGCAACATTCTTTTGGAGACCATACTCTCTGCCATTGAATTCTGTGATAATGCAACTGTTTTCTCACTCATTCTAATCAGTGTTTTTCTGCTGACTTATTGTGGCAGGTGAGCGTATTGCTGTGGAGTACCTGCTGGGGCAGTCTAACAGAGGAGACCTACTGACTTCACTTGAGCAGAGTGGAGAAATTAGTGACACTCTGCCAGAGATGCCTGGTGAAGTTCAGGAGGATGAGTGTGATGTCACAATATCAAGTGCCGCTGACATCACATTTCATGTGTCCGAGACTAACCCTGTTGTACCATCATCTCAGGTAATATGATGAAACTGAATGATCATCTGTCATCTGTCTGTACATTTGAACAGGAAAAGATAATTTGCAGACGGCAGTTTTCAAGATGTGTTGTGACTGACATCTCAAATCACTATTGTTTAATAACAATTACTTTAGGAATCAACATTTGATGATTCATCATTTGAGGACACCAGTGGGCCAAGCACATCAACTCAGGTAAAGTGGCTAATGTTGGATTATTGGAGATGCAGACTGGTTTTGTCTTCTTTATGAAATCAGTTTTGTAAGATTTGGTTTTGCTGTCATTTTGTTGGTCTGGTTAGGATGAGCGGTGTGATACGAGAGGAGTACCGGGGTGGGAGGCAGTTGATGACTTGGCAGGGTACCTGGTCAACCTCAACCGTACCATGACTGCATTGTCAACCTCCGAGACGGCGGAGATATTACGGTTGTGCACCCTTTTGCATGCCATCGACCAGTCTCCCACCAAATACTCGCTCAAATCAAAAAAGAACACCTTGTCAGGGCCATGGAGAGCTTCACGGAAGCGTAGTGGCTCTGCACCTGGCCAGCAAGCAGCTGAAAGGTAATTTATACATGTAATATTACGTATATATAAATATATATACATATATCACGATGAATACTAATTGATGAAATGCAATACTGATCCATCCAACATCCACAGACTTTTCATGACTCACGGCCAAGCTGCCCACAGACCTGATGTTAACAGGATCTCAGAGTGTGTTGCTCTGAGACTGTTTAAGGAGTTCAGGGAAGCCAGAAATAGGCCCAAGGACCACCGAAACAAGACCTTCCCCATTCCACAGTCAATTGTGATGACATACAGTCACATAAAGCAATTGATTGAAGACAGTCAGGACATACTGGAGCAGACCAACTTGGTGTTAGTGACTATTAACAACACCACAGTGTCCTCTTGGTGAGTTGAATTTTTCCGCTTATACACGTGGACATATTTTAATTAATCCAAACAATCCAAACCAACAATGCTTTTCTGCCATGTTTCTTCAGGCTGCAGGATCGGCAGAAGAGAACAAACCGAGATACCCTGCTTCAAGGGGTACAACTTCCCCAGCAGGTCCATGTAGCTGAGCAACCTATACTAGAAGCTAGGGACCTCCCATCTGCGCCTGTACAGCATGGACATGCTGCTTTGGAGTTCCAGGAACCGGAAAACCGCGAGGGTGAGGCAGTGATTCGCCGACGTCGCAGTGCCAGAGCAGTGTCTGACACACACACAGACACTGGACGACCCGCACCTGGTACTAGCTCCACCCAAGCAGCACAGCACTATCCTGGGTGGGACCGCGCCTACTGTCAGCAGGGTCAACGCTCAGCACCTCATACTCAGGACTGGTCCCCTTACCAGACCCCACCAGCTCCAACACCAATGCACCATTCTAAGGGCTGGTCCCCTTACCAGACCCCACCAGCTCCAACACCAATGCACCATTCTAAGGGCTGGTCCACTTATCAGCCATCAACAGTACCATCACCAGCGCCTCACTTTCAGGACTGGTCCGATTACCAGCCATCACCAGTTCCATCACCAGCGCCCCACTTTCAGGGCTGGTCCGATTACCAGCCATCACCAGTTCCATCACCAGCGCCCCACTTTCAGGGCTGGTCCGATTACCAGCCATCACCAGTTCCAACACCAGTGCCTCCTTCTCAGAACTGGTCCCAATACCAGCCATCACCAGCTCCAACACCAGCGCCTCCTTCTCAGAACTGGTCCCCATACCAGCCACCACCAGTTCCAACACCAGCACCTCTTTTTCAGAACTGGTCCCCATACCAGCCATCACCAGTTCCAACACCAGCTCCTCGAAATCGGCAGCGCGAGTATAGACGGCGAAAGGCAGCTCGTGAGGATCAGGAGCGGGAGGCAAGGGGAGAGCCCCCAAAGAAGAGACAAACTATGGAACAGTACCACTATGAGTGCAAGCTTTGTGGTCGGCCCAAAACTAAAGACACTGGCCATTCCCAGGTACGGGGTAAATGGTACTGTCCAGCATCAGGGCAGACCATTGAAGAGTGGAGGAGCACACTGTAATGTAAACACATTGTGTGCTTTTTTGTAAATAGTGTTGTGTTTCTATTTTGTGTGCCTTTTGTATGCATACACTGTGTTTTATATTTTGTGTTTTTTTTTGTACATAGCTTCATTGTGTTTATATTTTGTGTGTTTGTGTTCTCATTTAAAAAAAAAAAAAAGCAACAAAAAAAAACACAACTCTTGTGGTGTAATAGTAACACATCCATCCATTCGTTGGTTGGAAGATTCCAGGTGCAAGTCCTGGCAAGAGTGTTTGATTTGTTGTTCGAATCAGTATTTACTTCAAAATTATTTCATTGTAAGTGGATCTGCAATTTTTTGGCATTTTTTCCTTCTTTCCTTTCTCTTTTTCTCTTTTCTCCCCTTTCCCCCTTTCCCCTTTTTCTCCCCCCCCTCTAGCAGTCCCTCTTCCCCCTTTCTTGGCCGAGTGGTTAAGGCGATGGACTGCTAATCCATTGTGCTCTGCAGGCGTGGGTTCGAATCCCATCCTCGTCGTGAAGGACCCTAAAGGCCTTCTGTAGACAACCCTATTTGAATGGGCCATTTTAGGGACTACATCACAAGTGTCCAGGTCTAATGCTTCCCTTACTGGATGAGTGGCTGAATTACCCTATGACTCTACGGCGACCCTTGTATGTGACGAGGTGGCCGAGTGGTTAAGGCGATGGACTGCTAATCCATTGTGCTCTGCACGCGTGGGTTCGAATCCCATCCTCGTCGTGAAGGACCCCAAAGGCCTTCTGATGACTTTCTCAAACAACCCTATTTGGAGTGACCATTTTAGGGACTACATCACAGGTGTCCAGGTCTAATGCTTCCCTTACTGGATGAGTGGCTGAATGTCTGACTCTATAGTGCTGCCTGTATGTGACGAGGTGGCCGAGTGGTTAAGGCGATGGACTGCTAATCCATTGTGCTCTGCACGCGTGGGTTCGAATCCCATCCTCGTCGTGAAGGACCCTAAAGGCCTTCTGTAGACAACCCTATTTGAAGTGGCCATTTTAGGGACTACATCACAAGTGTCCAGGTCTAATGCTTCCCTTACTGGATGAGTGGCTGAATTACCCTATGACTCTAAGGCGACCCTTGTATATGACGAGGTGGCCGAGTGGTTAAGGCGATGGATTGCTAATCCATTGTGTTCTGCACGCTTGGGTTCGAATCCCATCCTCGTCGTGAAGGACCCTAAAGGTCTTCTGTTGACTTTCTCAAACAACCCTATTTGGAGTAACCATTTTAGGGACTACATCACAGGTGTCCAGGTCTAATGCTTCCCTTACTGGATGAGTGGGTGAATGTCTGACTCTATAGTGCTGCCTGTATGTGACGAGGTGGCCGAGTGGTTAAGGCGATGGACTGCTAATCCATTGTGCTCTGCAGGCGTGGGTTCGAATCCCATCCTCGTCGTGAAGGACCCTAAAGGCCTTCTGTAGACAACCCTATTTGAATGGGCCATTTTAGGGACTACATCACAAGTGTCCAGGTCTAATGCTTCCCTTACTGGATGAGTGGCTGAATTACCCTATGACTCTACGGCGATCCTTGTATGTGACGAGGTGGCCGAGTGGTTAAGGCGATGGACTGCTAATCCATTGTGCTCTGCACGCGTGGGTTCGAATCCCATCCTCGTCGTGAAGGACCCCAAAGGCCTTCTGATGACTTTCTCAAACAACCCTATTTGGAGTGACCATTTTAGGGACTACATCACAGGTGTCCAGGTCTAATGCTTCCCTTACTGGATGAGTGGCTGAATGTCTGACTCTATAGTGCTGCCTGTATGTGACGAGGTGGCCGAGTGGTTAAGGCGATGGACTGCTAATCCATTGTGCTCTGCACGCGTGGGTTCGAATCCCATCCTCGTCGTGAAGGACCCTAAAGGCCTTCTGTAGACAACCCTATTTGAAGTGGCCATTTTAGGGACTACATCACAAGTGTCCAGGTCTAATGCTTCCCTTACTGGATGAGTGGCTGAATTACCCTATGACTCTAAGGCGACCCTTGTATATGACGAGGTGGCCGAGTGGTTAAGGCGATGGATTGCTAATCCATTGTGTTCTGCACGCTTGGGTTCGAATCCCATCCTCGTCGTGAAGGACCCTAAAGGTCTTCTGTTGACTTTCTCAAACAACCCTATTTGGAGTAACCATTTTAGGGACTACATCACAGGTGTCCAGGTCTAATGCTTCCCTTACTGGATGAGTGGGTGAATGTCTGACTCTATAGTGCTGCCTGTATGTGACGAGGTGGCCGAGTGGTTAAGGCGATGGACTGCTAATCCATTGTGCTCTGCACGCGTGCGATCGAATCCCATCCTCGTCGTGAAGGACCCTAAAGGCCTTCTGTAAACAACCCTATTTGAAGTGGCCATTTTAGGGACTACATCACAAGTGTCCAGGTCTAATGCTTCCCTTACTGGATGAGTGGCTGAATTACCCTATGACTCTAAGGCGACCCTTGTATGTGACGAGGTGGCCGAGTGGTTAAGGCGATGGACTGCTAATCCATTGTGCTCTGCACGCGTGGGTTCGAATTCCATCCTCGTCGTGAAGGACCCTAAAGGCCTTCTGTTGACTTTCTCAAACAACCCTATTTGGAGTGACCATTTTAGGGACTACATCAGAGGTGTCCAGGTCTAATGCTTCCCTTACTGGATGAGTGGCTGAATGTCTGACTCTATAGTGCTGCCTGTATGTGACGAAGTGGCCGAGTGGTTAAGGCGATGGACTGCTAATCCATTGTGCTCTGCACGCGTGGGTTCGAATCCCATCCTCGTCGTGAAAGACCCTAAAGGCCTTCTGTAGACAACCCTATTTGAAGTGGCCATTTTAGGGACTACATCACAAGTGTCCAGGTCTAATGCTTCCCTTACTGGATGAGTGGCTGAATTACCGTATGACTCTAAGGTGACCCTTGTATATGACGAGGTGGCCGAGTGGTTAAGGCGATGGACTGCTAATCCATTGTGCTCTGCACGCGTGGGTTCGAATCCCATCCTCGTCGTGAAGGACCCTAAAGGCCTTCTGTAGACAACCCTATTTGAATGGGCCATTTTAGGGACTACATCACAAGTGTCCAGGTCTAATGCTTCCCTTACTGGATGAGTGGCTGAATTACCCTATGACTCTACGGCGACCCTTGTATGTGACGAGGTGGCCGAGTGGTTAAGGCGATGGACTGCTAATCCATTGTGCTCTGCATGCGTGGGTTCGAATCCCATCCTCGTCGTGAAGGACCCCAAAGGCCTTCTGATGACTTTCTCAAACAACCCTATTTGGAGTGACCATTTTAGGGACTACATCACAGGTGTCCAGGTCTAATGCTTCCCTTACTGGATGAGTGGCTGAATGTCTGACTCTATAGTGCTGCCTGTATGTGACGAGGTGGCCGAGTGGTTAAGGCGATGGACTGCTAATCCATTGTGCTCTGCACGCGTGGGTTCGAATCCCATCCTCGTCGTGAAGGACCCTAAAGGCCTTCTGTAGACAACCCTATTTGAAGTGGCCATTTTAGGGACTACATCACAAGTGTCCAGGTCTAATGCTTCCCTTACTGGATGAGTGGCTGAATTACCCTATGACTCTAAGGCGACCCTTGTATGTGACGAGGTGGCCGAGTGGTTAAGGCGATGGACTGCTAATCCATTGTGCTCTGCACGCGTGCGATCGAATCCCATCCTCGTCGTGAAGGACCCTAAAGGCCTTCTGTAAACAACCCTATTTGAAGTGGCCATTTTAGGGACTACATCACAAGTGTCCAGGTCTAATGCTTCCCTTACTGGATGAGTGGCTGAATTACCCTATGACTCTAAGGCGACCCTTGTATGTGACGAGGTGGCCGAGTGGTTAAGGCGATGGACTGCTAATCCATTGTGCTCTGCACGCGTGGGTTCGAATTCCATCCTCGTCGTGAAGGACCCTAAAGGCCTTCTGTTGACTTTCTCAAACAACCCTATTTGGAGTGACCATTTTAGGGACTACATCAGAGGTGTCCAGGTCTAATGCTTCCCTTACTGGATGAGTGGCTGAATGTCTGACTCTATAGTGCTGCCTGTATGTGACGAGGTGGCCGAGTGGTTAAGGCGATGGACTGCTAATCCATTGTGCTCTGCACGCGTGGGTTCGAATCCCATCCTCGTCGTGAAAGACCCTAAAGGCCTTCTGTAGACAACCCTATTTGAAGTGGCCATTTTAGGGACTACATCACAAGTGTCCAGGTCTAATGCTTCCCTTACTGGATGAGTGGCTGAATTACCGTATGACTCTAAGGTGACCCTTGTATATGACGAGGTGGCCGAGTGGTTAAGGCGATGGACTGCTAATCCATTGTGCTCTGCACGCGTGGGTTCGAATCCCATCCTCGTCGTGAAGGACCCTAAAGGCCTTCTGTAGACAACCCTATTTGAAGTGGCCATTTTAGGGACTACATCACAAGTGTCCAGGTCTAATGCTTCCCTTACTGGATGAGTGGCTGAATGTCTGACTCTATAGTGCTGCCTGTATGTGACGAGGTGGCCGAGTGGTTAAGGCGATGGACTGCTAATCCATTGTGCTCTGCACGCGTGGGTTCGAATCCCATCCTCGTCGTGAAGGACCCTAAAGGCCTTCTGTAGACAACCCTATTTGAAGTGGCCATTTTAGGGACTACATCACAAGTGTCCAGGTCTAATGCTTCCCTTACTGGATGAGTGGCTGAATTACCCTATGACTCTAAGGCGACCCTTGTATATGACGAGGTGGCCGAGTGGTTAAGGCGATGGATTGCTAATCCATTGTGTTCTGCACGCTTGGGTTCGAATCCCATCCTCGTCGTGAAGGACCCTAAAGGTCTTCTGTTGACTTTCTCAAACAACCCTATTTGGAGTAACCATTTTAGGGACTACATCACAGGTGTCCAGGTCTAATGCTTCCCTTACTGGATGAGTGGGTGAATGTCTGACTCTATAGTGCTGCCTGTATGTGACGAGGTGGCCGAGTGGTTAAGGCGATGGACTGCTAATCCATTGTGCTCTGCAGGCGTGGGTTCGAATCCCATCCTCGTCGTGAAGGACCCTAAAGGCCTTCTGTAGACAACCCTATTTGAATGGGCCATTTTAGGGACTACATCACAAGTGTCCAGGTCTAATGCTTCCCTTACTGGATGAGTGGCTGAATTACCCTATGACTCTACGGCGATCCTTGTATGTGACGAGGTGGCCGAGTGGTTAAGGCGATGGACTGCTAATCCATTGTGCTCTGCACGCGTGGGTTCGAATCCCATCCTCGTCGTGAAGGACCCCAAAGGCCTTCTGATGACTTTCTCAAACAACCCTATTTGGAGTGACCATTTTAGGGACTACATCACAGGTGTCCAGGTCTAATGCTTCCCTTACTGGATGAGTGGCTGAATGTCTGACTCTATAGTGCTGCCTGTATGTGACGAGGTGGCCGAGTGGTTAAGGCGATGGACTGCTAATCCATTGTGCTCTGCACGCGTGGGTTCGAATCCCATCCTCGTCGTGAAGGACCCTAAAGGCCTTCTGTAGACAACCCTATTTGAAGTGGCCATTTTAGGGACTACATCACAAGTGTCCAGGTCTAATGCTTCCCTTACTGGATGAGTGGCTGAATTACCCTATGACTCTAAGGCGACCCTTGTATATGACGA
Source organism: Sprattus sprattus (assembly GCF_963457725.1). Classification (NCBI taxonomy): domain Eukaryota; kingdom Metazoa; phylum Chordata; class Actinopteri; order Clupeiformes; family Clupeidae; genus Sprattus; species Sprattus sprattus. Next base: position 50,084 of record NC_137923.1, on the reverse strand, counting down.
GGTGGCCGAGTGGTTAAGGCGATGGATTGCTAATCCATTGTGTTCTGCACGCTTGGGTTCGAATCCCATCCTCGTCGTGAAGGACCCTAAAGGTCTTCTGTTGACTTTCTCAAACAACCCTATTTGGAGTAACCATTTTAGGGACTACATCACAGGTGTCCAGGTCTAATGCTTCCCTTACTGGATGAGTGGGTGAATGTCTGACTCTATAGTGCTGCCTGTATGTGACGAGGTGGCCGAGTGGTTAAGGCGATGGACTGCTAATCCATTGTGCTCTGCACGCGTGCGATCGAATCCCATCCTCGTCGTGAAGGACCCTAAAGGCCTTCTGTAAACAACCCTATTTGAAGTGGCCATTTTAGGGACTACATCACAAGTGTCCAGGTCTAATGCTTCCCTTACTGGATGAGTGGCTGAATTACCCTATGACTCTAAGGCGACCCTTGTATGTGACGAGGTGGCCGAGTGGTTAAGGCGATGGACTGCTAATCCATTGTGCTCTGCACGCGTGGGTTCGAATTCCATCCTCGTCGTGAAGGACCCTAAAGGCCTTCTGTTGACTTTCTCAAACAACCCTATTTGGAGTGACCATTTTAGGGACTACATCAGAGGTGTCCAGGTCTAATGCTTCCCTTACTGGATGAGTGGCTGAATGTCTGACTCTATAGTGCTGCCTGTATGTGACGAAGTGGCCGAGTGGTTAAGGCGATGGACTGCTAATCCATTGTGCTCTGCACGCGTGGGTTCGAATCCCATCCTCGTCGTGAAAGACCCTAAAGGCCTTCTGTAGACAACCCTATTTGAAGTGGCCATTTTAGGGACTACATCACAAGTGTCCAGGTCTAATGCTTCCCTTACTGGATGAGTGGCTGAATTACCGTATGACTCTAAGGTGACCCTTGTATATGACGAGGTGGCCGAGTGGTTAAGGCGATGGACTGCTAATCCATTGTGCTCTGCACGCGTGGGTTCGAATCCCATCCTCGTCGTGAAGGACCCTAAAGGCCTTCTGTAGACAACCCTATTTGAATGGGCCATTTTAGGGACTACATCACAAGTGTCCAGGTCTAATGCTTCCCTTACTGGATGAGTGGCTGAATTACCCTATGACTCTACGGCGACCCTTGTATGTGACGAGGTGGCCGAGTGGTTAAGGCGATGGACTGCTAATCCATTGTGCTCTGCATGCGTGGGTTCGAATCCCATCCTCGTCGTGAAGGACCCCAAAGGCCTTCTGATGACTTTCTCAAACAACCCTATTTGGAGTGACCATTTTAGGGACTACATCACAGGTGTCCAGGTCTAATGCTTCCCTTACTGGATGAGTGGCTGAATGTCTGACTCTATAGTGCTGCCTGTATGTGACGAGGTGGCCGAGTGGTTAAGGCGATGGACTGCTAATCCATTGTGCTCTGCACGCGTGGGTTCGAATCCCATCCTCGTCGTGAAGGACCCTAAAGGCCTTCTGTAGACAACCCTATTTGAAGTGGCCATTTTAGGGACTACATCACAAGTGTCCAGGTCTAATGCTTCCCTTACTGGATGAGTGGCTGAATTACCCTATGACTCTAAGGCGACCCTTGTATGTGACGAGGTGGCCGAGTGGTTAAGGCGATGGACTGCTAATCCATTGTGCTCTGCACGCGTGGGTTCGAATTCCATCCTCGTCGTGAAGGACCCCAAAGGCCTTCTGTTGACTTTCTCAAACAACCCTATTTGGAGTGACCATTTTAGGGACTACATCACAGGTGTCCAGGTCTAATGCTTCCCTTACTGGATGAGTGGGTGAATGTCTGACTCTATAGTGCTGCCTGTATGTGACGAGGTGGCCGAGTGGTTAAGGCGATGGACTGCTAATCCATTGTGCTCTACACGCGTGGGTTCGAATCCCATCCTCGTCGTGAAGGACCCTAAAGGCCTTCTGTAGACAACCCTATTTGAAGTGGCCATTTTAGGGACTACATCACAAGTGTCCAGGTCTAATGCTTCCCTTACTGGATGAGTGGCTGAATTACCCTATGACTCTAAGGCGACCCTTGTATGTGACGAGGTGGCCGAGTGGTTAAGGCGATGGACTGCTAATCCATTGTGCTCTGCACGCGTGCGATCGAATCCCATCCTCGTCGTGAAGGACCCTAAAGGCCTTCTGTAAACAACCCTATTTGAAGTGGCCATTTTAGGGACTACATCACAAGTGTCCAGGTCTAATGCTTCCCTTACTGGATGAGTGGCTGAATTACCCTATGACTCTAAGGCGACCCTTGTATGTGACGAGGTGGCCGAGTGGTTAAGGCGATGGACTGCTAATCCATTGTGCTCTGCACGCGTGGGTTCGAATTCCATCCTCGTCGTGAAGGACCCTAAAGGCCTTCTGTTGACTTTCTCAAACAACCCTATTTGGAGTGACCATTTTAGGGACTACATCAGAGGTGTCCAGGTCTAATGCTTCCCTTACTGGATGAGTGGCTGAATGTCTGACTCTATAGTGCTGCCTGTATGTGACGAGGTGGCCGAGTGGTTAAGGCGATGGACTGCTAATCCATTGTGCTCTGCACGCGTGGGTTCGAATCCCATCCTCGTCGTGAAAGACCCTAAAGGCCTTCTGTAGACAACCCTATTTGAAGTGGCCATTTTAGGGACTACATCACAAGTGTCCAGGTCTAATGCTTCCCTTACTGGATGAGTGGCTGAATTACCGTATGACTCTAAGGTGACCCTTGTATATGACGAGGTGGCCGAGTGGTTAAGGCGATGGACTGCTAATCCATTGTGCTCTGCACGCGTGGGTTCGAATCCCATCCTCGTCGTGAAGGACCCTAAAGGCCTTCTGTAGACAACCCTATTTGAAGTGGCCATTTTAGGGACTACATCACAAGTGTCCAGGTCTAATGCTTCCCTTACTGGATGAGTGGCTGAATGTCTGACTCTATAGTGCTGCCTGTATGTGACGAGGTGGCCGAGTGGTTAAGGCGATGGACTGCTAATCCATTGTGCTCTGCACGCGTGGGTTCGAATCCCATCCTCGTCGTGAAGGACCCTAAAGGCCTTCTGTAGACAACCCTATTTGAAGTGGCCATTTTAGGGACTACATCACAAGTGTCCAGGTCTAATGCTTCCCTTACTGGATGAGTGGCTGAATTACCCTATGACTCTAAGGCGACCCTTGTATATGACGAGGTGGCCGAGTGGTTAAGGCGATGGATTGCTAATCCATTGTGTTCTGCACGCTTGGGTTCGAATCCCATCCTCGTCGTGAAGGACCCTAAAGGTCTTCTGTTGACTTTCTCAAACAACCCTATTTGGAGTAACCATTTTAGGGACTACATCACAGGTGTCCAGGTCTAATGCTTCCCTTACTGGATGAGTGGGTGAATGTCTGACTCTATAGTGCTGCCTGTATGTGACGAGGTGGCCGAGTGGTTAAGGCGATGGACTGCTAATCCATTGTGCTCTGCAGGCGTGGGTTCGAATCCCATCCTCGTCGTGAAGGACCCTAAAGGCCTTCTGTAGACAACCCTATTTGAATGGGCCATTTTAGGGACTACATCACAAGTGTCCAGGTCTAATGCTTCCCTTACTGGATGAGTGGCTGAATTACCCTATGACTCTACGGCGACCCTTGTATGTGACGAGGTGGCCGAGTGGTTAAGGCGATGGACTGCTAATCCATTGTGCTCTGCACGCGTGGGTTCGAATCCCATCCTCGTCGTGAAGGACCCCAAAGGCCTTCTGATGACTTTCTCAAACAACCCTATTTGGAGTGACCATTTTAGGGACTACATCACAGGTGTCCAGATCTAATGCTTCCCTTACTGGATGAGTGGCTGAATGTCTGACTCTATAGTGCTGCCTGTATGTGACGAGGTGGCCGAGTGGTTAAGGCGATGGACTGCTAATCCATTGTGCTCTGCACGCGTGGGTTCGAATCCCATCCTCGTCGTGAAGGACCCTAAAGGCCTTCTGTAGACAACCCTATTTGAAGTGGCCATTTTAGGGACTACATCACAAGTGTCCAGGTCTAATGCTTCCCTTACTGGATGAGTGGCTGAATTACCCTATGACTCTAAGGCGACCCTTGTATATGACGAGGTGGCCGAGTGGTTAAGGCGATGGATTGCTAATCCATTGTGTTCTGCACGCTTGGGTTCGAATCCCATCCTCGTCGTGAAGGACCCTAAAGGTCTTCTGTTGACTTTCTCAAACAACCCTATTTGGAGTAACCATTTTAGGGACTACATCACAGGTGTCCAGGTCTAATGCTTCCCTTACTGGATGAGTGGGTGAATGTCTGACTCTATAGTGCTGCCTGTATGTGACGAGGTGGCCGAGTGGTTAAGGCGATGGACTGCTAATCCATTGTGCTCTGCAGGCGTGGGTTCGAATCCCATCCTCGTCGTGAAGGACCCTAAAGGCCTTCTGTAGACAACCCTATTTGAATGGGCCATTTTAGGGACTACATCACAAGTGTCCAGGTCTAATGCTTCCCTTACTGGATGAGTGGCTGAATTACCCTATGACTCTACGGCGACCCTTGTATGTGACGAGGTGGCCGAGTGGTTAAGGCGATGGACTGCTAATCCATTGTGCTCTGCACGCGTGGGTTCGAATCCCATCCTCGTCGTGAAGGACCCCAAAGGCCTTCTGATGACTTTCTCAAACAACCCTATTTGGAGTGACCATTTTAGGGACTACATCACAGGTGTCCAGGTCTAATGCTTCCCTTACTGGATGAGTGGCTGAATGTCTGACTCTATAGTGCTGCCTGTATGTGACGAGGTGGCCGAGTGGTTAAGGCGATGGACTGCTAATCCATTGTGCTCTGCACGCGTGGGTTCGAATCCCATCCTCGTCGTGAAAGACCCTAAAGGCCTTCTGTAGACAACCCTATTTGAAGTGGCCATTTTAGGGACTACATCACAAGTGTCCAGGTCTAATGCTTCCCTTACTGGATGAGTGGCTGAATTACCGTATGACTCTAAGGTGACCCTTGTATATGACGAGGTGGCCGAGTGGTTAAGGCGATGGACTGCTAATCCATTGTGCTCTGCACGCGTGGGTTCGAATCCCATCCTCGTCGTGAAGGACCCTAAAGGCCTTCTGTAGACAACCCTATTTGAAGTGGCCATTTTAGGGACTACATCACAAGTGTCCAGGTCTAATGCTTCCCTTACTGGATGAGTGGCTGAATGTCTGACTCTATAGTGCTGCCTGTATGTGACGAGGTGGCCGAGTGGTTAAGGCGATGGACTGCTAATCCATTGTGCTCTGCACGCGTGGGTTCGAATCCCATCCTCGTCGTGAAGGACCCTAAAGGCCTTCTGTAGACAACCCTATTTGAAGTGGCCATTTTAGGGACTACATCACAAGTGTCCAGGTCTAATGCTTCCCTTACTGGATGAGTGGCTGAATTACCCTATGACTCTAAGGCGACCCTTGTATATGACGAGGTGGCCGAGTGGTTAAGGCGATGGATTGCTAATCCATTGTGTTCTGCACGCTTGGGTTCGAATCCCATCCTCGTCGTGAAGGACCCTAAAGGTCTTCTGTTGACTTTCTCAAACAACCCTATTTGGAGTAACCATTTTAGGGACTACATCACAGGTGTCCAGGTCTAATGCTTCCCTTACTGGATGAGTGGGTGAATGTCTGACTCTATAGTGCTGCCTGTATGTGACGAGGTGGCCGAGTGGTTAAGGCGATGGACTGCTAATCCATTGTGCTCTGCAGGCGTGGGTTCGAATCCCATCCTCGTCGTGAAGGACCCTAAAGGCCTTCTGTAGACAACCCTATTTGAATGGGCCATTTTAGGGACTACATCACAAGTGTCCAGGTCTAATGCTTCCCTTACTGGATGAGTGGCTGAATTACCCTATGACTCTACGGCGACCCTTGTATGTGACGAGGTGGCCGAGTGGTTAAGGCGATGGACTGCTAATCCATTGTGCTCTGCACGCGTGGGTTCGAATCCCATCCTCGTCGTGAAGGACCCCAAAGGCCTTCTGATGACTTTCTCAAACAACCCTATTTGGAGTGACCATTTTAGGGACTACATCACAGGTGTCCAGATCTAATGCTTCCCTTACTGGATGAGTGGCTGAATGTCTGACTCTATAGTGCTGCCTGTATGTGACGAGGTGGCCGAGTGGTTAAGGCGATGGACTGCTAATCCATTGTGCTCTGCACGCGTGGGTTCGAATCCCATCCTCGTCGTGAAGGACCCTAAAGGCCTTCTGTAGACAACCCTATTTGAAGTGGCCATTTTAGGGACTACATCACAAGTGTCCAGGTCTAATGCTTCCCTTACTGGATGAGTGGCTGAATTACCCTATGACTCTAAGGCGACCCTTGTATATGACGAGGTGGCCGAGTGGTTAAGGCGATGGATTGCTAATCCATTGTGTTCTGCACGCTTGGGTTCGAATCCCATCCTCGTCGTGAAGGACCCTAAAGGTCTTCTGTTGACTTTCTCAAACAACCCTATTTGGAGTAACCATTTTAGGGACTACATCACAGGTGTCCAGGTCTAATGCTTCCCTTACTGGATGAGTGGGTGAATGTCTGACTCTATAGTGCTGCCTGTATGTGACGAGGTGGCCGAGTGGTTAAGGCGATGGACTGCTAATCCATTGTGCTCTGCAGGCGTGGGTTCGAATCCCATCCTCGTCGTGAAGGACCCTAAAGGCCTTCTGTAGACAACCCTATTTGAATGGGCCATTTTAGGGACTACATCACAAGTGTCCAGGTCTAATGCTTCCCTTACTGGATGAGTGGCTGAATTACCCTATGACTCTACGGCGACCCTTGTATGTGACGAGGTGGCCGAGTGGTTAAGGCGATGGACTGCTAATCCATTGTGCTCTGCACGCGTGGGTTCGAATCCCATCCTCGTCGTGAAGGACCCCAAAGGCCTTCTGATGACTTTCTCAAACAACCCTATTTGGAGTGACCATTTTAGGGACTACATCACAGGTGTCCAGGTCTAATGCTTCCCTTACTGGATGAGTGGCTGAATGTCTGACTCTATAGTGCTGCCTGTATGTGACGAGGTGGCCGAGTGGTTAAGGCGATGGACTGCTAATCCATTGTGCTCTGCACGCGTGGGTTCGAATCCCATCCTCGTCGTGAAGGACCCTAAAGGCCTTCTGTAGACAACCCTATTTGAAGTGGCCATTTTAGGGACTACATCACAAGTGTCCAGGTCTAATGCTTCCCTTACTGGATGAGTGGCTGAATTACCCTATGACTCTAAGGCGACCCTTGTATATGACGAGGTGGCCGAGTGGTTAAGGCGATGGATTGCTAATCCATTGTGTTCTGCACGCTTGGGTTCGAATCCCATCCTCGTCGTGAAGGACCCTAAAGGTCTTCTGTTGACTTTCTCAAACAACCCTATTTGGAGTAACCATTTTAGGGACTACATCACAGGTGTCCAGGTCTAATGCTTCCCTTACTGGATGAGTGGGTGAATGTCTGACTCTATAGTGCTGCCTGTATGTGACGAGGTGGCCGAGTGGTTAAGGCGATGGACTGCTAATCCATTGTGCTCTGCAGGCGTGGGTTCGAATCCCATCCTCGTCGTGAAGGACCCTAAAGGCCTTCTGTAGACAACCCTATTTGAATGGGCCATTTTAGGGACTACATCACAAGTGTCCAGGTCTAATGCTTCCCTTACTGGATGAGTGGCTGAATTACCCTATGACTCTACGGCGACCCTTGTATGTGACGAGGTGGCCGAGTGGTTAAGGCGATGGACTGCTAATCCATTGTGCTCTGCACGCGTGGGTTCGAATCCCATCCTCGTCGTGAAGGACCCCAAAGGCCTTCTGATGACTTTCTCAAACAACCCTATTTGGAGTGACCATTTTAGGGACTACATCACAGGTGTCCAGGTCTAATGCTTCCCTTACTGGATGAGTGGCTGAATGTCTGACTCTATAGTGCTGCCTGTATGTGACGAGGTGGCCGAGTGGTTAAGGCGATGGACTGCTAATCCATTGTGCTCTGCACGCGTGGGTTCGAATCCCATCCTCGTCGTGAAGGACCCTAAAGGCCTTCTGTAGACAACCCTATTTGAAGTGGCCATTTTAGGGACTACATCACAAGTGTCCAGGTCTAATGCTTCCCTTACTGGATGAGTGGCTGAATTACCCTATGACTCTAAGGCGACCCTTGTATATGACGAGGTGGCCGAGTGGTTAAGGCGATGGATTGCTAATCCATTGTGTTCTGCACGCTTGGGTTCGAATCCCATCCTCGTCGTGAAGGACCCTAAAGGTCTTCTGTTGACTTTCTCAAACAACCCTATTTGGAGTAACCATTTTAGGGACTACATCACAGGTGTCCAGGTCTAATGCTTCCCTTACTGGATGAGTGGGTGAATGTCTGACTCTATAGTGCTGCCTGTATGTGACGAGGTGGCCGAGTGGTTAAGGCGATGGACTGCTAATCCATTGTGCTCTGCAGGCGTGGGTTCGAATCCCATCCTCGTCGTGAAGGACCCTAAAGGCCTTCTGTAGACAACCCTATTTGAATGGGCCATTTTAGGGACTACATCACAAGTGTCCAGGTCTAATGCTTCCCTTACTGGATGAGTGGCTGAATTACCCTATGACTCTACGGCGACCCTTGTATGTGACGAGGTGGCCGAGTGGTTAAGGCGATGGACTGCTAATCCATTGTGCTCTGCACGCGTGGGTTCGAATCCCATCCTCGTCGTGAAAAAAAAAGCATCTCAGTCCCGTCACAAGAGTGAAAAGCCACCCTCCAAATAGACCACTACTAAGTGGATATTAAGAGAATATATACTAGGAGTCTCAGTTAGCCACTGTCGTGAGAACTCTATGAAAAATAAGTCAACTCTATTGTGCAGAGAGATAATAATGATGATGTCTTAACCCTCCCACCCCCCCCACCCAACCCCCCTCCCCCATCCCAGGACCACTCCGACCTCTGACCAAGAAAAGAAAAAAGGTACAGAAACAGGGAAAAAAATAAAAAACAATAAGGAACACTTTAATTGTGTCCCGGGTGACAAAGCTATACTCATGAAGGGAAATGTGTGTATTTGTATGTGTGGGAGTTGGTGACCTGTTGAACCTAGACCCCCCCTAAAAGTTTAACTGATCCCGCCAAGACTCAAGAATGGCGCGGGCTGTCACAGGCGTCCAGTGGATGCCGTCCGCCAATGTGCGGAATTTCAGTGGATTTATTTCAGCGAGAAATCTGGCTCTTAGGGTCACCAACTCATTAAACCACCTGATGCTAGACTGCTGTTCTCTATCAAAACTGGTGTGAATGTTCAGTAAGGGGATATAGATGGCGGCGCATGGGAAGGAGAGCTCCGCCTGTCTCAGGAGTTTTAAGAGACTTTTTCTAAGAGTGGCCTCCTGGTGTCCAGGTCTAATGCTTCCCTTACTGGATGAGTGGCTGAATGTCTGACTCTATAGTGCTGCCTGTATGTGACGAGGTGGCCGAGTGGTTAAGGCGATGGACTGCTAATCCATTGTGCTCTGCAGGCGTGGGTTCGAATCCCATCCTCGTCGTGAAGGACCCTAAAGGCCTTCTGTAGACAACCCTATTTGAATGGGCCATTTTAGGGAAAACATCACAAGTGTCCAGGTCTAATGCTTCCCTTACTGGATGAGTGGCTGAATTACCCTATGACTCTACGGCGACCCTTGTATGTGACGAGGTGGCCAAGTGGTTAAGGCGATGGACTGCTAATCCATTGTGCTCTGCACGCGTGGGTTCGAATCCCATCCTCGTCGTGAAGGACCCCAAAGGCCTTCTGATGACTTTCTCAAACAACCCTATTTGGAGTGACCATTTTAGGGACTACATCACAGGTGTCCAGGTCTAATGCTTCCCTTACTGGATGAGTGGCTGAATGTCTGACTCTATAGTGCTGCCTGTATGTGACGAGGTGGCCGAGTGGTTAAGGCGATGGACTGCTAATCCATTGTGCTCTGCACGCGTGGGTTCGAATCCCATCCTCGTCGTGAAGGACCCTAAAGGCCTTCTGCTGACTTTCTCAAACAACCCTATTTGAAGTGGTCATTTTAGGGACTACATCACAAGTGTCCAGGTCTAATCCTTCCCTTACTGGATGAGCGGCTGAATTACCCTATGACTCTACAGAGACCCTTGTATATGACGAGATGGCCGAGTGGTTAAGGCGATGGACTGCTAATCCATTGTGCTCTGCACGCGTGGGTTCGAATCCCATCCTCGTCGTGAAGGACCCTAAAGGCCTTCTGTAGACAACCCTACTTGAATGGGCCATTTTAGGGACTACATCACAAGTGTCCAGGTCTAATGCTTCCCCTACTGGATGAGTGGCTGAATTACCCTATGACTCTACGGCGACCCTTGTATGTGACGAGGTGGCCGAGTGGTTAAGGCGATGGACTGCTAATCCATTGTGCTCTGCACGCGTGGGTTCGAATCCCATCCTCGTCGTGAAGGACCCTAAAGGCTGCAGACAACCCTCTTTGAAGTGGCCATTTTAGGGACTACATCACAAGTGTCCAGGTCTAATGCTTCCCTTACTGGATGAGTGGCTGAATTACCCTATGACTCTACGGCGAACCTTGTATGTGACGAGGTGGCCGAGTGGTTAAGGCGATGGACTGCTAATCCATTGTGCTCTGCACGCGTGGGTTCGAATCCCATCCTCGTCGTGAAGGACCCTAAAGGCTGCAGACAACCCTCTTTGAAGTGGCCATTTTAGGGACTACATCACAAGTGTCCAGGTCTAATGCTTCCCTTACTGGATGAGTGGCTGAATTACCCTATGACTCTACGGCGACCCTTGTATGTGACGAGGTGGCCGAGTGGTTAAGGCGATGGACTGCTAATCCATTGTGCTCTGCACGCGTGGGTTCGAATCCCATCCTCGTCGTGAAGGACCCCAAAGGCCTTCTGTTGACTTTCTCAAACAACCCTATTTGGAGTGACCATTTTAGGGACTACATCGTTAGGGTTAGGGTTAGGGTTAGGTTTGAGTTATGGGGAATAAAGGTGGCCACCATACAGCCCTTACGAGCTGCATAGAGACCACCTTTGTGCACGGGCACAGGCTAATCTTTAAAACCTGGTGAGCATGCTGGTCTATATGCAAATGTTAGGTGGCACAGAGTAGCTGGTTATAAAACTTTAAACTCTGTCCACCATTTAGGACAAACCCTTCCTGAGAGAAAAAAAAGAATAACTAATAAACACAGAAGAAATCAAAAAATTGTGTAGAGTTGGTCATTGAAGCGGGGGAACCTGGGGTTGTGTTTAGTGATGGGGTAGATGTTCTGATGGGGGTCCAAGATGCTGGACACTGATGGTTAGGGTTAGGATCAGAGATGGATTAGGGTTATGAAAGGAGAGTTATTGTAATGAACTGCTGACACAATGGGTTATGGTTAGGGTTAGAGTTCTGGATATGGTATGATTTCATTGATGGTTATGGTTAGAAGGAGAGTTTGGGTGAACATGTATCTATGTGTTTATTATTGAATGTTATGTTGATGGGTTTAAGTTTAGGAATATGTTCCTAGAAATGGTTATGGTAAGTATCTTGAAATAAATGTACCAGATGTTGTGTTTGTTGATGAAATGGTTTCTTTCCTTAGGGGCTGTGAAACATAAGAGATGGAAACGAACCCAAGTGGTGAACCTCTGGCGCCATCTCGTGGCCAAACCTTTTTTTTGGTTTTAGGTATGCAATTCAAAAAAAGAGAGACCCTGATGTAAGTAACCTCCTCAAAGGGATGTATTGCAGGTCACCAGAGCGGTTTGACCCTAGTTAAACCTGCATTCACAAACCTGGTGGGTTCTATTAAGTACATAACCCAAATTTTTTTCCTTTTTTTATTTTTATTTTTTATTTTTTTTCCTTTTTTCCTTTTTCTTTTCCTTTTTCCTGTTTTTTAGGGTTTTTTTCCCTTTTTGTTTTTCAGGTTTTTGTAGTTTTTTTAAAAAAAAAAAGAAAAATATTTTTTTCCAAAAAGGAAAGATAGAAAAAAAGATTTTTTTTGTGTATAATACACCATTTTTTTGGCTTGGCCAACTTTAAAGGAGAGATGGAGAGGAAGAACACTTTAAGGTTTCCCTCGTTGTTTTAACCTGGGCCTGGTGCGGCTCCAAAAAAGGATCAAAAACCCATAACACCATCTAGCGGTGTAGGGAGTAGTTAACTACCCTCACCGTATGAATATCTCCAAGGAGAATGTACCTTTAAACCTTTAAAGAGAGAAGAGAGAGAAGGCTTGACACAGGATGAGGGGACTGAGCAGGCTCTGGTTTTATTAAAAAAAATGTAATAAAAATAATGCGTGTGTTTGTATTCTAGGGACTGGAGGACGTCGGACGAGGCTCCCGGATCCGGACTGGACTCACTGGAACAGGAGGAAGTGAAGCAGATCAAATGTGACTCCTAAAGGCTAAGTGCTTCACGTTGAGGTAGGGTAAGTGCTATTACACCGCAAACCGTCAAAGATCACACAAGGTGTGATCACAAAATACAAACACTCGTTTATTCAAAAATTCAAAGAATGTAAAAAAGGGAAGAAAAAAGGTGCTCGTAGGGACGCGAGGCCTAAGGGGAATTGTCACACCATAAAACCACATCACTCCATAACTGTTCCTGTTTTTCTGTAATGTTTGTCTTAAAAATTCAGCTCTCTCACAGCTGAAGAGAAGCCGGAGGGGAAGCTCAGCCGCCAACGAGTTCCAGTACCCTGCTGCGGAGGTGTTGGGAGGTGATGAGGAGGTGCCGAACGCTTGCCAGGCTGTCGACACGCTACACTGATCAATAAATAAATAAATATATGTTCAAAAAAACTCAGCAGCCATCTCAGTCCCGTCACAAGAGTGAAAAGCCACCCTCCAAATAGACCACTACTAAGTGGATATTAAGAGAATATATACTAGGAGTCTCAGTTAGCCACTGTCGTGAGAACTCTATGAAAAATAAGTCAACTCTATTGTGCAGAGAGATAATAATGATGATGTCTTAACCCTCCCACCCCCCCCACCCAACCCCCCTCCCCCATCCCAGGACCACTCCGACCTCTGACCAAGAAAAGAAAAAAGGTACAGAAACAGGGAAAAAAATAAAAAACAATAAGGAACACTTTAATTGTGTCCCGGGTGACAAAGCTATACTCATGAAGGGAAATGTGTGTATTTGTATGTGTGGGAGTTGGTGACCTGTTGAACCTAGACCCCCCCTAAAAGTTTAACTGATCCCGCCAAGACTCAAGAATGGCGCGGGCTGTCACAGGCGTCCAGTGGATGCCGTCCGCCAATGTGCGGAATTTCAGTGGATTTATTTCAGCGAGAAATCTGGCTCTTAGGGTCACCAACTCATTAAACCACCTGATGCTAGACTGCTGTTCTCTATCAAAACTGGTGTGAATGTTCAGTAAGGGGATATAGATGGCGGCGCATGGGAAGGAGAGCTCCGCCTGTCTCAGGAGTTTTAAGAGACTTTTTCTAAGAGTGGCCTCCTGGTTCCTGTTATGGCAGTTGTTTATGCCCACCGAGAGAATAAGAATCTTAACCGAGTCAATGGGCTGAGGTAACTTACGCATGAGTTCAAAAAGGTGGTCCATATTGGCCCCAGGATAGCTATCAATCTGCATGTTAAAATCCTGAAAAGCTGGTATTTTGGAGAGATTGGAATCACCCAAGATGACCTGCGGCTTTCTGATCACGATGTTCCATTCCTGCGCTTTCCTATTGCTGCTCATATGTCTCAGGGGTTTTTGTGACGGCTGCTTTTGTACTTTGCCTTTCAGGCTTAATCTATTTCCGCGGCCGCCCGGCTGACTAAGAGGGGACACTGACAAGGGCTTTAATGATGTTAGCACGGCGGGAGTGGTGAGTTTGTTGCTGCTACCCGCGCTCGTGTGACTGAAAGCGTCAGTGTTACCCAGCGTCAACCTGGCTGCGTTGGTAGAAGTACCGGGTCTCGACAGTGTGAGGGGAGGAGGGCGTGGGGAGAGGCCCCCTGGCAGAGATGACTGAGAGGGTAATATACTGCCTGCCGCCCCTGTGGGCCTAACCTGCACTCGGCTAGAAGAAGGTGTAATGCTAGCGTTGTTCAGTGTGTGTTCCAGGACGGCCTCAGTCGCAGCTGGGCGCCGTGGAGCGGAGAGAGGGGGAGTGCCCTGCGGCTCAGCGGGAAGAGAAGGTTCAGATTGACTCGTACCCTCAAAGCATAGCTCTTGAGTAGGATCAGAGTGTCTCCTCATGTGTGTGTTAAACCTCGCTCTAGGCTCGCTGGCCACGCGCCCCTCAGTGCCACCCAGTGCACCCATGCCACGGACCTCAGCGTGGCTCTCGGGAACGGACAGGACCCCGTCAGAGAGGTGAGTCTGAAAAGTAGTGACGGGAGATGGTGTTATAGCTAACGAGCCCGTTACTGGCTCGTTAGAGGGGGAGCTATTCTCACCTACAGTGGACGGCGAACTGGACTGAGTATTGGAGTCCAGATGGTGGGACAGGAGAGGCCGCTCCACTGACGGTGTGTGATGGATTACCAGCTGAGAGGAGGTAAGAAGGTGTTTTCTATCGTGGGTTGAACTCTTACTCTGTTTCTCTGTTGTGTTTGTAGGTGTTGGCAGACCCTGTTCGTTAACCGATGGTCGGGTTCTCTGTTCCCGCTGGGGGAGAGGGGGCCACTGGCGCTGACTGGGGATCTCCAGAGGTGTTAAAGAGCGCGTCTGCAGTAACCTGGTCTTAAGGTGCTCTACCGCGGTAAGATCTAACTTCTTTCTATATCGTGTCCTAGCCCACCTGAAGGCTCTGTCGTATGCGGTGGTATTGTAAGGTTTAATCACCCCATAGATGGACTCCCTCACTTGCTCGTAATGTTTTGCTAATGTGTTCAGATTGGACTCAATCCATCTGTTAGTGTTCTCCTTGATCTTTTCCAGTACCCAAGGACCCGGAGCTGCCGGTTTTACAAAAGTGGTTAGTGAATCCACTTTCCTCCTCATACCCAGCGGAACTGACTTATCTCTATTGCATTTAGCTAGAATAGATAAATGATGCGTGCATTGCATCAGTTGAAAGTATTGCTTTGTTAAGAGCAGTTCCTCTCTATCTACTATTGGATATGGTCTATGCTCGGTTTGTCTATGTGTTTCAGACAGTGCACTAAAACGGTTGGATAGGAGCAGTGAAGGGGCCCTGCTGCGCGCTGCCATCGAGGGAACTCTGTGGACCTGAGACGCTCTTGGAAAGGGGTAAAACAATTATAAGCCTCGGTCAGAGGTCGGAGATGAATCCAGCCAAGGACTAGAAACAGAGCCTCTAGGGGCTTCTCAGTGTGGATATCTAGTAATGACTTGGGGATCAGTGTGGGCTATATATTAATCAGGGTGTACTGTAGTACAGAAGGCTAAGTTCAAGCTTCAGTTAAAGCTAAGACACACGACTGGGGGAGTAATGCGTTACCAAAAAAGTCGGCTATGTCTCTAAGTGCACTACGTGTGAGTAGAAGCAAAAAAAGGGGAAAAGCAGAAATTCGTCACTGTAGAAAATGACTTAAACAAATAAGGTTAAACCGAAAAATAATCAAACACTACCCTCATTCAAACCAAAAAAGGGAAGAAAAAAAAAAAATTCAGAAAACAAAAGAAATTCAAAAAACACACAGTTATCAAGGGTGTACCTGGACAAGGTATACCCTTATTTGCACACAACGGGGGGAGAGGGTCAGTATGGAACTGCCCTTGTAAATGTAATAAAAAACATTTTAGTCAAGGACCAACATGTAAAACAATGTGTGTGTCTCATATAAATGAACACGCTTCAATTTGAACGGACTACACAAACATAAAACATTTTCAAAAACAGGTGTAGCAGCTAACCATGTGCTTGGAGGTCAGCTGCTAAATGTTTGTTAGCCGGTTAGCTTTGGGTAGTCGTTACCAGGAGAAAAAGTCTTAAATTCTCGCTCTCAGGTTCTCATTTAGAAAGGATTTTTTTTGGCAAATCAATGCCACCAAATCATTTATGCTTTTGGGATGACATCTGTTTTTTTTGGTCCTTAAAAATGTTAGGTTACCTTAGAGAGGAGAGAATCTGGAGGCCTCCTGGCTGTGCAAAAGCATGCGGTCCTTCCGGGAAGGTGTGTGCAAAAAGGTGACAAAAGAGCGTAATCCAAGTAGGTAATTCCTTTTAAAAAAGCTGATAAAAAGTACTCCTTGGAAGGATAAAACAGAAGTTTAAAAATGAAAAAAGTTTACCCAAGCGCTTTCGTCCTATAAGACTTCTTCAGGGGTTTTGGTCTGTTGGACTGAGAGCTGCAGGCTTCTTTAAAAGATTTTGTCAGTCCAGACGTGGGCGTGGACCTCGGGGTCGGGAGGTCGTCCCTACCACCTGCAACTCAGTCATTGGAGGAAACAGGTAGAAGTCATTGAACACTTGACAGCAGTGTGTTTTACCAATTAAGGCTTGATTGGCAGTAAAAAAAATTGATATGCAACACTTTATAAGAATGAGGGTAGCTCATAATCAAACAATAAAATAAAGAAAATATAAAAGAAAGTGAGAAAGGAGGATAATGCTAAAGAAAATTATTATGATAAAGAAGGGGTAAGTCTGTTTGCATGTCTGTTCTCTAAGCTATGACTCCGCAGGGAGATAACCTGGCTCAGGCCGGTTAGGTTTGAGTTATGGGGAATAAAGGTGGCCACCATACAGCCCTTACGAGCTGCATAGAGACCACCTTTGTGCACGGGCACAGGCTAATCTTTAAAACCTGGTGAGCATGCTGGTCTATATGCAAATGTTAGGTGGCACAGAGTAGCTGGTTATAAAACTTTAAACTCTGTCCACCATTTAGGACAAACCCTTCCTGAAAGAAAAAAAAAAGAATAACTAATAAACACAGAAGAAATCAAAAAAGAAAAAATTGTGTAGAGTTGGTCATTGAAGCGGGGGAACCTGGGGTTATGTTTAATGATGGGGTAGATGTTCTAATGGGGGTCCAAGATGCTGGACACTGATGGTTAGGGTTAGGATCAGAGATGGATTAGGGTTATGAAAGGAGAGTTATTGTAATGGACTGATGACACAATGGGTTATGGTTAGGGTTAGAGTTCTGAATATGGTATGATTTCATTGATGGTTATGGTTAGAAGGAGAGTTTGGGTGAACCTGTATCTATGTGTTTATTATTGAATGTTATGTTGATAGATTTAAGTTTAGGAATATGTTCCTAGAAATGGTTATGGTAAGTATTCTGAAATAGATGTACCTGATGTTGTGTTTGTTGATGAAATGGTTTCTATCCTTAGGGGCTGTGAAACATGGGTTCATTTCCATCTCCTAAGTGGTGAACCTCTGGCGCCATCTCGTGGCCAAACCTTTTTTTTGGTTTTAGGTATGTAATTAAAAAAAAAAAAAAAAGAGAGAGACCCTGATGTAAATAACCTCAAAGGGATGTATTGCAGGTCACCAGAGCGGTTTGACCCTAGTTAAACCTGCATTCACAAACCTGGTGGGTTCTATTAAGTACATAACCCAAATTTTTTTTCCTTTTTTTATTTTTTATTTTTTTTCCTTTTTTCCTTTTTCTTTTCCTTTTTCCTGTTTTTTAGGGTTTTTTTCCTTTTTTGTTTTTCAGGTTTTTGTAGTTTTTTAAAAAAAAAAAAAGGAAGAATATTTTTTTCCAAAAAGGAAAGATAGAAAAAAAGATTTTTTTTGTGTATAATACACCATTTTTTTTTTTTTTTTGGCTTGGCCAACTTTAAAGGAGAGATGGAGAGGAAGAACACTTTAAGGTTTCCCTCGTTGTTTTAACCTGGGCCTGGTGCGGCTCCCAAAAAGGATCAAAAACCCATAACACCATCTAGCGGTGTAGGGAGTAGTTAACTACCCTCACCGTATGAATATCTCCAAGGAGAATGTACCTTTAAACCTTTAAAGAGAGAAGAGAGAGACGGCTTGACACAGGATGAGGGGACTGAGAAGGCTCTGGTTTTATTAAAAAAAAAGGTAATAAAAATAATGCGTGTGTTTGTATTCTAGGGACTGGAGGACGTCGGACGAGGCTCCCGGATCCGGACTGGACTCACTGGAACAGGAGGAAGTGAAGCAGATCAAATGTGACTCCTAAAGGCTAAGTGCTTCACGTTGAGGTAGGGTAAGTGCTATTACACCGCAAACCGTCAAAGATCACACAAGGTGTGATCACAAAATACAAACACTCGTTTATTCAAAAATTCAAAGAATGTAAAAAGGGAAGAAAAAAGGTGCTCGTAGGGACGCGAGGCCTAAGGGGAATTGTCACACCATAAAACCACATCACTCCATAACTGTTCCTGTTTTTCTGTAATGTTTGTCTTAAAAATTCAGCTCTCTCACAGCTGAAGAGAAGCCGGAGGGGAAGCTCAGCCGCCAACGAGTTCCAGTACCCTGCTGCGGAGGTGTTGGGAGGTGATGAGGAGGTGCCGAACGCTTGCCAGGCTGTCGACACGCTACACTGATCAATCAATAAATAAATAAATATATGTTCAAAAAAACTCAGCAGCCATCTCAGTCCCGTCACAAGAGTGAAAAGCCACCCTCCAAATAGACCACTACTAAGTGGATATTAAGAGAATATATACTAGGAGTCTCAGTTAGCCACTGTCGTGAGAACTCTATGAAAAATAAGTCAACTCTATTGTGCAGAGAGATAATAATGATGATGTCTTAACCCTCCCACCCCCCCCACCCAACCCCCCTCCCCCATCCCAGGACCACTCCGACCTCTGACCAAGAAAAGAAAAAAGGTACAGAAACAGGGAAAAAAATAAAAAACAATAAGGAACACTTTAATTGTGTCCCGGGTGACAAAGCTATACTCATGAAGGGAAATGTGTGTATTTGTATGTGTGGGAGTTGGTGACCTGTTGAACCTAGACCCCCCCTAAAAGTTTAACTGATCCCGCCAAGACTCAAGAATGGCGCGGGCTGTCACAGGCGTCCAGTGGATGCCGTCCGCCAATGTGCGGAATTTCAGTGGATTTATTTCAGCGAGAAATCTGGCTCTTAGGGTCACCAACTCATTAAACCACCTGATGCTAGACTGCTGTTCTCTATCAAAACTGGTGTGAATGTTCAGTAAGGGGATATAGATGGCGGCGCATGGGAAGGAGAGCTCCGCCTGTCTCAGGAGTTTTAAGAGACTTTTTCTAAGAGTGGCCTCCTGGTTCCTGTTATGGCAGTTGTTTATGCCCACCGAGAGAATAAGAATCTTAACCGAGTCAATGGGCTGAGGTAACTTACGCATGAGTTCAAAAAGGTGGTCCATATTGGCCCCAGGATAGCTATCAATCTGCATGTTAAAATCCTGAAAAGCTGGTATTTTGGAGAGATTGGAATCACCCAAGATGACCTGCGGCTTTCTGATCACGATGTTCCATTCCTGCGCTTTCCTATTGCTGCTCATATGTCTCAGGGGTTCTTGTGACGGCTGCTTTTGTACTTTGCCTTTCAGGCTTAATCTATTTCCGCGGCCGCCCGGCTGACTAAGAGGGGACACTGACAAGGGCTTTAATGATGTTAGCACGGCGGGAGTGGTGAGTTTGTTGCTGCTACCCGCGCTCGTGTGACTGAAAGCGTCAGTGTTACCCAGCGTCAACCTGGCTGCGTTGGTAGAAGTACCGGGTCTCGACAGTGTGAGGGGAGGAGGGCGTGGGGAGAGGCCCCCTGGCAGAGATGACTGAGAGGGTAATATACTGCCTGCCGCCCCTGTGGGCCTAACCTGCACTCGGCTAGAAGAAGGTGTAATGCTAGCGTTGTTCAGTGTGTGTTCCAGGACGGCCTCAGTCGCAGCTGGGCGCCGTGGAGCGGAGAGAGGGGGAGTGCCCTGCGGCTCAGCGGGAAGAGAAGGTTCAGATTGACTCGTACCCTCAAAGCATAGCTCTTGAGTAGGATCAGAGTGTCTCCTCATGTGTGTGTTAAACCTCGCTCTAGGCTCGCTGGCCACGCGCCCCTCAGTGCCACCCAGTGCACCCATGCCACGGACCTCAGCGTGGCTCTCGGGAACGGACAGGACCCCGTCAGAGAGGTGAGTCTGAAAAGTAGTGACGGGAGATGGTGTTATAGCTAACGAGCCCGTTACTGGCTCGTTAGAGGGGGAGCTATTCTCACCTACAGTGGACGGCGAACTGGACTGAGTATTGGAGTCCAGATGGTGGGACAGGAGAGGCCGCTCCGCTGACGGTGTGTGATGGATTACCAGCTGAGAGGAGGTAAGAAGGTGTTTTCTATCGTGGGTTGAACTCTTACTCTGTTTCTCTGTTGTGTTTGTAGGTGTTGGCAGACCCTGTTCGTTAACCGATGGTCGGGTTCTCTGTTCCCGCTGGGTTAGGGTTAGGGTTAGGGTTAGGGTTGGGGTTAGGGTTGGGGTTAGGGGTTAGGGTTAGGGGTTAGGGTTAGGGTTAGGTTTATGTGTTAGGGGAATAAAAATACCTCCATGGAGCCCTCACGAGCCCCATGTCGGATACTTTTGCGCACGGGCACAGGCTAATCTTATACTCAGGTGAAGTATGCTGATACGTTCACACGTGTTGGATGGTATAGAGTTGGTGGTATAACCCTTCAACTCTAGCCACCATTCTAGACATTCCCTTATCAAAAAGAAAAGAAAAAGAATAAACACTTAAAGAAAACACACTGTATTAAGCTGGTCATTCTAGCGAGGGGATCTGGGGTTATGTATCCTAATAGGGTAGATGTTCTAATGGGGTAGCTATTATACTGGGGGTCCAATATGTAACCCACTGATGGTTAGGGTTAGTGTAGAGTTCTGGATTATGGTTATGAGAAAAAAGTTATTGAAATGTACTGTCCCTTGAAGGTTAGGGTTAGGGTATGAAATCTGATTGGGGTGATGAGAAATTTAGGGTTATTAGAGTTAACTGTTACTGATGGTTAGGGTTAGGGTTAGAGTTCTGGTCGAGGTGATGGTATACTTACATTGACGGTTAGGGTTAGTAGTATTGTTTGGGTTATGGTGTATCTATGTAATTCTAGGGTTAGGGTTAGGGTTAGGGTTAGGGTTAGGGTTAGGGTTAGGGTTAGGGTTAGGGTTAGGGTTAGGGTTAGGGTTAGAGTATAGGATGAAAGCGTACCTTGATACGCGTATCAGGCTCTTTTTAGGGTTAGGGTTAGGGTTAGGGTTAGGGTTAGGGTTAGGGTTAGGGTTAGGGTTAGGGTTAGGGTTAGGGTTAGGGTTAGGGTTAGGGTTAGGGTTAGGGTTAGGGTTAGGGTTAGGGTTAGGGTTAGGGGAAATGAGAACCCTGCAAAGCACCAAGAGAGAGCGAGTGAGTACCAAGCCCGGGGTCAAGGAAAAAGGGTATTGGGTCTTGGGTTAAGGTTAGGAATAGGGTAAGGTTAGGGCACAAGGTTTTTAAGGATTTTAAGATGGGGGGTAGGTTAGGATCAGTCGTCCCCAGGCCCGGCACCACACACACACCTCAAAGCACAAGGCAGGTTGGGCACTGGCCATCCCTAAATCTCGCGAGTGATACTCTCTTCCCAGGTTAGGGTAAGTATTTCCAAATTGGAATGTGGGTAATGATCGTTCATTGAGTTCCCTGTTGTTTGGGTTGAAAATAGGCCTAAAGTGGCTTTTAATGTAAAGTTAGCCTTGTTAGCTTAATGCGTGTCAAAATGACATCGCCCAAAAAATTACAGTTGACATTTGTCAGACCGTCTTCTCAAAATGAGGTTAAATATCTCTAGCTTGAGGTTGCAACGTTTCGACTCCAATTGAGTCTTCATCAGGCAGCGTAGAGTTCGGCTTTGATTAGCACGATGTTAGCTAGTTGGCATAACAGTGCCTATATAGGCATTTAAACATTAAGCAGGCTTTAACTTTATTTAGCTTTGTTGTATTGCAGTAGGCATTATTAGGTCGATGTTTCCTCTTTGAGGCTTGCAGAGCAAATGAGCTTCAATGGCTCTTACTCATCCTTAAGTAGGTTACAGACCACCACTTCCAATGAACGATTTTGTGTATTCTCCAGGTGAGTAAAAGGTATTTTTATAAATAATATTTCCGAATTGGAATGTGAGTAGTGTTCGTTCACTGAGTTCCCTGTTGTTTGGGTTGAAAATAAGCCTAAAATGGCATTGTATTGCAGTAGGCATTATTAGGTAGATGTTTCCTCTTCGAGGCTTGCAGAGCAAATGAGCTTCAATGGCTCTGTGCTCAACCTTAAATAGGTTACAGACCACCACTTCAAATGAACGATTTTTTGTACTCTTTTCTTACAGGTGAGACAGACTGTATCCTGGAGGAGCGCAGTTTCCTTCACAGGCGATAAAGAGTAATTTGTGTATTGTTTGTATGAATAATTTTTCTTAAAACAATAAAGAATTTTATTTCCTGGTTGGTGTGTTGTTTTTATGAATAAAATATTAGAGAGAACACTCTAATGAGACCGGGAGGCACTGGCGTGTTAGGGGAAATGAGAACCCTGCAAAGCACCAAGAGAGAGCGAGTGAGTACCAAGCCCGGGGTCAAGGAAAAAGGGTATTGGGTCTTGGGTTAAGGTTAGGAATAGGGTAAGGTTAGGGCACAAGGTTTTTAAGGATTTTAAGATGGGGGGTAGGTTAGGATCAGTCGTCCCCAGGCCCGGCACCACACACACACCTCAAAGCACAAGGCAGGTTGGGCACTGGCCATCCCTAAATCTCGCGAGTGATACTCTCTTCCCAGGTTAGGGTAAGTATTTCCAAATTGGAATGTGGGTAATGATCGTTCATTGAGTTCCCTGTTGTTTGGGTTGAAAATAGGCCTAAAGTGGCTTTTAATGTAAAGTTAGCCTTGTTAGCTTAATGCGTGTCAAAATGACATCGCCCAAAAAATTACAGTTGACATTTGTCAGACCGTCTTCTCAAAATGAGGTTAAATATCTCTAGCTTGAGGTTGCAACGTTTCGACTCCAATTGAGTCTTCATCAGGCAGCGTAGAGTTCGGCTTTGATTAGCACGATGTTAGCTAGTTGGCATAACAGTGCCTATATAGGCATTTAAACATTAAGCAGGCTTTAACTTTATTTAGCTTTGTTGTATTGCAGTAGGCATTATTAGGTCGATGTTTCCTCTTTGAGGCTTGCAGAGCAAATGAGCTTCAATGGCTCTTACTCATCCTTAAGTAGGTTACAGACCACCACTTCCAATGAACGATTTTGTGTATTCTCCAGGTGAGTAAAAGGTATTTTTATAAATAATATTTCCGAATTGGAATGTGAGTAGTGTTCGTTCACTGAGTTCCCTGTTGTTTGGGTTGAAAATAAGCCTAAAATGGCATTGTATTGCAGTAGGCATTATTAGGTAGATGTTTCCTCTTCGAGGCTTGCAGAGCAAATGAGCTTCAATGGCTCTGTGCTCAACCTTAAATAGGTTACAGACCACCACTTCAAATGAACGATTTTTTGTACTCTTTTCTTACAGGTGAGACAGACTGTATCCTGGAGGAGCGCAGTTTCCTTCACAGGCGATAAAGAGTAATTTGTGTATTGTTTGTATGAATAATTTTTCTTAAAACAATAAAGAATTTTATTTCCTGGTTGGTGTGTTGTTTTTATGAATAAAATATTAGAGAGAACACTCTAATGAGACCGGGAGGCACTGGCGTGTTAGGGGAAATGAGAACCCTGCAAAGCACCAAGAGAGAGCGAGTGAGTACCAAGCCCGGGGTCAAGGAAAAAGGGTATTGGGTCTTGGGTTAAGGTTAGGAATAGGGTAAGGTTAGGGCACAAGGTTTTTAAGGATTTTAAGATGGGGGGTAGGTTAGGATCAGTCGTCCCCAGGCCCGGCACCACACACACACCTCAAAGCACAAGGCAGGTTGGGCACTGGCCATCCCTAAATCTCGCGAGTGATACTCTCTTCCCAGGTTAGGGTAAGTATTTCCAAATTGGAATGTGGGTAATGATCGTTCATTGAGTTCCCTGTTGTTTGGGTTGAAAATAGGCCTAAAGTGGCTTTTAATGTAAAGTTAGCCTTGTTAGCTTAATGCGTGTCAAAATGACATCGCCCAAAAAATTACAGTTGACATTTGTCAGACCGTCTTCTCAAAATGAGGTTAAATATCTCTAGCTTGAGGTTGCAACGTTTCGACTCCAATTGAGTCTTCATCAGGCAGCGTAGAGTTCGGCTTTGATTAGCACGATGTTAGCTAGTTGGCATAACAGTGCCTATATAGGCATTTAAACATTAAGCAGGCTTTAACTTTATTTAGCTTTGTTGTATTGCAGTAGGCATTATTAGGTCGATGTTTCCTCTTTGAGGCTTGCAGAGCAAATGAGCTTCAATGGCTCTTACTCATCCTTAAGTAGGTTACAGACCACCACTTCCAATGAACGATTTTGTGTATTCTCCAGGTGAGTAAAAGGTATTTTTATAAATAATATTTCCGAATTGGAATGTGAGTAGTGTTCGTTCACTGAGTTCCCTGTTGTTTGGGTTGAAAATAAGCCTAAAATGGCATTGTATTGCAGTAGGCATTATTAGGTAGATGTTTCCTCTTCGAGGCTTGCAGAGCAAATGAGCTTCAATGGCTCTGTGCTCAACCTTAAATAGGTTACAGACCACCACTTCAAATGAACGATTTTTTGTACTCTTTTCTTACAGGTGAGACAGACTGTATCCTGGAGGAGCGCAGTTTCCTTCACAGGCGATAAAGAGTAATTTGTGTATTGTTTGTATGAATAATTTTTCTTAAAACAATAAAGAATTTTATTTCCTGGTTGGTGTGTTGTTTTTATGAATAAAATATTAGAGAGAACACTCTAATGAGACCGGGAGGCACTGGCGTGTTAGGGGAAATGAGAACCCTGCAAAGCACCAAGAGAGAGCGAGTGAGTACCAAGCCCGGGGTCAAGGAAAAAGGGTATTGGGTCTTGGGTTAAGGTTAGGAATAGGGTAAGGTTAGGGCACAAGGTTTTTAAGGATTTTAAGATGGGGGGTAGGTTAGGATCAGTCGTCCCCAGGCCCGGCACCACACACACACCTCAAAGCACAAGGCAGGTTGGGCACTGGCCATCCCTAAATCTCGCGAGTGATACTCTCTTCCCAGGTTAGGGTAAGTATTTCCAAATTGGAATGTGGGTAATGATCGTTCATTGAGTTCCCTGTTGTTTGGGTTGAAAATAGGCCTAAAGTGGCTTTTAATGTAAAGTTAGCCTTGTTAGCTTAATGCGTGTCAAAATGACATCGCCCAAAAAATTACAGTTGACATTTGTCAGACCGTCTTCTCAAAATGAGGTTAAATATCTCTAGCTTGAGGTTGCAACGTTTCGACTCCAATTGAGTCTTCATCAGGCAGCGTAGAGTTCGGCTTTGATTAGCACGATGTTAGCTAGTTGGCATAACAGTGCCTATATAGGCATTTAAACATTAAGCAGGCTTTAACTTTATTTAGCTTTGTTGTATTGCAGTAGGCATTATTAGGTCGATGTTTCCTCTTTGAGGCTTGCAGAGCAAATGAGCTTCAATGGCTCTTACTCATCCTTAAGTAGGTTACAGACCACCACTTCCAATGAACGATTTTGTGTATTCTCCAGGTGAGTAAAAGGTATTTTTATAAATAATATTTCCGAATTGGAATGTGAGTAGTGTTCGTTCACTGAGTTCCCTGTTGTTTGGGTTGAAAATAAGCCTAAAATGGCATTGTATTGCAGTAGGCATTATTAGGTAGATGTTTCCTCTTCGAGGCTTGCAGAGCAAATGAGCTTCAATGGCTCTGTGCTCAACCTTAAATAGGTTACAGACCACCACTTCAAATGAACGATTTTTTGTACTCTTTTCTTACAGGTGAGACAGACTGTATCCTGGAGGAGCGCAGTTTCCTTCACAGGCGATAAAGAGTAATTTGTGTATTGTTTGTATGAATAATTTTTCTTAAAACAATAAAGAATTTTATTTCCTGGTTGGTGTGTTGTTTTTATGAATAAAATATTAGAGAGAACACTCTAATGAGACCGGGAGGCACTGGCGTGTTAGGGGAAATGAGAACCCTGCAAAGCACCAAGAGAGAGCGAGTGAGTACCAAGCCCGGGGTCAAGGAAAAAGGGTATTGGGTCTTGGGTTAAGGTTAGGAATAGGGTAAGGTTAGGGCACAAGGTTTTTAAGGATTTTAAGATGGGGGGTAGGTTAGGATCAGTCGTCCCCAGGCCCGGCACCACACACACACCTCAAAGCACAAGGCAGGTTGGGCACTGGCCATCCCTAAATCTCGCGAGTGATACTCTCTTCCCAGGTTAGGGTAAGTATTTCCAAATTGGAATGTGGGTAATGATCGTTCATTGAGTTCCCTGTTGTTTGGGTTGAAAATAGGCCTAAAGTGGCTTTTAATGTAAAGTTAGCCTTGTTAGCTTAATGCGTGTCAAAATGACATCGCCCAAAAAATTACAGTTGACATTTGTCAGACCGTCTTCTCAAAATGAGGTTAAATATCTCTAGCTTGAGGTTGCAACGTTTCGACTCCAATTGAGTCTTCATCAGGCAGCGTAGAGTTCGGCTTTGATTAGCACGATGTTAGCTAGTTGGCATAACAGTGCCTATATAGGCATTTAAACATTAAGCAGGCTTTAACTTTATTTAGCTTTGTTGTATTGCAGTAGGCATTATTAGGTCGATGTTTCCTCTTTGAGGCTTGCAGAGCAAATGAGCTTCAATGGCTCTTACTCATCCTTAAGTAGGTTACAGACCACCACTTCCAATGAACGATTTTGTGTATTCTCCAGGTGAGTAAAAGGTATTTTTATAAATAATATTTCCGAATTGGAATGTGAGTAGTGTTCGTTCACTGAGTTCCCTGTTGTTTGGGTTGAAAATAAGCCTAAAATGGCATTGTATTGCAGTAGGCATTATTAGGTAGATGTTTCCTCTTCGAGGCTTGCAGAGCAAATGAGCTTCAATGGCTCTGTGCTCAACCTTAAATAGGTTACAGACCACCACTTCAAATGAACGATTTTTTGTACTCTTTTCTTACAGGTGAGACAGACTGTATCCTGGAGGAGCGCAGTTTCCTTCACAGGCGATAAAGAGTAATTTGTGTATTGTTTGTATGAATAATTTTTCTTAAAACAATAAAGAATTTTATTTCCTGGTTGGTGTGTTGTTTTTATGAATAAAATATTAGAGAGAACACTCTAATGAGACCGGGAGGCACTGGCGTGTTAGGGGAAATGAGAACCCTGCAAAGCACCAAGAGAGAGCGAGTGAGTACCAAGCCCGGGGTCAAGGAAAAAGGGTATTGGGTCTTGGGTTAAGGTTAGGAATAGGGTAAGGTTAGGGCACAAGGTTTTTAAGGATTTTAAGATGGGGGGTAGGTTAGGATCAGTCGTCCCCAGGCCCGGCACCACACACACACCTCAAAGCACAAGGCAGGTTGGGCACTGGCCATCCCTAAATCTCGCGAGTGATACTCTCTTCCCAGGTTAGGGTAAGTATTTCCAAATTGGAATGTGGGTAATGATCGTTCATTGAGTTCCCTGTTGTTTGGGTTGAAAATAGGCCTAAAGTGGCTTTTAATGTAAAGTTAGCCTTGTTAGCTTAATGCGTGTCAAAATGACATCGCCCAAAAAATTACAGTTGACATTTGTCAGACCGTCTTCTCAAAATGAGGTTAAATATCTCTAGCTTGAGGTTGCAACGTTTCGACTCCAATTGAGTCTTCATCAGGCAGCGTAGAGTTCGGCTTTGATTAGCACGATGTTAGCTAGTTGGCATAACAGTGCCTATATAGGCATTTAAACATTAAGCAGGCTTTAACTTTATTTAGCTTTGTTGTATTGCAGTAGGCATTATTAGGTCGATGTTTCCTCTTTGAGGCTTGCAGAGCAAATGAGCTTCAATGGCTCTTACTCATCCTTAAGTAGGTTACAGACCACCACTTCCAATGAACGATTTTGTGTATTCTCCAGGTGAGTAAAAGGTATTTTTATAAATAATATTTCCGAATTGGAATGTGAGTAGTGTTCGTTCACTGAGTTCCCTGTTGTTTGGGTTGAAAATAAGCCTAAAATGGCATTGTATTGCAGTAGGCATTATTAGGTAGATGTTTCCTCTTCGAGGCTTGCAGAGCAAATGAGCTTCAATGGCTCTGTGCTCAACCTTAAATAGGTTACAGACCACCACTTCAAATGAACGATTTTTTGTACTCTTTTCTTACAGGTGAGACAGACTGTATCCTGGAGGAGCGCAGTTTCCTTCACAGGCGATAAAGAGTAATTTGTGTATTGTTTGTATGAATAATTTTTCTTAAAACAATAAAGAATTTTATTTCCTGGTTGGTGTGTTGTTTTTATGAATAAAATATTAGAGAGAACACTCTAATGAGACCGGGAGGCACTGGCGTGTTAGGGGAAATGAGAACCCTGCAAAGCACCAAGAGAGAGCGAGTGAGTACCAAGCCCGGGGTCAAGGAAAAAGGGTATTGGGTCTTGGGTTAAGGTTAGGAATAGGGTAAGGTTAGGGCACAAGGTTTTTAAGGATTTTAAGATGGGGGGTAGGTTAGGATCAGTCGTCCCCAGGCCCGGCACCACACACACACCTCAAAGCACAAGGCAGGTTGGGCACTGGCCATCCCTAAATCTCGCGAGTGATACTCTCTTCCCAGGTTAGGGTAAGTATTTCCAAATTGGAATGTGGGTAATGATCGTTCATTGAGTTCCCTGTTGTTTGGGTTGAAAATAGGCCTAAAGTGGCTTTTAATGTAAAGTTAGCCTTGTTAGCTTAATGCGTGTCAAAATGACATCGCCCAAAAAATTACAGTTGACATTTGTCAGACCGTCTTCTCAAAATGAGGTTAAATATCTCTAGCTTGAGGTTGCAACGTTTCGACTCCAATTGAGTCTTCATCAGGCAGCGTAGAGTTCGGCTTTGATTAGCACGATGTTAGCTAGTTGGCATAACAGTGCCTATATAGGCATTTAAACATTAAGCAGGCTTTAACTTTATTTAGCTTTGTTGTATTGCAGTAGGCATTATTAGGTCGATGTTTCCTCTTTGAGGCTTGCAGAGCAAATGAGCTTCAATGGCTCTTACTCATCCTTAAGTAGGTTACAGACCACCACTTCCAATGAACGATTTTGTGTATTCTCCAGGTGAGTAAAAGGTATTTTTATAAATAATATTTCCGAATTGGAATGTGAGTAGTGTTCGTTCACTGAGTTCCCTGTTGTTTGGGTTGAAAATAAGCCTAAAATGGCATTGTATTGCAGTAGGCATTATTAGGTAGATGTTTCCTCTTCGAGGCTTGCAGAGCAAATGAGCTTCAATGGCTCTGTGCTCAACCTTAAATAGGTTACAGACCACCACTTCAAATGAACGATTTTTTGTACTCTTTTCTTACAGGTGAGACAGACTGTATCCTGGAGGAGCGCAGTTTCCTTCACAGGCGATAAAGAGTAATTTGTGTATTGTTTGTATGAATAATTTTTCTTAAAACAATAAAGAATTTTATTTCCTGGTTGGTGTGTTGTTTTTATGAATAAAATATTAGAGAGAACACTCTAATGAGACCGGGAGGCACTGGCGTGTTAGGGGAAATGAGAACCCTGCAAAGCACCAAGAGAGAGCGAGTGAGTACCAAGCCCGGGGTCAAGGAAAAAGGGTATTGGGTCTTGGGTTAAGGTTAGGAATAGGGTAAGGTTAGGGCACAAGGTTTTTAAGGATTTTAAGATGGGGGGTAGGTTAGGATCAGTCGTCCCCAGGCCCGGCACCACACACACACCTCAAAGCACAAGGCAGGTTGGGCACTGGCCATCCCTAAATCTCGCGAGTGATACTCTCTTCCCAGGTTAGGGTAAGTATTTCCAAATTGGAATGTGGGTAATGATCGTTCATTGAGTTCCCTGTTGTTTGGGTTGAAAATAGGCCTAAAGTGGCTTTTAATGTAAAGTTAGCCTTGTTAGCTTAATGCGTGTCAAAATGACATCGCCCAAAAAATTACAGTTGACATTTGTCAGACCGTCTTCTCAAAATGAGGTTAAATATCTCTAGCTTGAGGTTGCAACGTTTCGACTCCAATTGAGTCTTCATCAGGCAGCGTAGAGTTCGGCTTTGATTAGCACGATGTTAGCTAGTTGGCATAACAGTGCCTATATAGGCATTTAAACATTAAGCAGGCTTTAACTTTATTTAGCTTTGTTGTATTGCAGTAGGCATTATTAGGTCGATGTTTCCTCTTTGAGGCTTGCAGAGCAAATGAGCTTCAATGGCTCTTACTCATCCTTAAGTAGGTTACAGACCACCACTTCCAATGAACGATTTTGTGTATTCTCCAGGTGAGTAAAAGGTATTTTTATAAATAATATTTCCGAATTGGAATGTGAGTAGTGTTCGTTCACTGAGTTCCCTGTTGTTTGGGTTGAAAATAAGCCTAAAATGGCATTGTATTGCAGTAGGCATTATTAGGTAGATGTTTCCTCTTCGAGGCTTGCAGAGCAAATGAGCTTCAATGGCTCTGTGCTCAACCTTAAATAGGTTACAGACCACCACTTCAAATGAACGATTTTTTGTACTCTTTTCTTACAGGTGAGACAGACTGTATCCTGGAGGAGCGCAGTTTCCTTCACAGGCGATAAAGAGTAATTTGTGTATTGTTTGTATGAATAATTTTTCTTAAAACAATAAAGAATTTTATTTCCTGGTTGGTGTGTTGTTTTTATGAATAAAATATTAGAGAGAACACTCTAATGAGACCGGGAGGCACTGGCGTGTTAGGGGAAATGAGAACCCTGCAAAGCACCAAGAGAGAGCGAGTGAGTACCAAGCCCGGGGTCAAGGAAAAAGGGTATTGGGTCTTGGGTTAAGGTTAGGAATAGGGTAAGGTTAGGGCACAAGGTTTTTAAGGATTTTAAGATGGGGGGTAGGTTAGGATCAGTCGTCCCCAGGCCCGGCACCACACACACACCTCAAAGCACAAGGCAGGTTGGGCACTGGCCATCCCTAAATCTCGCGAGTGATACTCTCTTCCCAGGTTAGGGTAAGTATTTCCAAATTGGAATGTGGGTAATGATCGTTCATTGAGTTCCCTGTTGTTTGGGTTGAAAATAGGCCTAAAGTGGCTTTTAATGTAAAGTTAGCCTTGTTAGCTTAATGCGTGTCAAAATGACATCGCCCAAAAAATTACAGTTGACATTTGTCAGACCGTCTTCTCAAAATGAGGTTAAATATCTCTAGCTTGAGGTTGCAACGTTTCGACTCCAATTGAGTCTTCATCAGGCAGCGTAGAGTTCGGCTTTGATTAGCACGATGTTAGCTAGTTGGCATAACAGTGCCTATATAGGCATTTAAACATTAAGCAGGCTTTAACTTTATTTAGCTTTGTTGTATTGCAGTAGGCATTATTAGGTCGATGTTTCCTCTTTGAGGCTTGCAGAGCAAATGAGCTTCAATGGCTCTTACTCATCCTTAAGTAGGTTACAGACCACCACTTCCAATGAACGATTTTGTGTATTCTCCAGGTGAGTAAAAGGTATTTTTATAAATAATATTTCCGAATTGGAATGTGAGTAGTGTTCGTTCACTGAGTTCCCTGTTGTTTGGGTTGAAAATAAGCCTAAAATGGCATTGTATTGCAGTAGGCATTATTAGGTAGATGTTTCCTCTTCGAGGCTTGCAGAGCAAATGAGCTTCAATGGCTCTGTGCTCAACCTTAAATAGGTTACAGACCACCACTTCAAATGAACGATTTTTTGTACTCTTTTCTTACAGGTGAGACAGACTGTATCCTGGAGGAGCGCAGTTTCCTTCACAGGCGATAAAGAGTAATTTGTGTATTGTTTGTATGAATAATTTTTCTTAAAACAATAAAGAATTTTATTTCCTGGTTGGTGTGTTGTTTTTATGAATAAAATATTAGAGAGAACACTCTAATGAGACCGGGAGGCACTGGCGTGTTAGGGGAAATGAGAACCCTGCAAAGCACCAAGAGAGAGCGAGTGAGTACCAAGCCCGGGGTCAAGGAAAAAGGGTATTGGGTCTTGGGTTAAGGTTAGGAATAGGGTAAGGTTAGGGCACAAGGTTTTTAAGGATTTTAAGATGGGGGGTAGGTTAGGATCAGTCGTCCCCAGGCCCGGCACCACACACACACCTCAAAGCACAAGGCAGGTTGGGCACTGGCCATCCCTAAATCTCGCGAGTGATACTCTCTTCCCAGGTTAGGGTAAGTATTTCCAAATTGGAATGTGGGTAATGATCGTTCATTGAGTTCCCTGTTGTTTGGGTTGAAAATAGGCCTAAAGTGGCTTTTAATGTAAAGTTAGCCTTGTTAGCTTAATGCGTGTCAAAATGACATCGCCCAAAAAATTACAGTTGACATTTGTCAGACCGTCTTCTCAAAATGAGGTTAAATATCTCTAGCTTGAGGTTGCAACGTTTCGACTCCAATTGAGTCTTCATCAGGCAGCGTAGAGTTCGGCTTTGATTAGCACGATGTTAGCTAGTTGGCATAACAGTGCCTATATAGGCATTTAAACATTAAGCAGGCTTTAACTTTATTTAGCTTTGTTGTATTGCAGTAGGCATTATTAGGTCGATGTTTCCTCTTTGAGGCTTGCAGAGCAAATGAGCTTCAATGGCTCTTACTCATCCTTAAGTAGGTTACAGACCACCACTTCCAATGAACGATTTTGTGTATTCTCCAGGTGAGTAAAAGGTATTTTTATAAATAATATTTCCGAATTGGAATGTGAGTAGTGTTCGTTCACTGAGTTCCCTGTTGTTTGGGTTGAAAATAAGCCTAAAATGGCATTGTATTGCAGTAGGCATTATTAGGTAGATGTTTCCTCTTCGAGGCTTGCAGAGCAAATGAGCTTCAATGGCTCTGTGCTCAACCTTAAATAGGTTACAGACCACCACTTCAAATGAACGATTTTTTGTACTCTTTTCTTACAGGTGAGACAGACTGTATCCTGGAGGAGCGCAGTTTCCTTCACAGGCGATAAAGAGTAATTTGTGTATTGTTTGTATGAATAATTTTTCTTAAAACAATAAAGAATTTTATTTCCTGGTTGGTGTGTTGTTTTTATGAATAAAATATTAGAGAGAACACTCTAATGAGACCGGGAGGCACTGGCGTGTTAGGGGAAATGAGAACCCTGCAAAGCACCAAGAGAGAGCGAGTGAGTACCAAGCCCGGGGTCAAGGAAAAAGGGTATTGGGTCTTGGGTTAAGGTTAGGAATAGGGTAAGGTTAGGGCACAAGGTTTTTAAGGATTTTAAGATGGGGGGTAGGTTAGGATCAGTCGTCCCCAGGCCCGGCACCACACACACACCTCAAAGCACAAGGCAGGTTGGGCACTGGCCATCCCTAAATCTCGCGAGTGATACTCTCTTCCCAGGTTAGGGTAAGTATTTCCAAATTGGAATGTGGGTAATGATCGTTCATTGAGTTCCCTGTTGTTTGGGTTGAAAATAGGCCTAAAGTGGCTTTTAATGTAAAGTTAGCCTTGTTAGCTTAATGCGTGTCAAAATGACATCGCCCAAAAAATTACAGTTGACATTTGTCAGACCGTCTTCTCAAAATGAGGTTAAATATCTCTAGCTTGAGGTTGCAACGTTTCGACTCCAATTGAGTCTTCATCAGGCAGCGTAGAGTTCGGCTTTGATTAGCACGATGTTAGCTAGTTGGCATAACAGTGCCTATATAGGCATTTAAACATTAAGCAGGCTTTAACTTTATTTAGCTTTGTTGTATTGCAGTAGGCATTATTAGGTCGATGTTTCCTCTTTGAGGCTTGCAGAGCAAATGAGCTTCAATGGCTCTTACTCATCCTTAAGTAGGTTACAGACCACCACTTCCAATGAACGATTTTGTGTATTCTCCAGGTGAGTAAAAGGTATTTTTATAAATAATATTTCCGAATTGGAATGTGAGTAGTGTTCGTTCACTGAGTTCCCTGTTGTTTGGGTTGAAAATAAGCCTAAAATGGCATTGTATTGCAGTAGGCATTATTAGGTAGATGTTTCCTCTTCGAGGCTTGCAGAGCAAATGAGCTTCAATGGCTCTGTGCTCAACCTTAAATAGGTTACAGACCACCACTTCAAATGAACGATTTTTTGTACTCTTTTCTTACAGGTGAGACAGACTGTATCCTGGAGGAGCGCAGTTTCCTTCACAGGCGATAAAGAGTAATTTGTGTATTGTTTGTATGAATAATTTTTCTTAAAACAATAAAGAATTTTATTTCCTGGTTGGTGTGTTGTTTTTATGAATAAAATATTAGAGAGAACACTCTAATGAGACCGGGAGGCACTGGCGTGTTAGGGGAAATGAGAACCCTGCAAAGCACCAAGAGAGAGCGAGTGAGTACCAAGCCCGGGGTCAAGGAAAAAGGGTATTGGGTCTTGGGTTAAGGTTAGGAATAGGGTAAGGTTAGGGCACAAGGTTTTTAAGGATTTTAAGATGGGGGGTAGGTTAGGATCAGTCGTCCCCAGGCCCGGCACCACACACACACCTCAAAGCACAAGGCAGGTTGGGCACTGGCCATCCCTAAATCTCGCGAGTGATACTCTCTTCCCAGGTTAGGGTAAGTATTTCCAAATTGGAATGTGGGTAATGATCGTTCATTGAGTTCCCTGTTGTTTGGGTTGAAAATAGGCCTAAAGTGGCTTTTAATGTAAAGTTAGCCTTGTTAGCTTAATGCGTGTCAAAATGACATCGCCCAAAAAATTACAGTTGACATTTGTCAGACCGTCTTCTCAAAATGAGGTTAAATATCTCTAGCTTGAGGTTGCAACGTTTCGACTCCAATTGAGTCTTCATCAGGCAGCGTAGAGTTCGGCTTTGATTAGCACGATGTTAGCTAGTTGGCATAACAGTGCCTATATAGGCATTTAAACATTAAGCAGGCTTTAACTTTATTTAGCTTTGTTGTATTGCAGTAGGCATTATTAGGTCGATGTTTCCTCTTTGAGGCTTGCAGAGCAAATGAGCTTCAATGGCTCTTACTCATCCTTAAGTAGGTTACAGACCACCACTTCCAATGAACGATTTTGTGTATTCTCCAGGTGAGTAAAAGGTATTTTTATAAATAATATTTCCGAATTGGAATGTGAGTAGTGTTCGTTCACTGAGTTCCCTGTTGTTTGGGTTGAAAATAAGCCTAAAATGGCATTGTATTGCAGTAGGCATTATTAGGTAGATGTTTCCTCTTCGAGGCTTGCAGAGCAAATGAGCTTCAATGGCTCTGTGCTCAACCTTAAATAGGTTACAGACCACCACTTCAAATGAACGATTTTTTGTACTCTTTTCTTACAGGTGAGACAGACTGTATCCTGGAGGAGCGCAGTTTCCTTCACAGGCGATAAAGAGTAATTTGTGTATTGTTTGTATGAATAATTTTTCTTAAAACAATAAAGAATTTTATTTCCTGGTTGGTGTGTTGTTTTTATGAATAAAATATTAGAGAGAACACTCTAATGAGACCGGGAGGCACTGGCGTGTTAGGGGAAATGAGAACCCTGCAAAGCACCAAGAGAGAGCGAGTGAGTACCAAGCCCGGGGTCAAGGAAAAAGGGTATTGGGTCTTGGGTTAAGGTTAGGAATAGGGTAAGGTTAGGGCACAAGGTTTTTAAGGATTTTAAGATGGGGGGTAGGTTAGGATCAGTCGTCCCCAGGCCCGGCACCACACACACACCTCAAAGCACAAGGCAGGTTGGGCACTGGCCATCCCTAAATCTCGCGAGTGATACTCTCTTCCCAGGTTAGGGTAAGTATTTCCAAATTGGAATGTGGGTAATGATCGTTCATTGAGTTCCCTGTTGTTTGGGTTGAAAATAGGCCTAAAGTGGCTTTTAATGTAAAGTTAGCCTTGTTAGCTTAATGCGTGTCAAAATGACATCGCCCAAAAAATTACAGTTGACATTTGTCAGACCGTCTTCTCAAAATGAGGTTAAATATCTCTAGCTTGAGGTTGCAACGTTTCGACTCCAATTGAGTCTTCATCAGGCAGCGTAGAGTTCGGCTTTGATTAGCACGATGTTAGCTAGTTGGCATAACAGTGCCTATATAGGCATTTAAACATTAAGCAGGCTTTAACTTTATTTAGCTTTGTTGTATTGCAGTAGGCATTATTAGGTCGATGTTTCCTCTTTGAGGCTTGCAGAGCAAATGAGCTTCAATGGCTCTTACTCATCCTTAAGTAGGTTACAGACCACCACTTCCAATGAACGATTTTGTGTATTCTCCAGGTGAGTAAAAGGTATTTTTATAAATAATATTTCCGAATTGGAATGTGAGTAGTGTTCGTTCACTGAGTTCCCTGTTGTTTGGGTTGAAAATAAGCCTAAAATGGCATTGTATTGCAGTAGGCATTATTAGGTAGATGTTTCCTCTTCGAGGCTTGCAGAGCAAATGAGCTTCAATGGCTCTGTGCTCAACCTTAAATAGGTTACAGACCACCACTTCAAATGAACGATTTTTTGTACTCTTTTCTTACAGGTGAGACAGACTGTATCCTGGAGGAGCGCAGTTTCCTTCACAGGCGATAAAGAGTAATTTGTGTATTGTTTGTATGAATAATTTTTCTTAAAACAATAAAGAATTTTATTTCCTGGTTGGTGTGTTGTTTTTATGAATAAAATATTAGAGAGAACACTCTAATGAGACCGGGAGGCACTGGCGTGTTAGGGGAAATGAGAACCCTGCAAAGCACCAAGAGAGAGCGAGTGAGTACCAAGCCCGGGGTCAAGGAAAAAGGGTATTGGGTCTTGGGTTAAGGTTAGGAATAGGGTAAGGTTAGGGCACAAGGTTTTTAAGGATTTTAAGATGGGGGGTAGGTTAGGATCAGTCGTCCCCAGGCCCGGCACCACACACACACCTCAAAGCACAAGGCAGGTTGGGCACTGGCCATCCCTAAATCTCGCGAGTGATACTCTCTTCCCAGGTTAGGGTAAGTATTTCCAAATTGGAATGTGGGTAATGATCGTTCATTGAGTTCCCTGTTGTTTGGGTTGAAAATAGGCCTAAAGTGGCTTTTAATGTAAAGTTAGCCTTGTTAGCTTAATGCGTGTCAAAATGACATCGCCCAAAAAATTACAGTTGACATTTGTCAGACCGTCTTCTCAAAATGAGGTTAAATATCTCTAGCTTGAGGTTGCAACGTTTCGACTCCAATTGAGTCTTCATCAGGCAGCGTAGAGTTCGGCTTTGATTAGCACGATGTTAGCTAGTTGGCATAACAGTGCCTATATAGGCATTTAAACATTAAGCAGGCTTTAACTTTATTTAGCTTTGTTGTATTGCAGTAGGCATTATTAGGTCGATGTTTCCTCTTTGAGGCTTGCAGAGCAAATGAGCTTCAATGGCTCTTACTCATCCTTAAGTAGGTTACAGACCACCACTTCCAATGAACGATTTTGTGTATTCTCCAGGTGAGTAAAAGGTATTTTTATAAATAATATTTCCGAATTGGAATGTGAGTAGTGTTCGTTCACTGAGTTCCCTGTTGTTTGGGTTGAAAATAAGCCTAAAATGGCATTGTATTGCAGTAGGCATTATTAGGTAGATGTTTCCTCTTCGAGGCTTGCAGAGCAAATGAGCTTCAATGGCTCTGTGCTCAACCTTAAATAGGTTACAGACCACCACTTCAAATGAACGATTTTTTGTACTCTTTTCTTACAGGTGAGACAGACTGTATCCTGGAGGAGCGCAGTTTCCTTCACAGGCGATAAAGAGTAATTTGTGTATTGTTTGTATGAATAATTTTTCTTAAAACAATAAAGAATTTTATTTCCTGGTTGGTGTGTTGTTTTTATGAATAAAATATTAGAGAGAACACTCTAATGAGACCGGGAGGCACTGGCGTGTTAGGGGAAATGAGAACCCTGCAAAGCACCAAGAGAGAGCGAGTGAGTACCAAGCCCGGGGTCAAGGAAAAAGGGTATTGGGTCTTGGGTTAAGGTTAGGAATAGGGTAAGGTTAGGGCACAAGGTTTTTAAGGATTTTAAGATGGGGGGTAGGTTAGGATCAGTCGTCCCCAGGCCCGGCACCACACACACACCTCAAAGCACAAGGCAGGTTGGGCACTGGCCATCCCTAAATCTCGCGAGTGATACTCTCTTCCCAGGTTAGGGTAAGTATTTCCAAATTGGAATGTGGGTAATGATCGTTCATTGAGTTCCCTGTTGTTTGGGTTGAAAATAGGCCTAAAGTGGCTTTTAATGTAAAGTTAGCCTTGTTAGCTTAATGCGTGTCAAAATGACATCGCCCAAAAAATTACAGTTGACATTTGTCAGACCGTCTTCTCAAAATGAGGTTAAATATCTCTAGCTTGAGGTTGCAACGTTTCGACTCCAATTGAGTCTTCATCAGGCAGCGTAGAGTTCGGCTTTGATTAGCACGATGTTAGCTAGTTGGCATAACAGTGCCTATATAGGCATTTAAACATTAAGCAGGCTTTAACTTTATTTAGCTTTGTTGTATTGCAGTAGGCATTATTAGGTCGATGTTTCCTCTTTGAGGCTTGCAGAGCAAATGAGCTTCAATGGCTCTTACTCATCCTTAAGTAGGTTACAGACCACCACTTCCAATGAACGATTTTGTGTATTCTCCAGGTGAGTAAAAGGTATTTTTATAAATAATATTTCCGAATTGGAATGTGAGTAGTGTTCGTTCACTGAGTTCCCTGTTGTTTGGGTTGAAAATAAGCCTAAAATGGCATTGTATTGCAGTAGGCATTATTAGGTAGATGTTTCCTCTTCGAGGCTTGCAGAGCAAATGAGCTTCAATGGCTCTGTGCTCAACCTTAAATAGGTTACAGACCACCACTTCAAATGAACGATTTTTTGTACTCTTTTCTTACAGGTGAGACAGACTGTATCCTGGAGGAGCGCAGTTTCCTTCACAGGCGATAAAGAGTAATTTGTGTATTGTTTGTATGAATAATTTTTCTTAAAACAATAAAGAATTTTATTTCCTGGTTGGTGTGTTGTTTTTATGAATAAAATATTAGAGAGAACACTCTAATGAGACCGGGAGGCACTGGCGTGTTAGGGGAAATGAGAACCCTGCAAAGCACCAAGAGAGAGCGAGTGAGTACCAAGCCCGGGGTCAAGGAAAAAGGGTATTGGGTCTTGGGTTAAGGTTAGGAATAGGGTAAGGTTAGGGCACAAGGTTTTTAAGGATTTTAAGATGGGGGGTAGGTTAGGATCAGTCGTCCCCAGGCCCGGCACCACACACACACCTCAAAGCACAAGGCAGGTTGGGCACTGGCCATCCCTAAATCTCGCGAGTGATACTCTCTTCCCAGGTTAGGGTAAGTATTTCCAAATTGGAATGTGGGTAATGATCGTTCATTGAGTTCCCTGTTGTTTGGGTTGAAAATAGGCCTAAAGTGGCTTTTAATGTAAAGTTAGCCTTGTTAGCTTAATGCGTGTCAAAATGACATCGCCCAAAAAATTACAGTTGACATTTGTCAGACCGTCTTCTCAAAATGAGGTTAAATATCTCTAGCTTGAGGTTGCAACGTTTCGACTCCAATTGAGTCTTCATCAGGCAGCGTAGAGTTCGGCTTTGATTAGCACGATGTTAGCTAGTTGGCATAACAGTGCCTATATAGGCATTTAAACATTAAGCAGGCTTTAACTTTATTTAGCTTTGTTGTATTGCAGTAGGCATTATTAGGTCGATGTTTCCTCTTTGAGGCTTGCAGAGCAAATGAGCTTCAATGGCTCTTACTCATCCTTAAGTAGGTTACAGACCACCACTTCCAATGAACGATTTTGTGTATTCTCCAGGTGAGTAAAAGGTATTTTTATAAATAATATTTCCGAATTGGAATGTGAGTAGTGTTCGTTCACTGAGTTCCCTGTTGTTTGGGTTGAAAATAAGCCTAAAATGGCATTGTATTGCAGTAGGCATTATTAGGTAGATGTTTCCTCTTCGAGGCTTGCAGAGCAAATGAGCTTCAATGGCTCTGTGCTCAACCTTAAATAGGTTACAGACCACCACTTCAAATGAACGATTTTTTGTACTCTTTTCTTACAGGTGAGACAGACTGTATCCTGGAGGAGCGCAGTTTCCTTCACAGGCGATAAAGAGTAATTTGTGTATTGTTTGTATGAATAATTTTTCTTAAAACAATAAAGAATTTTATTTCCTGGTTGGTGTGTTGTTTTTATGAATAAAATATTAGAGAGAACACTCTAATGAGACCGGGAGGCACTGGCGTGTTAGGGGAAATGAGAACCCTGCAAAGCACCAAGAGAGAGCGAGTGAGTACCAAGCCCGGGGTCAAGGAAAAAGGGTATTGGGTCTTGGGTTAAGGTTAGGAATAGGGTAAGGTTAGGGCACAAGGTTTTTAAGGATTTTAAGATGGGGGGTAGGTTAGGATCAGTCGTCCCCAGGCCCGGCACCACACACACACCTCAAAGCACAAGGCAGGTTGGGCACTGGCCATCCCTAAATCTCGCGAGTGATACTCTCTTCCCAGGTTAGGGTAAGTATTTCCAAATTGGAATGTGGGTAATGATCGTTCATTGAGTTCCCTGTTGTTTGGGTTGAAAATAGGCCTAAAGTGGCTTTTAATGTAAAGTTAGCCTTGTTAGCTTAATGCGTGTCAAAATGACATCGCCCAAAAAATTACAGTTGACATTTGTCAGACCGTCTTCTCAAAATGAGGTTAAATATCTCTAGCTTGAGGTTGCAACGTTTCGACTCCAATTGAGTCTTCATCAGGCAGCGTAGAGTTCGGCTTTGATTAGCACGATGTTAGCTAGTTGGCATAACAGTGCCTATATAGGCATTTAAACATTAAGCAGGCTTTAACTTTATTTAGCTTTGTTGTATTGCAGTAGGCATTATTAGGTCGATGTTTCCTCTTTGAGGCTTGCAGAGCAAATGAGCTTCAATGGCTCTTACTCATCCTTAAGTAGGTTACAGACCACCACTTCCAATGAACGATTTTGTGTATTCTCCAGGTGAGTAAAAGGTATTTTTATAAATAATATTTCCGAATTGGAATGTGAGTAGTGTTCGTTCACTGAGTTCCCTGTTGTTTGGGTTGAAAATAAGCCTAAAATGGCATTGTATTGCAGTAGGCATTATTAGGTAGATGTTTCCTCTTCGAGGCTTGCAGAGCAAATGAGCTTCAATGGCTCTGTGCTCAACCTTAAATAGGTTACAGACCACCACTTCAAATGAACGATTTTTTGTACTCTTTTCTTACAGGTGAGACAGACTGTATCCTGGAGGAGCGCAGTTTCCTTCACAGGCGATAAAGAGTAATTTGTGTATTGTTTGTATGAATAATTTTTCTTAAAACAATAAAGAATTTTATTTCCTGGTTGGTGTGTTGTTTTTATGAATAAAATATTAGAGAGAACACTCTAATGAGACCGGGAGGCACTGGCGTGTTAGGGGAAATGAGAACCCTGCAAAGCACCAAGAGAGAGCGAGTGAGTACCAAGCCCGGGGTCAAGGAAAAAGGGTATTGGGTCTTGGGTTAAGGTTAGGAATAGGGTAAGGTTAGGGCACAAGGTTTTTAAGGATTTTAAGATGGGGGGTAGGTTAGGATCAGTCGTCCCCAGGCCCGGCACCACACACACACCTCAAAGCACAAGGCAGGTTGGGCACTGGCCATCCCTAAATCTCGCGAGTGATACTCTCTTCCCAGGTTAGGGTAAGTATTTCCAAATTGGAATGTGGGTAATGATCGTTCATTGAGTTCCCTGTTGTTTGGGTTGAAAATAGGCCTAAAGTGGCTTTTAATGTAAAGTTAGCCTTGTTAGCTTAATGCGTGTCAAAATGACATCGCCCAAAAAATTACAGTTGACATTTGTCAGACCGTCTTCTCAAAATGAGGTTAAATATCTCTAGCTTGAGGTTGCAACGTTTCGACTCCAATTGAGTCTTCATCAGGCAGCGTAGAGTTCGGCTTTGATTAGCACGATGTTAGCTAGTTGGCATAACAGTGCCTATATAGGCATTTAAACATTAAGCAGGCTTTAACTTTATTTAGCTTTGTTGTATTGCAGTAGGCATTATTAGGTCGATGTTTCCTCTTTGAGGCTTGCAGAGCAAATGAGCTTCAATGGCTCTTACTCATCCTTAAGTAGGTTACAGACCACCACTTCCAATGAACGATTTTGTGTATTCTCCAGGTGAGTAAAAGGTATTTTTATAAATAATATTTCCGAATTGGAATGTGAGTAGTGTTCGTTCACTGAGTTCCCTGTTGTTTGGGTTGAAAATAAGCCTAAAATGGCATTGTATTGCAGTAGGCATTATTAGGTAGATGTTTCCTCTTCGAGGCTTGCAGAGCAAATGAGCTTCAATGGCTCTGTGCTCAACCTTAAATAGGTTACAGACCACCACTTCAAATGAACGATTTTTTGTACTCTTTTCTTACAGGTGAGACAGACTGTATCCTGGAGGAGCGCAGTTTCCTTCACAGGCGATAAAGAGTAATTTGTGTATTGTTTGTATGAATAATTTTTCTTAAAACAATAAAGAATTTTATTTCCTGGTTGGTGTGTTGTTTTTATGAATAAAATATTAGAGAGAACACTCTAATGAGACCGGGAGGCACTGGCGTGTTAGGGGAAATGAGAACCCTGCAAAGCACCAAGAGAGAGCGAGTGAGTACCAAGCCCGGGGTCAAGGAAAAAGGGTATTGGGTCTTGGGTTAAGGTTAGGAATAGGGTAAGGTTAGGGCACAAGGTTTTTAAGGATTTTAAGATGGGGGGTAGGTTAGGATCAGTCGTCCCCAGGCCCGGCACCACACACACACCTCAAAGCACAAGGCAGGTTGGGCACTGGCCATCCCTAAATCTCGCGAGTGATACTCTCTTCCCAGGTTAGGGTAAGTATTTCCAAATTGGAATGTGGGTAATGATCGTTCATTGAGTTCCCTGTTGTTTGGGTTGAAAATAGGCCTAAAGTGGCTTTTAATGTAAAGTTAGCCTTGTTAGCTTAATGCGTGTCAAAATGACATCGCCCAAAAAATTACAGTTGACATTTGTCAGACCGTCTTCTCAAAATGAGGTTAAATATCTCTAGCTTGAGGTTGCAACGTTTCGACTCCAATTGAGTCTTCATCAGGCAGCGTAGAGTTCGGCTTTGATTAGCACGATGTTAGCTAGTTGGCATAACAGTGCCTATATAGGCATTTAAACATTAAGCAGGCTTTAACTTTATTTAGCTTTGTTGTATTGCAGTAGGCATTATTAGGTCGATGTTTCCTCTTTGAGGCTTGCAGAGCAAATGAGCTTCAATGGCTCTTACTCATCCTTAAGTAGGTTACAGACCACCACTTCCAATGAACGATTTTGTGTATTCTCCAGGTGAGTAAAAGGTATTTTTATAAATAATATTTCCGAATTGGAATGTGAGTAGTGTTCGTTCACTGAGTTCCCTGTTGTTTGGGTTGAAAATAAGCCTAAAATGGCATTGTATTGCAGTAGGCATTATTAGGTAGATGTTTCCTCTTCGAGGCTTGCAGAGCAAATGAGCT
This sequence comes from Sprattus sprattus, assembly GCF_963457725.1. Lineage (NCBI taxonomy): Eukaryota > Metazoa > Chordata > Actinopteri > Clupeiformes > Clupeidae > Sprattus > Sprattus sprattus. Next base: position 6,616 of record NC_137923.1, on the reverse strand, counting down.
TCAATGGCTCTGTGCTCAACCTTAAATAGGTTACAGACCACCACTTCAAATGAACGATTTTTTGTACTCTTTTCTTACAGGTGAGACAGACTGTATCCTGGAGGAGCGCAGTTTCCTTCACAGGCGATAAAGAGTAATTTGTGTATTGTTTGTATGAATAATTTTTCTTAAAACAATAAAGAATTTTATTTCCTGGTTGGTGTGTTGTTTTTATGAATAAAATATTAGAGAGAACACTCTAATGAGACCGGGAGGCACTGGCGTGTTAGGGGAAATGAGAACCCTGCAAAGCACCAAGAGAGAGCGAGTGAGTACCAAGCCCGGGGTCAAGGAAAAAGGGTATTGGGTCTTGGGTTAAGGTTAGGAATAGGGTAAGGTTAGGGCACAAGGTTTTTAAGGATTTTAAGATGGGGGGTAGGTTAGGATCAGTCGTCCCCAGGCCCGGCACCACACACACACCTCAAAGCACAAGGCAGGTTGGGCACTGGCCATCCCTAAATCTCGCGAGTGATACTCTCTTCCCAGGTTAGGGTAAGTATTTCCAAATTGGAATGTGGGTAATGATCGTTCATTGAGTTCCCTGTTGTTTGGGTTGAAAATAGGCCTAAAGTGGCTTTTAATGTAAAGTTAGCCTTGTTAGCTTAATGCGTGTCAAAATGACATCGCCCAAAAAATTACAGTTGACATTTGTCAGACCGTCTTCTCAAAATGAGGTTAAATATCTCTAGCTTGAGGTTGCAACGTTTCGACTCCAATTGAGTCTTCATCAGGCAGCGTAGAGTTCGGCTTTGATTAGCACGATGTTAGCTAGTTGGCATAACAGTGCCTATATAGGCATTTAAACATTAAGCAGGCTTTAACTTTATTTAGCTTTGTTGTATTGCAGTAGGCATTATTAGGTCGATGTTTCCTCTTTGAGGCTTGCAGAGCAAATGAGCTTCAATGGCTCTTACTCATCCTTAAGTAGGTTACAGACCACCACTTCCAATGAACGATTTTGTGTATTCTCCAGGTGAGTAAAAGGTATTTTTATAAATAATATTTCCGAATTGGAATGTGAGTAGTGTTCGTTCACTGAGTTCCCTGTTGTTTGGGTTGAAAATAAGCCTAAAATGGCATTGTATTGCAGTAGGCATTATTAGGTAGATGTTTCCTCTTCGAGGCTTGCAGAGCAAATGAGCTTCAATGGCTCTGTGCTCAACCTTAAATAGGTTACAGACCACCACTTCAAATGAACGATTTTTTGTACTCTTTTCTTACAGGTGAGACAGACTGTATCCTGGAGGAGCGCAGTTTCCTTCACAGGCGATAAAGAGTAATTTGTGTATTGTTTGTATGAATAATTTTTCTTAAAACAATAAAGAATTTTATTTCCTGGTTGGTGTGTTGTTTTTATGAATAAAATATTAGAGAGAACACTCTAATGAGACCGGGAGGCACTGGCGTGTTAGGGGAAATGAGAACCCTGCAAAGCACCAAGAGAGAGCGAGTGAGTACCAAGCCCGGGGTCAAGGAAAAAGGGTATTGGGTCTTGGGTTAAGGTTAGGAATAGGGTAAGGTTAGGGCACAAGGTTTTTAAGGATTTTAAGATGGGGGGTAGGTTAGGATCAGTCGTCCCCAGGCCCGGCACCACACACACACCTCAAAGCACAAGGCAGGTTGGGCACTGGCCATCCCTAAATCTCGCGAGTGATACTCTCTTCCCAGGTTAGGGTAAGTATTTCCAAATTGGAATGTGGGTAATGATCGTTCATTGAGTTCCCTGTTGTTTGGGTTGAAAATAGGCCTAAAGTGGCTTTTAATGTAAAGTTAGCCTTGTTAGCTTAATGCGTGTCAAAATGACATCGCCCAAAAAATTACAGTTGACATTTGTCAGACCGTCTTCTCAAAATGAGGTTAAATATCTCTAGCTTGAGGTTGCAACGTTTCGACTCCAATTGAGTCTTCATCAGGCAGCGTAGAGTTCGGCTTTGATTAGCACGATGTTAGCTAGTTGGCATAACAGTGCCTATATAGGCATTTAAACATTAAGCAGGCTTTAACTTTATTTAGCTTTGTTGTATTGCAGTAGGCATTATTAGGTCGATGTTTCCTCTTTGAGGCTTGCAGAGCAAATGAGCTTCAATGGCTCTTACTCATCCTTAAGTAGGTTACAGACCACCACTTCCAATGAACGATTTTGTGTATTCTCCAGGTGAGTAAAAGGTATTTTTATAAATAATATTTCCGAATTGGAATGTGAGTAGTGTTCGTTCACTGAGTTCCCTGTTGTTTGGGTTGAAAATAAGCCTAAAATGGCATTGTATTGCAGTAGGCATTATTAGGTAGATGTTTCCTCTTCGAGGCTTGCAGAGCAAATGAGCTTCAATGGCTCTGTGCTCAACCTTAAATAGGTTACAGACCACCACTTCAAATGAACGATTTTTTGTACTCTTTTCTTACAGGTGAGACAGACTGTATCCTGGAGGAGCGCAGTTTCCTTCACAGGCGATAAAGAGTAATTTGTGTATTGTTTGTATGAATAATTTTTCTTAAAACAATAAAGAATTTTATTTCCTGGTTGGTGTGTTGTTTTTATGAATAAAATATTAGAGAGAACACTCTAATGAGACCGGGAGGCACTGGCGTGTTAGGGGAAATGAGAACCCTGCAAAGCACCAAGAGAGAGCGAGTGAGTACCAAGCCCGGGGTCAAGGAAAAAGGGTATTGGGTCTTGGGTTAAGGTTAGGAATAGGGTAAGGTTAGGGCACAAGGTTTTTAAGGATTTTAAGATGGGGGGTAGGTTAGGATCAGTCGTCCCCAGGCCCGGCACCACACACACACCTCAAAGCACAAGGCAGGTTGGGCACTGGCCATCCCTAAATCTCGCGAGTGATACTCTCTTCCCAGGTTAGGGTAAGTATTTCCAAATTGGAATGTGGGTAATGATCGTTCATTGAGTTCCCTGTTGTTTGGGTTGAAAATAGGCCTAAAGTGGCTTTTAATGTAAAGTTAGCCTTGTTAGCTTAATGCGTGTCAAAATGACATCGCCCAAAAAATTACAGTTGACATTTGTCAGACCGTCTTCTCAAAATGAGGTTAAATATCTCTAGCTTGAGGTTGCAACGTTTCGACTCCAATTGAGTCTTCATCAGGCAGCGTAGAGTTCGGCTTTGATTAGCACGATGTTAGCTAGTTGGCATAACAGTGCCTATATAGGCATTTAAACATTAAGCAGGCTTTAACTTTATTTAGCTTTGTTGTATTGCAGTAGGCATTATTAGGTCGATGTTTCCTCTTTGAGGCTTGCAGAGCAAATGAGCTTCAATGGCTCTTACTCATCCTTAAGTAGGTTACAGACCACCACTTCCAATGAACGATTTTGTGTATTCTCCAGGTGAGTAAAAGGTATTTTTATAAATAATATTTCCGAATTGGAATGTGAGTAGTGTTCGTTCACTGAGTTCCCTGTTGTTTGGGTTGAAAATAAGCCTAAAATGGCATTGTATTGCAGTAGGCATTATTAGGTAGATGTTTCCTCTTCGAGGCTTGCAGAGCAAATGAGCTTCAATGGCTCTGTGCTCAACCTTAAATAGGTTACAGACCACCACTTCAAATGAACGATTTTTTGTACTCTTTTCTTACAGGTGAGACAGACTGTATCCTGGAGGAGCGCAGTTTCCTTCACAGGCGATAAAGAGTAATTTGTGTATTGTTTGTATGAATAATTTTTCTTAAAACAATAAAGAATTTTATTTCCTGGTTGGTGTGTTGTTTTTATGAATAAAATATTAGAGAGAACACTCTAATGAGACCGGGAGGCACTGGCGTGTTAGGGGAAATGAGAACCCTGCAAAGCACCAAGAGAGAGCGAGTGAGTACCAAGCCCGGGGTCAAGGAAAAAGGGTATTGGGTCTTGGGTTAAGGTTAGGAATAGGGTAAGGTTAGGGCACAAGGTTTTTAAGGATTTTAAGATGGGGGGTAGGTTAGGATCAGTCGTCCCCAGGCCCGGCACCACACACACACCTCAAAGCACAAGGCAGGTTGGGCACTGGCCATCCCTAAATCTCGCGAGTGATACTCTCTTCCCAGGTTAGGGTAAGTATTTCCAAATTGGAATGTGGGTAATGATCGTTCATTGAGTTCCCTGTTGTTTGGGTTGAAAATAGGCCTAAAGTGGCTTTTAATGTAAAGTTAGCCTTGTTAGCTTAATGCGTGTCAAAATGACATCGCCCAAAAAATTACAGTTGACATTTGTCAGACCGTCTTCTCAAAATGAGGTTAAATATCTCTAGCTTGAGGTTGCAACGTTTCGACTCCAATTGAGTCTTCATCAGGCAGCGTAGAGTTCGGCTTTGATTAGCACGATGTTAGCTAGTTGGCATAACAGTGCCTATATAGGCATTTAAACATTAAGCAGGCTTTAACTTTATTTAGCTTTGTTGTATTGCAGTAGGCATTATTAGGTCGATGTTTCCTCTTTGAGGCTTGCAGAGCAAATGAGCTTCAATGGCTCTTACTCATCCTTAAGTAGGTTACAGACCACCACTTCCAATGAACGATTTTGTGTATTCTCCAGGTGAGTAAAAGGTATTTTTATAAATAATATTTCCGAATTGGAATGTGAGTAGTGTTCGTTCACTGAGTTCCCTGTTGTTTGGGTTGAAAATAAGCCTAAAATGGCATTGTATTGCAGTAGGCATTATTAGGTAGATGTTTCCTCTTCGAGGCTTGCAGAGCAAATGAGCTTCAATGGCTCTGTGCTCAACCTTAAATAGGTTACAGACCACCACTTCAAATGAACGATTTTTTGTACTCTTTTCTTACAGGTGAGACAGACTGTATCCTGGAGGAGCGCAGTTTCCTTCACAGGCGATAAAGAGTAATTTGTGTATTGTTTGTATGAATAATTTTTCTTAAAACAATAAAGAATTTTATTTCCTGGTTGGTGTGTTGTTTTTATGAATAAAATATTAGAGAGAACACTCTAATGAGACCGGGAGGCACTGGCGTGTTAGGGGAAATGAGAACCCTGCAAAGCACCAAGAGAGAGCGAGTGAGTACCAAGCCCGGGGTCAAGGAAAAAGGGTATTGGGTCTTGGGTTAAGGTTAGGAATAGGGTAAGGTTAGGGCACAAGGTTTTTAAGGATTTTAAGATGGGGGGTAGGTTAGGATCAGTCGTCCCCAGGCCCGGCACCACACACACACCTCAAAGCACAAGGCAGGTTGGGCACTGGCCATCCCTAAATCTCGCGAGTGATACTCTCTTCCCAGGTTAGGGTAAGTATTTCCAAATTGGAATGTGGGTAATGATCGTTCATTGAGTTCCCTGTTGTTTGGGTTGAAAATAGGCCTAAAGTGGCTTTTAATGTAAAGTTAGCCTTGTTAGCTTAATGCGTGTCAAAATGACATCGCCCAAAAAATTACAGTTGACATTTGTCAGACCGTCTTCTCAAAATGAGGTTAAATATCTCTAGCTTGAGGTTGCAACGTTTCGACTCCAATTGAGTCTTCATCAGGCAGCGTAGAGTTCGGCTTTGATTAGCACGATGTTAGCTAGTTGGCATAACAGTGCCTATATAGGCATTTAAACATTAAGCAGGCTTTAACTTTATTTAGCTTTGTTGTATTGCAGTAGGCATTATTAGGTCGATGTTTCCTCTTTGAGGCTTGCAGAGCAAATGAGCTTCAATGGCTCTTACTCATCCTTAAGTAGGTTACAGACCACCACTTCCAATGAACGATTTTGTGTATTCTCCAGGTGAGTAAAAGGTATTTTTATAAATAATATTTCCGAATTGGAATGTGAGTAGTGTTCGTTCACTGAGTTCCCTGTTGTTTGGGTTGAAAATAAGCCTAAAATGGCATTGTATTGCAGTAGGCATTATTAGGTAGATGTTTCCTCTTCGAGGCTTGCAGAGCAAATGAGCTTCAATGGCTCTGTGCTCAACCTTAAATAGGTTACAGACCACCACTTCAAATGAACGATTTTTTGTACTCTTTTCTTACAGGTGAGACAGACTGTATCCTGGAGGAGCGCAGTTTCCTTCACAGGCGATAAAGAGTAATTTGTGTATTGTTTGTATGAATAATTTTTCTTAAAACAATAAAGAATTTTATTTCCTGGTTGGTGTGTTGTTTTTATGAATAAAATATTAGAGAGAACACTCTAATGAGACCGGGAGGCACTGGCGTGTTAGGGGAAATGAGAACCCTGCAAAGCACCAAGAGAGAGCGAGTGAGTACCAAGCCCGGGGTCAAGGAAAAAGGGTATTGGGTCTTGGGTTAAGGTTAGGAATAGGGTAAGGTTAGGGCACAAGGTTTTTAAGGATTTTAAGATGGGGGGTAGGTTAGGATCAGTCGTCCCCAGGCCCGGCACCACACACACACCTCAAAGCACAAGGCAGGTTGGGCACTGGCCATCCCTAAATCTCGCGAGTGATACTCTCTTCCCAGGTTAGGGTAAGTATTTCCAAATTGGAATGTGGGTAATGATCGTTCATTGAGTTCCCTGTTGTTTGGGTTGAAAATAGGCCTAAAGTGGCTTTTAATGTAAAGTTAGCCTTGTTAGCTTAATGCGTGTCAAAATGACATCGCCCAAAAAATTACAGTTGACATTTGTCAGACCGTCTTCTCA